>NW_027185890.1:4518431-4643603 GCF_028583685.1 Petaurus breviceps papuanus
ATATTTTAATAGTTTGGATATGGTGAAAACCATCAAGTTTTTAACATATCATGATGTGATAGAAAAGGCAAATTTTGCATTAATCTGTGATTTCTACTTGTGCTCTTTCCACCAGTGCACATGGAAAATTGCCCATGATTTATTTCACCAATTTTAGGGAGTTGAGACACACTGATATTAAATGACTTCACCAGGAAGGAAAACACAGCTAGTGTCAGAGTGCTACCCTGATGCATCTTCTCCATCCCTAAACTCCTTTTTCAAACATAGGCACTACAATGGTTAAGGCACTGGACTGGGAACTGGGTTCAAATCTCATCTCAGATACCTGCCAGTTGGGTAAGTCACTTAAAAAAAAATCCCTCTGTGACTCAGTTTCCTTGTCTGTAAAATGGTTGGAGGTAGAACTTAAAAGGCTTTAAGTCACTTCTAGTTCTAATTCTATTATGCCATGATCCTTCTGCTATCTTAGGTAGAAAGGACCTGAGGTTGAAAAATAATTAATGAAAAAACATTTATTAAGTGCTTACTATCTGTCTATAACTAAAAGACCTTGGGATAAAAAAGCAAAGACAGTATCTGCCCTCAAGGAGTTTACATTCAAATGGGAGAAACAACATATACAGAGGAGTGATGGTCAGGGAGAGGTATTTTGATCCCTAAAGTTTTAGGGATGGTAAGTAAGGCCATTGGGAATTACACTGACACATTCTCTTCCACAAGTAATGACAATCAGTTCATAACTGATTTAAATATGGTTCCAGAATAAGAAGGGGGAAAGGGATATGGACAGAATGGCAAGGCCATTGTGAAGCAGACAGCTAGCAGTAAAGTAGGCCATAAAGTAAAAACATGCCTGGGACTTCCCTGAAATATTGGGCCAGGTGAGGTACTTGCTATTCAAGACAGTGGGCCATAGGGCAGAAACTGTAAATATTGTTGCACTTTTTTGTGATATCCTAGATTCATATCGTGCTTATCATAAAGAAATCCCTAGAGTTTTAAGGGGCATTAGAAAGAACTTTTCAGTCTCCTTGTTTAAAATGTGAGGAAACTGAACACGTTGACTCATAGTTTGTTAGTATGGTTTTGGGTCTACAACCCCTTTTGCCTGAAAGTTTTAACCTTTGTAATCCTCAAAACATATTTGTATTGTTAATTCATTATTGTTTTTGTTCTTGGTTATAAATGGTCTTAAAATACATATTTCATATTTCTGGATGATGAATACTAGTGCAATAGCCAAGTTAGATGGAAGTATAAATGTGTGTCTGAGTATCAATACATAAAAAGTCTCAGTGACCTCCTGGCTACTTAGAGTCCAAGGGGAAGAACATTCCATTCCAGCTGGGGATCTTCCCATCTATGTTCTTTAACTTTCTCAATCTCTTCTTCAAAAATGACCTGCTTTGTGTCTCATTCCTTCAAGTACCCTGGCCTCTGCTTGATGAGTTAGCATATCTACCTATCTATCTATTTATCTATCTATCTAATATATCTATACCTATCCATCCATCCATCCATTTATCTATCCATCTATCTAGTTACATAAATTTAGATTTGTATGTTTAGTTGACATCAAGACACCCATTTACCCTTCTGTAAGCCTTAGGTATTTCACAACGGTTCATTTTCAAGAAATACAAAATATATAATATGTTTAGACAGAGGATAGATGATGACTATGTAGCTGGATGATAGATAGATAGACAGACAGATAGATAGATGATAGCTGGTAGGTAGGTAGAGGAGAGTTGTAGAGTTTTCCTGATAAGGAATTCTCAGTCTGAAAATCCTTTCCAGGTCTGCAGAACCTATAGCTCAGGTGCACCCTATAATCTTAGAGAGTTGCCCGAGAGTCTGAGATATTAAGTGATCTGGCCGTGACCCCACATATCAGGAAAAAAAAGAAAGAAAAAGACTTGAATCCAGGTCTTCCTGACTGTAAAATATGCCTAATTCCCAATATCCCAGACTGGGCACAAAAAGGAGTTTCCTATGCTGATTACCTTATTGGTCCAGGTAACAAATATGGAGATAGATTTTTAGTATCTATGTTTGCATATCTATCTGCATTCACCTGTATCACTTCTGCACTCATAGCCTACCAAAATAATTTTGTTAGGGGCCGACATAGGTTAGTTCTATTGAAGGGGAAAATAGCACTAGCCTTATACAGAATGCCCCCAAAGTCTTAAGTTTTAACTTTAATCTGAACTAAGACTTTGGGAACACCCTATTAAGTAATCTAAAAAAATAAATTTCTATCACTATGTATTCTCTTCCCCCATCCTTTAATCCACATTGATTAAGTACCATTTGATTATGTAGTTCAATAATTTTTTATCCTCATTAATGAAAATAGCTATCTACCTTCACAAACTACTTTGAGGAAAGTATTAAATTCCATTTCTCCGGACACATTTATTTATTTTTGCTTAGTGAGGATACAAGGGTGAGATGAAGGATAGGAGGGTGTTTGCAGTTAGCTTCAGAGAGGATTTGGAGCAAAATGTTGCGGAAACTCCTGTTTTATTTCAATTCTCCGTCAAAATCAGGTCAATGTCAATAGCTGGCAAGGTGTAGGACTGGATAGCTATAGATTCGGCTGTGTTTATCATTGGTCAACTGTGTTAGCAGAAAGCAATTAGGAATGTGGCACCTCAAAGGAACCTATAATCCTGGTCAAGACAAAGAAAAACTCATAAAAAAGCAATAGACCTTAAAGTTCTACTTGAATCTCTCTCAAGTTTATTCAAACAATGCTATATTATGCCCCCCTCTTTTAGTTCATTTTAAGCATTCCTATCATTAAGTTGTATAAAGTCTTAAAATGAAGCATTGAACATATCTTTTTTTTTAATCTTTAGGAGATAATTCCATTTTTTTCAAAGTCACTGAAAGAATGAGCATTTCAAAAACATGGGTCCCGAAATAGCTCACACTCCATATCTCATTCATGACAGGAGCTTCAGAACTTGCTTATCTGTGTTATACTTTCCAACCTTGTGAATTTTTTTGATAATAAATAAGTACCAGCTTGGTCAAGGGATTTACTTTGAAGTCTTGCTGCTATTTAAGATTTTCACAGTATCCTTGACAACTCAAAATTCATAGTTGAAAAATTTTTTGCTATTTTGACACAATTGCTTAAAAACAAAGCATCTCTTCTCTAGACTGTTTCAATTAAAGATACAAGTACAAATAAATAATTGAGATATATGTATATGCATAATGATACATTTTATTAAGACATAAAATAGATATTTACGGGAGTTGAGTTCACTTTTCTCCCTTTCAGTACCACTCTAGAAGCTCTGCAACTCCTTGACTACTTAGAGCTCAAGGGGAAGGACTCCCCACTCATGCTCTGGATTTTCTTGATCACCTTTACAAAATTTATCTGCTTTGTGTCTCCTTCCCCCAAAATTTTGTCCCCTGCTTGAGTTAGATCATCTCATAAACCAATTCATGTTAATGCATATTAAGATTAGCCTTATGAATAGGTGTGAAAGGTGATTTCCTTCATGTTTTAATTTGATGGGTAATAGGAAACCTCATCCCCCTCAACTTCCTTATGTGTCAGAGTGCCTGAAATTCTTCTGTGAGAGATTCATGCCTTTAGATTTAAAGCATTTCCCTCAACAAGAATTTTCTTTTACAACTCAAACATCCCTCTAAAGGGTAACATTTTAAGCAGTTATCATTCATTTACAATTTAGTCTGAATTGTTTTTAATCATATCACTTCCTTTGGAGACCATGAGGAGTTCAAAATAAAAGAAGATGAAAGTGATAATAGTGAAAGGTAGTAAAAGAATACAGAAAGGGAAGTAGAAAGTGCTAATGATGAACTCCACCTATTTCACAATTGTGCTAATTCTATGTATTCATTTTATCAGATGACTCCTGGAAACAATCCTGAATCCAAAGCAATAATGATAATTATTTTAATTTCAGACCCCAGCATAATGATAAAGGAGTTTGGGGAGTGGGAGAGGGAAGGGGTGGGGAGAAACCCACAACTCACAACACATCACTTCTTATGATTATTGCTTCTCATCCAGAAGGAATGTGATGTGCTAAGTAAGAAATTTCAGATTTTGTGTTTGATATTCATATCTCTGATTTGCAGATTTTTCCACTGATTTGCCACTTTGATTGCCTTGAAAAAATTATCTGACCTCAACAAACTATCTTAGCTTTCTTTCCTCAAGGGGAGTCAGTCAAGAGGATCCTTAGACACAGATAATGAAAACTGCCTCTTAATGTGGGTTAATGTGTTGACCCCTCCAGGTAGCAAATTCAGTGTTGATCATTATCAAGGAGGAAATGTTGACAGTCACAGACAGGTCTCTTAGGAAGAGCTGGCATGAAAGCAAAGGTCACAGAATCATAGAATCTCAGGGTTGAGCCTCAGAGGCTCCTTATAAACTTTTTTTTTAAACTAAGAAAAATGGGAATTCTGCAGGTGAAATCAGGAAGGTCAAGGGGCTCACTAAGTGAGGAGGCATGATTGCCTCTAAGATCGTCTTGATTAGCAGAATCAGTTTGCAGATGGAATTTGACATTACCTTCAAAATAGGTAATAAATATATTCTCACTAACATTATTGAGAAAACACACAAATGAAGTGTAATCTGCACCTAGCATATGCTCGTTGAGATGTTTAAAATTGTTTTCCTCTGATATTCAGGAACCCTTATTCATTGCTTCCTTGGCTTTTTCTTGCAGCCAGATGCCTGGCTTGTAAATTTGTGTCATCAAGCACAGCCCCTGCTCACCCTATGAACCCCAGGGATGTTCCTCTTGACTGACTCTGCAGGGTTTCCAGTTTTACTTTGTTTCGGTAAAGTTTATGCAGAGATACCCAGTCTCTACAATGATCTTTGTCTCAGTACCATTAATTGCTTTTCCAAAGAGGTCTACCTAAGGTGAACAAAGGTTTTAATGCTTGCTTTCTTTATCTTTATTGCTAATTTCTTTAAAGTGGTAATGACTAGTTTTCCATTAGTATCTCTCTTTAGCTAAGAATACTTTGTTTTATTGACATAAGTCTCTGGCAGACACATTTTAATACCAGTCTGAGTGACATCCTTCTTGATAAAACTTGTGCTTAATTTTTTTATTAGGGAAAAAATACCATTCACATGAATGTTCACTCAGAACTGGTATCAATTCTTTGCAGGGTGATGGAATTATTCCTTCTCTCACATTTAATTTCCTTAGATTATGCTGAAAAGAGTATTGTACTTGGAGTCACAATTTAACTACCTCTGTAACCTTGTAAGAGTGACCGAACTCTGGGTCTCAGTTTCCTCTTCTAGAAAAAGACTAGATCAGAGTTCTCCAAATCTTTTTTGATCACTGATCTTTATAACACAATTTTAATGCATTTTTATTCACTTATTTATAAATTATATACACATACCAAGCTGCTAATAATTATATACATTACAGAACAATAGTGATGGTGATTTTGACTTCATTGATATAAGAATCTCCCAAATGAGTAAACTCCCTCTACCAATGAAAATAGGTGACTTCTCTGAGAGTTGCCTAGAGAAGAGGTGTCAGCTTATGGCCTGGTCAATCTGAGTACATCTGGAAATAGATTAAAATGTAATTGTGAAAATGTTTAGCAAAATAAATAAAAATACAACTGACCTAGAGCATGAAGACCTTAAATGACTTGGCTAGGGTCATTTTCCTGGCTAGCTCTGCCACTGAGCAAGTTACCTCTCATATATATATGAGAAAGCTGAAATATGTTGACATTTTTACTTCATTTATTAATGTTACAAAATTCTTTTTAAAATCGAGTTTAAAACTTTGTGAAACAATCATTCAAAGTTCAGTTTATTTTGATTCTTGATTGTAATGGTTATTATTGAAAAAAAAAGCTATTTCACAAAGATCCATGAATCCAAAATGAAATATATATATATCATTCACTGTGTTTTCCAAATCATGATACTTTTTTTTCCCAATCTAATGCACCAGTTCCACAAAGGTCTTAGGTGAAATTTAACTAGTGATTTTTAAAATATTTTGATGTTAATTAGTTTTGAGAAACTAGTCAGAAAGTATGGCATTTCAAATTTAAAAAAAATTTTCAAAACACATTAAAATTTTCATTTGGAGGATTTTTAAACTGACTAGAAAATTATTTTTTCAAATTCATTAATTGTGTCAGAGTGAGCATTTTATAATAGACATTTATTGTTTTCATTGATCCAGTGAGGACCTAAATTATTCAGGAAAAGTAGGTCAACAGTGTCAGATGTTGCAGAGAGGTCAATTAGGCTGAGAATTGAGAAAAGGTCATCAGATATGGCTATCAAGAAACTATGGTAACTTTGGAAGAGTTTATTTAAATGAGGAGTCAAGGATAATGAGAAGATTGAAAACATGGGACACTGAAAGGATGGTGATGCCCTTCTGGGAAATTGAGGGTTCATTTATAGGGAAAGATAATGTTGGAGCTATGGAATGCAAATCTCAATCTACTCGTGGCTGCTTACACTAGGCTATGCAGTCTTTTGCAACAAAACAAAACAGAAATAACTCAAATGAAAATGGGGGCAGAGAGGACGGAGCAGAGATCGGTGCGTGACTATTGAAGGATGTGCAGTGGCCGTAGCTAGGCGTTGAGATGCATGAGACAGTGGAAAGAGCCAAGGTTTGGGAGGGAATTTTGTTTGAGGTGCTGCTTTTTGTGCCTGGGTCTTTGTTCGGTTGTCATCTTCTTGAGCTTCCAGCCCTAGAAAATGGAAATCGAGCGGGAGAAGGGGCCACAGAGTGTGGGCTGTGTGGCGATGTAGTGAATGATATGAGGGTGGCTGTATTGGAGACAAGGCCCTGATTGCCATGAGGTGGGATGTTATTCATCTTTCTGTTCTCCAGCTGGTTGATCATTCATCCCTGAGGTCAGCTTAGATCCCCTTCCCATCAGGACACTAAGGACACACTCTGGAGACCATTCGATTCTTAATCTGCAATGGCATGATACACACTATAGAATTAAGATGGCACAACCAGCCTTTCCATTAGCTTTCCCGATACTGTCTCTTGCACCAATCAGAGGAAATAAGTACAAACAACTGTCCATTCCTGCTATATCTACTGTCAATTATCTTGAGAAACTGGTCTTTATGGAATTCACTCATATGAAATGACACAGACCATTGTAGAGAACCATGCTGCTTAGCGTATCCTCTGCTGCCACCTGCTGTTCAACCTGCATCCAGTAGCTTCTCCTTTTCATGGTCCTTTGTGTTCTAAATAGTTACTGTTTGCTTTAAGATGCTGCCATTCAAGAATATGAGAGCTTTTCACTAAAGAGAGACAATCTGGGTACTGTCCTTTGGTTCAGGGAAAAGGATTCTTTTTCCCTTTGCTTCTGCAACTGGGAAAAAATGCTCTTCGGTGAAAAGTAAGAGCATATACAATGTCAAGTGCCACATCCCCAAGCCTTTTTGGACTTCTTTAGACTGAGAGACCCAAAGAACCTAAAATAGGGGTGGAGAACCTATGGCCTCGAGACCACAAGTGACCTTCGGTGTCCTTGGGTGCAGCATTTTGACTGAGTCCAAGTTTTACAGAACAAATCCTTTTATTCGTTCTGTGAAGTTTGGATTCAGTCAAGGGGCTGTACTTGAGGACCTGGAGGGCCACATGTGGCCTGGAGGCTGCAGGCCCCTCACCCCTGGCCTAAAACAATTTTCTGAAACATTTCTCTCTCAGTAGAGCAAATGGTGAGAAATCTCCTTTCCACTCTGAACTAAAACTTAAACAAGGAAGCAAAGAAAAGAATTGAGAGAGAAGGTAATTACTAAGAACTAGATCCCTATATCTAAGAAAAAGTACCTTCAAAAAAATAAAGAAAGCAGTGTAAGGTGGTCATACTTTCAGAGATATTCAAGCACACTTACAGATGATCTTCTCTTTGACTGTGTTTTTAAATTCCTAGATATGGAACCTTAGACCCACATCTATGCAGGGCCCCCAGTCAAGATACTCCCTGGGAATAGATATGAGAGGTTCTTCCTTGGGGGTAAAGCTCAACTCCTTCACCTCCATTTGGTCTTTATCTCAGCCTAAGTTAGTTCTATATCAATGGTTTTATAACTCCAGAAACAACCCTTAGTAATGTCCCCTTCCTAACATTTAGAACATACTGGCAATCTTTTTTTTTTTTTTTTGATTCTGCTTCATAGCTTTTTTAAGATCCTAAGACCATAGAATTTAGAGTTGTAAGGTATCTTCTTGTTCAGTTGTATCTGACTCTTCAGGATCCCATTTGGAGTTTTCTTGACAGAGACATTGAAGTGATTTATCTTTTCCTTCTCCAACTCATTTTAGAGATGAGGAAACTGAGGTAAACAGGGTTAAGTGACTTGCTCAGGGTCACATAGCTAGTAAGTGTCTGAGGCCAGTTTTGAACTCAAGAACATGAGTCTTCCTGACTTTCAGGCCCAGTAGTCTAATCACTTTGCCACCTAGCTGTCTCAGAAGATATTTTAGGGATTGTCTAATCGAACCTGCTCATTTTACTAAGAGGGGACCTGAACTCTAAGACATGAAGTAATTTGGCCTAGGTAGTAAGTAGCAAAGTCAGACCTCCAATCAAGTTTCCTCTGTTGTTCACCATTTTCTCACATTGCCTTTAAATATGGGTTCCCTGTTCTAATATCTCTCACCTTGTTTCTGAGGCAGGGATCTTTTCTAGGGCTTGAGCCCTAACCCATTTGTGGTTTGGTTAAGACTTTTACCCCTGGAGAAATGGTCTGTGTCAGGGTAATTCTATCTTACTAGAGTGTTAGTTTAAGATATGAAGAGTATTACTGCAGTCAAGGTCCTTTGACTCCAAATTCAGCACAGAACATCCCCCAAAGACTGTCACACAGACTAAGTGATAATAGCTATCGTGTATGTAATGCTGCATTTCACAACCATTTAGATCCTCAGAACAACCCTGGGTGGCAGAAACTATTATTATTGAAAACTATCCATTTTACAGATGCAAAAACTGAGGCAGAATGCAGTTAAGTGACTTGTTTCAGGTTCACACAGCTAATAAGTGTCTGAGGATGAATTTGAGCTCAAGTCTCCTTTCCTGAAACTGGGTAAGAATGGAGGACTTAGTCTTCAGCAAGCTTTTGTGTGGCCATAGGCCAAAAGGAATGGTGAAAGGAAGGAATCAGTAAGAGGTAGTCATAGATAATAATAGGTAACAAACTTGGATCTGGCTTTGAATCCCAGTCGTGTTACCTATTCTTTGTGTGACTTATTAATAAATCACTGAAAATGTTTGAGTTTGTTTCCATACCTGTAAAATGAAAGCATTGAACTAAGTCAGGGGTAGGGAACCTGTGACCTCAAGGCCACATGTGACCTTCTAGGTCCTTGGATGAGGCCTTTTGACTGAGTCCAAATTTTACAGAAAAAAAAATCCTTTTATTAAGGGGATTTGTTTTGTGAAGTTTGAATTCAGTCAAAAGGCTACACTTGAGGACCCAGAGGGCCATAAGTGGCCTTCAGGTTGCACATTCCCCACCCCTGAAGGTCATCTTTAAGGCCACATATGGTTCCTATAAATTTGTTTTCTGCTACTAAGTGATGAAGAGAAATGCCTTCCCCAGCACACAAATGTTTGTCCCCTTGGTGGTAAAGATTACACCCAGTGACAGAGAAAACAATTGTATGAACAGGGTTTTATTGGCCCTGCTTGGCCAAAAGACAATTCTACCACTAAAGAAAGAAAAGCCACATGTGGAATCCCCTAATGAGAGCAACAGAGAATTGTAGGAGAACCCAGGGGAGAGAACACCTGATGTCACCTGCTAAGAATGCCAAGAATTGCAGATGGAATCATATCAGAGTCACAGGCAAACAGCAAAAGCAGTACTGCTTGTCAGTAGGATTTACACAAATTTGTGAGGGAGGGTTGTTGGAGCTTTCTGTCTCTATTCCAAGTGTCTTAAGATTTTCCTTCCAGGTCTTTTGAATAAAACTCCTCTCCTTTAACAAACTGCGTATGTACAAAGAGAACTAATGCTAAGGTACTGGGTCATGGCAGGGTACAATTTCTCCAGATTTTCCGAGTAGATCAGTCATAGAAATAACAAATTCACCTAAGCATACCTGGGCCCTTTGTATCACAAATGGTTATGACTGTTTTGCTGGTCTTTCTCATCTTGTTGACTATAAATGGGCTGCTATATTTGATGCATTTCCAAAGAGACGCAGCATAAACAAATGTCAACATAAATACTCGACCAAAAAGGAGGAGGGCTAATCACATAAAACAGCAAGGAATGTGTATGCTCTGCTGACATTTAAACAATATCAGGAAGTTTAGAAGAAGGCCTCAAACATGTTAGATGGACCCACTACGTAGCAGCTGTAGTAGGACATAGGCAAAAGCCATACAGGATCAGAAGACCTGGGTGAGTTGGGATATGTACTTTTGCAAGGAATACCCATGTTAATAAGATCCAACATCTAAACAAACAAAGAGTAAGATTCAATGTATTATCTCTTCCCGTAGAATTGGCATCTTAATAAGAATACTTGGAATTTATCTTTAAATGTGGAATTTGGGGCATCAACAAGGTGGATCTGGAAGGTTATTTGGGTGGGTGTACTGGCAACCACACTGACATACCCAGGATGGCTGCTAGTACAGGTTCTTAGATCTGCTTTACTAGGACAGAAAGTTTTAAGAGGTAAACAATCTTTTTTTATATTACATTCACTAGTTCAGGGGAAAAGTCAGCACCCTGAACTGCAGAGAAATAAAGACCAACAGACAGGGCTCTGACTGCCTGAATCAACTATACACTTTACATACATCCCTGGATTGAGAGAGCCTTTTACATTTGAGTAGTCAGGGAGCTCTGAACATAGAGCCACTCAAAATCTCAACCAGGGAATCACACAAACCTTCTCATAAGCAAACCCCCAAAGAAAAACACCAACTCAAGTATATATACACTTCTCAAATCCAGAAAGCATCACAACCCTTGGGACTCAGTGCCTAATTAGAAATTAGCAAAAGATGTGAAAGCCTTCCTACAAGCAAGCCTCCCTTAAGCAAGCTTCCCTTAATGGGTTCCACCTGAGGTCTATTAATGGGCTGGGAAGATCTTCTATCCCATTAACCTTACCATGGGAAGAGGGAGCAGATAATTCCTGAAATCACCCAGCAAAGGACAAGAATATCACCACAGGGAAGAAGGCATGGATAAGTTGCTATCTGTACAACCAGAGGTAGTACTTGTGTCCGTGAGAAGCCTGAAGGGTGTCCACCTTGGAACCAAATCAAGGTATTTCTAAACTAATGACATAGAATAGTTTTTAAAAACTCAGGTAAGCAATGCATAGTGATCAATTTAAATTGAACTGGAAATTTATGGGGCAAGGGAAGAGGGCAACAACATGTACACGGAAAAGTGAAAACAAAATGCAGAAAATTTCACAAAGTAACTTGGGAGTAAACAGAAATCATTAACAACTTGGAAAATCAGGACAGCCCTCTTGAATGAAATAGCCCTTTAGCACAATATTAAAGGGAGCTAATGATTTCAAGATGCAGTAAAAGAGGAGGAAGTATATTCTAGTTGGAAAAAAGATGACAAAGGCAAAGACCCATTTGGTCAGAACATGAAGTTTAAGGGGTAATAATATGAAGGATTTGGAAACATAGGTTGGAGTCAGATTGTAAAAGGCTTCAAACATCAATACAACAGTTTGTATTTTCACATAGGAGCAGTTGGGAGTCACTGAACTTTTTTGAGTGGGGGCAGTGACTTAGTCAGACCTATGCTTTAGAAATGTCAATTAGGCAATTGTGTTGAGAGGGCATTAGTGAAAAGTGAGAGTGAAAGAATTCAATTTAGTAATGGACTGCTATGATTCCAGTAAGAAGGAATAAAGATCTGAACTAGCATGGCGACTGGAAGAGTGGAAGAAGGGGATGGAAGAGAGAGAAATGGAAGTAGAATAGACAAAATACTTCATGTTACTAGATGTGATGAGGGGAAGGGAGGAGAGAAGAGCTAAGGACGACTCATAGGTTACAAACCTGGGTGTGTTGTGTTGGTCTCCGTAGAAATAAAGTGAAGAGGAGGAGGAGGGGCTGGTTTAATGGCAAAGGTGAAGAGCTCTGTTTTTGCCCTACTGAGACTGAGATCCCTTTAGGACATACAGATAGAGCTATCCAGAAAGCACTGTATGATATGGAAATGGATTTTGGAAAGAAATGTGGAGTAGATTTGTACATATATGTGTTGTTCAGTTGTTTCAGTCATGCCTAATACTTTGGGACCTTTGCCATTTCCTTCTCCATTTTACAGATGAGGAAACTGAGGCAAATAGAGTTAAATGATTGGTCTAATGCCACACAGCTAGTAAGTGGCTGAGGAAGAATTTGAACTCAGGTCCTCCTGATTCCACTATATCCACTGCACCACCTAGCTGCCCTACCTATGCATAAACATTATAAATGAATCCATAGGAGGCTAATGAAATTACTGACCATAGAAAAAAAAGAGATGAGAACACTGAAAAAAATAATCTAGGGGTACATAAAAGAGTATTGAAGGTGGGACAAAGATGATGATGTAGCAAAGATTGAGAAGTGGTTGTACAGGTATAATAAGAGCCAAGAAAGAACCGTGTCAAGAAAATTCCTAAGAACAAGATTTAAAAGGGTGGTGTATTGAATACTAGAGAGAAATCAAAAAGGACAAGGACAGAGAAAAATCCATTGGATTAATTAACACTGGTCATCTTATAGAGATAATTTTTCAAAGGTGATTACATTAATCACTATTTGGACTGGATGGGAATTCCAAGAAGCATTATGATGAGGTTAAACTATAACAGAATAGAACACCATACCATACAATGCAAGCTCATTGATAGAAGGTAATTTTTCACTTGTGTTTTTATATGACCAGCACTGATATCATCAGTAGCATGGTGTCTATAGTAAGCATCCCAATATATGCCTGTTAATTGATTGATAATAGCAGGGATGCCTCTGCTTACTCTTGATTTCTTTCTCCTCAAGAACAGCTTCAGGAGTTAGTTACTTTATAGAGAAATGAATACACAGAGGTCACTTTGGTTGATTCATCTTCAGTAGCCTTTTTTTGGTGTGAGACCTATGGAGAGGAGAAAGGGGAGATGTTTAGGCTCCTGTAAGTCAACAGAACCAATCAAGCATTACAGAACCAGTGTTACAGTGTTGCTGCAGGCCTTGTTGCACAATCTGGTAGGTCTGAAAACTAGAAATAATCCCCATAGGTCAGTGTTTCACATCTGTCAGTTGGCAGATGCAAACCTACACCGACATTGAAAAATATGCCCTGTGTAGGAGCTAGAGTTTTCCTTTGTGTAAAATGCCCACATCTGATTTGTCTTTCAAATTGATGGTGCTCTATCAAGGAGTGGCTTTGGCCTGCATTGGGAACTGATAACATTTGAAAATCTGTGGAAATAATTTAATAACCAGGGCTTTGAAGTGCCTATTAAAGATATTTAACTAACCTTATATCTCCCCCCACATTTTTCCTCAAGGATGTATTCGTGGGAAATTTTCCAAACCACTTTCCTCTGAAGTAGAGAGGTCATCACTTATGTGTGATACTAAATGAAAGTGTTTAACTTGACATCCTTTTTTTTCTTCATGTGTGTTTGTTCAAATTTTCTTTTTTTCTTTTTTACTTCTTCTGAAATATTAAAATACCTTCACCTTTTAATTTCTTCTTTAAGGAACCCCATAGAGTTTTTGTTGAAATTGCCCTTTGGACAGAGTAACAAACTATATACTCTATTAGTCTGAAAAAGGAAAGGAGTCCTTACTGTCAAAGAGAGAGAGAGATTAAGACTAAAAGTGCTTGTCTATTTCAGCTGGGTGGTACAGTGCATAGAGTGCCAGGCCTGAAGCCAGGAAGACATCTTCCAGAGTCCAAATCTGGTCTCAGATACTAGCTGGGTGACCCTGGGCAAGTCATTTAACCCTATTTGCTTCAGTTCCTCTTCTGTAAAATGAACTGTCAAAGAAAATGGCAAACCACTCCAAAATCTTTGCCAAGAAAACCACAAATGGGGTCACAAAGATCCAGACACGACTGAAATGAATGAACAACAACAAATTAGCAATGCTACCTGCCTGATATTGATTGAGGAATGAACAGCTAAACAAATTATGTTATAAAAATATGATAGAACACTGCTGTGATGGAAGGCTACAGGGAGGCAGGGGAGACATGAACCAGTAAAAAGTGAAGAAAACAGAACCTGTAAAAAAAATAGATAAGATAAATACAACAAAATAAATTGAAAGAATAAGAACAAGATGTGAAATAGTAATGGCCAAATCTGGCCCCAAACAGGAGATCTGAGAAGATACGTTCCCAAGCTTATTATCAGAAACAGGATCATGGTTGTAGATAACTACATATAATGTCACACTCATATGTATGTGCATATGTATTACATATATCCATAAATATACATATATGCATTTACTTACATGACTGACATTATAAGCAGTTTTTCATACCATAAATATGCATATGTGCAGCATTTATTTATATGTATGATCAACATCATATGTGGTTTATATACATATATATGTATTAAAATTTTTCTGAACTTTTAAAAAGTTATTTATTATAGGTTCTGTAGGAGAGGGTGAGGGAAAGATGCAGTTGGACACTCCCTATGCTCCATTCTTGGAATTTTCTCCTTCCTCATCTTTAATTCCTGGTTTCCCTGACTTCCTTCAAGTCTCAGCTAAAATCCTACCCAGACCTTCAAAATGCCTTCCCTATGAGATCACTCTGCATACAACTTGTTAGTACATAGTTGTTTGCATATTTTCCCCATTAAATTATAAACTCCTTGAGGGCAGAGACTCGTTTTGCCTTTCGTGGTTATATTTCCAGAGCTTAGCATAGTGCCTGAGACATAATAGGTGTTTAATAAATGCTTATTGATTTGGGTTTGAAATGTAGGTGTGTTATGATTTCACTGGTATAGAGAACTCGTGAAGAAACATCACACACTGATGCAGGTTGGTACCTTCTCTGTTTTATAGTCTTAGTTGCCTAGAGCACTAAGAAGTTAACCAACTTGCCCAGAGTCACCTAACCAGTATGTATTTAAAAAGGCTAAACCTGAACCCAGATCTTTCTGGCTTTAAAGACAGCTCCCTTACCACTATGTCATGCTGCCTCTCAGTGATAAAAAGATATCAATAAATATATATTTTCCAAATTATGTTATCTGCTTCTTCCAGGGCTCCATGAACTCTTAAGTGTTACTATCAAGGAAACTAAAATGTTTGTATTTTTTAGGAGATATGATATAACTAAACCTACATCAAATCCTCAGACACTGGGTGAATACTCTATGAAGAATTTATGAAAGTGCATGGAAAAGAACACCAGGGGATGAGAAGGCACTGGTGGCTGGGGTTGTGTGCTCCTGCAGGAAGTACACCCACCCAAGAGGACACAGACCTGCTGAAGTATTAAAGTTGTGATCGAGATGTAGTGGTCTTCCCTTGTCAATTGTAGACCATGAGATAACAGATTTAAGTCTAAGAGGGGCTCTAGTCTCACCTCCTTATTTTACAGGCAAAGAAAACGAGCGTTTCAGATGTGGTGACTGTGCCTAAGATCATGTAGATAGTAAGTGGGAGAGCTGAGATTTGAGCTCTGATCCTTGGGCTCCAAAAATGATGCTCTTTCCACTGTACCATGCTGCTTCTTCATCAAGACAAGCTTCTTTCTCTTTTGTTACTTTCTGGAGACTATATACTGGACCAAGCCTTTATCAGACGGCTCTGTATAGCCACAGAGCAGTAATACCTCCCAAGCTGTGTGGTAACCAACATGATGTTTTTCTGGACTTTGAAATCCAATTCAGGGCAAGCCCCTAAGGGATCATCACATCCTAAAAGTACCTTTAAATATAGTCAAAATTGCATTTGTTATATAGTCCTTAGCTCCATCCTTGGTATGGACTCTCAACTTTAAGGCAACAGTTAGAACGTCCCCATAGATGGAAGTTCTTCCTTGTCCCATTGGTGAAGAAGATAGGTCATCTATAGCAGGACTTCCTTTCTAGATTCCCCACAGTCTTATCTCTCATTTGGTGTATCAGACCAATAACACTATGAAGGATACCCAAAAGGATACAAGAAGGAGCGTGGAAATAAGTGTTCTTTATTTGCTATTTAATTATCATCAATAAATATTTGGTATACATTAACATAAGGGGGGGGTGACCAATGGGAAGAGTAGTCCTTGGAACATACAGATATTCCTTGACTGGTTTCAGTCTAAGGGACTACTATGGAAGCTATTGGGTAACTGGTTTCCAATTTCTACCCAAGATGACTCAGAATAGTATTGTATGATGAATTGGGGGGCAATTTAGACGGGAAGAGAGAGCGCGTGATTCCTGGAATTCTGCTATGAAGGAGAAGGATATAACCACAGGTGAAGAAGAAAAGATGAGGTTATATTTGCACTATTGGAGGCAGTACTTACATCAGTGAGAATGCCAATGCTCCCAAGCAGTGAAGGGTGTCCATCTTAGAACCAAACCAAGGTTTTTCTAAACCCTGAGTAGGTAATGGTTTCAAAAGACTCAGAAGCACAATGGAAAGAAACAAAGAAAACAAAAAATCTCCTATTTGCTGCTGAACAAGAATTTGGGACTAAAGTTTTTGAGCTGGAATGGGGAATCTACCCATTCATAGACTCTTTCTTTGCAACTTCAGGAAGGTTTGGGTATCCTTTTTCTCCCCACCTGGCCATTGTGGCTATAAGCACATGACCACTTCTGCCTTTGTTTATTCTTCCCTGATACTATCTGAATTAATATCCGATAGTGGATATATCTAGGAAGTAAATTTGAGTTAAGGAATTAGGGAGAATCAAAGGTCCCATCAGACACCACCCATCACTGAAGTCAATAAAAAGTCTAGGAGAGCTGGAAGATATAACCACAGAAGTCAGAATGCAGAGAGGCGGCTGGGCAGTCTGTCCTAGCAACAAACAAGCCCAGTGGGAAGCCAGGATAACAGATGAATGACCTATTTGACCCAGCAGTGATTCCAGGAATCACCTGCTCTCTCTTCCCATCCAAATTTCCCCCCAATTCATCACATAATAATATTCTGAGTAATCTTGGGTAGAAATTGGAAACCAGTTACCAATAGCTTTCTACAGAGAGAATGTGCCCAGATGAGGCTTCCATCCAATGAAGATACATAGCCCCACTGAGCAGTGGACCTGTTTATCCATCAGACTAACACTATTTCCCAACCACTTCATGAGGACCTCATGAACTCTATAAGGACTTCACAAAGGGAAAACAGGACTTCTAGGACCAGGAGTCAAGAGACACTCCTTGGCTATCCGTGTTCTCTACACATGTTCTCATTACCATTGTATGCTAAGTTTGAATCCACTCTCTCCAAGGTCCTTATGTTTGCAAAGGGAGAAAGCACCGCTATTTTGGAGGGAACATTTTGTATCAAGTCTTCTAAACTCTGCCTTCTTGGTAAATACCTTTTCTAAAATTTAATAGAAACATTCATAAGAATTGATATGCAGTGAAGTGAGCAGGACCAGGAGAAAAATTTATATAATGACAATAATATTGTTAACAACTTTGAAAGACTTAAGAATCCTGATCAGCACCCCTACCGACATTGATTCCATTGTTCTCATGATGAAACATGCCACCCAGCTCCTGATAGAGGTGAATGTCTCAGAAAGCAAATTGAGACTTTGGGGGGGGGGGGAGGAACATGATCAATACTGAAATTTATTTGGTTGACCACACGTTTTTTGCAACAGATTTTTTTTCTTTTTCAGTTCAGAGAAAGAAAGTGGGAGGGATAAGAGGTGGATTTTGCTGATTGAAAAAAATCAAATTTATTGAAAATAAGTCAGAATTGTTATTATAAAATAAATAAAATAAAAATAAAATGCTAATGGAATCCGGTTGATGATTATTAAGGGAGAGCATGTCCATAGCATGCCCATAAAATGCTAATAGAGTCTGATTGGATGATTATTAAGGGTGCTCAAAGGTGCTCAGGAATTACAGGATGCAGCCTATCAGTCTGTATGGAAATTGAGGAGATTGATCACAGAGGGAGTGCTAAATTATCAATAAAACATGTTCCATTCAGTCTATGATGTGATCATGTTGCCCCCAAAAGAAATATTTGCCCCCAAAACACATATCCCAAATTGGTCCCTGAAACAAAACTCCCATTTTTAACACAAATATTCTTCTGTAATGTGATATAAATGCCATAGCACAACATAATCTCTGAAGGATAAAAATTATTGATGATATCAGGCAATGGAGAGATATATAGTGGGTATTAACAGGCTATAACACATTGCAATCATGTTTTGTATGCAAGAAATGGCATAAAAGATATTGAGGAGATGTTTAAGTCCCAGAAGAATTGTACCAAGGTATAGCATGACCTTGCCAAACAAAATAAATATTTAAAATGATGCAACATGGAGGTTTAACGAAGGCAACATGAATAGGACTTAATCCCAGGGTACTAGCATATGGAAGACTCATTCTCTTGAGCTGTCCACTGGCCTGCCAGACTCTTGACTGTCATACCCTGAATTTGCAGCAAAATTATCTCTGTCCCATGATAGGTCCTAGGGTGCTATCTTCGAGAGTCTTATAATCATTACTCCTCTCTTCCAGTTTCTGCCCTTTCCCCATTACTATATTTTGGTATGATTATACTTGACATAAGTGGACAGTCTCCACTCCAAATCTTCACCCCAATTGAGTGTGCCCTGAAGGTCAAGAATTGCTAGTTATAGTTCTGCTATAATAGTGTTAGCATAATGTTAAAAGATCTAAGGGAAGATAATTCAGGGCATACCCCTCCCCCCATAGAGGATTATAGGAGGATAGGTATGAGATGCTCAAAGCATGGGAAGTCATAGATGTGTGAGAAATGATTATTTCTCTCTTGAATTTAATAACTAATTATTATGGGGTGGCCGGGTAGCACAGCAAGTAAGATTACCAGCCCCAGTGTCGGGATGACCTGGGGGATCGAATCCAGGTTCAGATACTTAGCACCACACCCAGAAATAACTGGCTGTGTAACCTTGAGCAAGTTACTTAACCCCAGTTGCTTAAAAAAAATAACTAATTATTGTATTAGGACCAAGATTTTTCCCCTTTTCTACTTCCTCATCCAGAAATCAGTGTGGAAAATTTACCCAGGCCAAGATCTAATCAGACAGTAAAAAGAAATTCTAAGTTTGGGCTAATGGGTACATCCCTGCTCATTGTGTTTACTCAGACAGGTCTGAGAAAATGTAAGTCTTCCCTTATGTCAGATAGGTAATATGGAAATTGCTAAATCTCTTTGATCAAGATTTAGGTGACCCAAGTCACATACCCCAAGACTCTCATTTTATTTTTTTTATTATTAATTTATTTGTTTCCTTTTAGTTTACAGGATTCAATTCCTTGAATTTCACATTTTGTCCCCCTCCCTTCCCTTCCCCCCCCATGGCAGCTTATAGTCAAGTATAGGATCTGTAAATACTTTCACATTATACATTGGTCAGGTTATAAGGACGGATTGTACCAGCTGGAATGAAAGACTCTCATTTTAATATAGCCCACCCCCTCATACCAATATTAATTTTCTCCATAATTATTAACTGTTAATTGTTAATCTGTTAATTGACACTTTGAAGAACACTTGCTTTTCTGAGGGCATATAAACTGTGAGCTCACTGCCATGAGGGGTCTTTGATCTAAGAGAGATGGCTAAATGACTTTGTTAATAAACATTCTTACCTTAATAAATATGATTAAATTACCCAGAAATTTTGTCTCTCAAACTGAATGTGATGTAATGGAAGAAAACCATCTCTGGGGTTACATGATATGGGTTCAAATCCCACCTTTGATTTTTATTACTGGCCTAACCTTGAGTAAATCCTTCATCCTGCCTGGGTCTCCATTCATATCTACAAAATGAAGGGATTGAACTAGAGAGCCTCCAAGTTCCCTTGTAGATCTAGAGCTAGGATCCTTTCAATAGAGAATAACATCACTGGAGGGAGTGCCTACATGAATAAGCTCATTGGAACTCTGAAAGTATAACTTCATATACATTATTTCTATAGGGTAAAAGGATGCCTCCACACATTCATATAGATAAAAGTCCAATAACTTATTCACCAAATATTCATGAAGTGCCATCAACTGTACAGAAGGCCCCAGGCTGGTTGCCAGCAGCTGGAGCCAGTAAGTTTTAAGGGTATGTATCTGATACCTCAGCAATTCACAGAAAGCTTTCATTCAGAATGCTTCAGCCCCTGTTATTGGCTACACTGATAATACTCTCAAGTACATTCAGAGAGAGTGAGTGGGGGTGTTCCTGCTATTAAGAAAGAAGACTTTTCTATAATGGCAGCCTCTATTGATCAACTCTTCACTTTATTTTACCTGTATATTTAATCCCAGCTCAGTTCTGGGCTTCACCAAGATGGCAGACATTTAGTGAAATGAACAGACAAATTTTACTGATTTCACTTTGTAATCTAATGACTTACACTGGCCTAGTTAATATTCTCCACAGAACTTGGCATACTTCATTGAGGCAAAATACGTATATATGGCATTTATATTAATATTTCTTATAAAATGCAGATTCCTCCATTATTTCCACTTCCTTCAAATTCAGTTAAAAAGAACAGAACTGAGCAATATAAGAATATACTCTTTGGTGTAATTTATTTTATTTAATAAATAAAAATACAAAGAATATATCTAAGTATAAAGACATGACATGCTCAGGACTCTTAATTGGCATATATTTCACTTGTTAAACTAATAAATCCATATGATACCCTATTACTTGAGGATTACTGTTACTAATCTTGTCACATAATAAATATAAATGGGATATATAAAAGCAACAATTCCAAAAACAAGAGGGAAGACACACATGGATGAGGAAAAATGGAGAACAAAGAGCATTTTTAGACTTTCTACTAGTACCCCAGACTACCATTTCAGGCTATAATTCCTTTCAGGGATTCTTAGCTTTGGACACATTTATTCCTTCAAAGGCATTAGTCTTATAGTTCTCCAAAACCTGCAAAAATTTTTTTATGATAAATGGGTATTCATATTTGTGTTAGATAACCAAAGGATATGGTATTGTTATAATAATATGTAATATATTATTATACTATAGTATAATATATCATAATTATACTATACTATAATTTATAGGATGATATTAATCTAATCTTAATCAGGGTAACAATCAGAAAATCAGTATGGCAATTAATTCTATCACTGGGGAATAATTTTATTGTGAATATTCTCTAAGAAAATAATCTGTGTATATGCATTTGCATGTATGTATACATGTGTTGTAGTAAAAGTGTTGGGGGGTGTGGCTAGGTCGCGCAGTGAATAGAGCACTGGCCCTGGAGTCAGGAGGACCTGAGTTCAAATCTGGCCTCAGACACTTAACACAAAAAACTAGATGTGCAATAATTACCTATGTGGCCTTGGGCAAGTCACTTAACCCCAATTGCTCTACTTTCCCCCCTCCAAAAAGCAAAAAGAAAAAAATTTAAAAAAAATAAAAGTAGTGGGGCAAAATAGTGAAGGCAGGTTGCAATGTTCTAGTCATATCCCAATGATTTAGCATCATAGGATCATGGATTTAGAAAAGGATGAGACTTTAGAGGTCATCTAGTTCAACCTTCTCATAGGACAGACAAGGAAAACAAGGTGCACAGAGACAGATGACTTGCCAAAGGTCACATAGGTAGCTATTAATTGGCTAATTACATGGTCATGAGGAAGTCCCTTAACCTTTCTGAGCATTGATTTCCTTTTCTGAAATTTTGGAAAAATAATACTTCCACTATTCACCTTATAGGGATGCTGTGAGGAATGAATGAGGTTTTAAAAATCTGAGATCATTTATAATGGGAGTTATTTGTCTGATTAATTTTCATTAATGATTGACATTCTGCAGATTGATTTTTTTATGTAAAGAAACTAGGTCATCTTTTGCCTTAATTCTTACCTAGCTTTTAACTACTGAAGGGGTGTTGTCTTAGACAAACTGGAACCTGGGAAATATCATAGCTTTAAAAAGCCAAGGTCTCCCACAACATTCAGGGCCATCACCAGTCATCCTGACCTATGTCTTGCCACTGGACTCCCATGGCTCTGGAGGAGAGAGTGAGACTGGGGACTTAACCAAGCTCTACCTCACTTAAATCCACTTTAATTGTGTGATAGTAATGGCATTTAAAGATTCCCCCTGTATTGGCTTGGTTTTCAAATTGATTGTGTTAAAACCCAGAGCTTGTTAATCCCACCTGTGGGATGGACTTGTTGATGTGAAAAGAAAGTCCTGAACTGGGAGGAGCTGGTGACATAGATTTGGGGAGACAAGAGAGAGGCGGAAGACCTTTTTGGAAGCAGCACCTCGTGGAGAGAGAGAGACTAAGAGAATTGCTGGTGGCCGCTTTGAATTGCCCTGGACTTTTGAGACCTGCCCCCTGAGCTGCCAAGGACTGAGGAGACATGGCTGTTTTGCTGGTACTTTGTCTGTTTTGATGTTGTTTTGCCAGATTTGTCCACTGGTGAAAGACAGTCCTTTTGTTGAAGAAGTCCTGGAACCTGGCTGTTCACTAAGAAGCCCTGAGACTGTCCTGCAGACAGAGAGTGAATACTGTCCACTGGTGAAGGACAGTGCTGTTGTTGCAGGGGTCTGGGAGCCTTTCTGTTGGTCCAGAAGCCCTGAAGAAGGATTTTCTTGTTGTATGTTTACAGAAATCCTGGGAGAGGGCTTTGCTAATGTGTTCAGGGGTTCTAGGACTGTTCTACAGACAGAGGATGAATTCATGAAGGGACTGGCAATGTATCTTATGGCCTTGCTAAGCCTTGTCTCCCCAGGAACTAAGATTGCTGAGAACTTGCCTCGTGTCAAGATGAAGAAAAGACCTCCTTTGGGGTATTAAGTGCTGTGTTTAAACTTGATGTAACTCTGGGGTAGATTCAATTGTGATCCAGGGGTGGGGAACTTTTGACCTTATGTTTGGAAACTAATCTCCATTTGAGAAGAGGGGCTTTGTGGTGGATTAAATTAAGGTATAGCCTAGGGGTGGAGAAGTATTTAGAACAGAGACTTTGTAATTGATTGAATGATTGGAAGGTCCTGGGGTGGGGTACTCCTTGGAGATTATTTAATCACACTTAGTAAATGCTGTATTTTGAATGATGTCATGTTTTGATCTTCTCTGTTCTTGGTTTGTCACTGAATAAAATGGAGAGCACCTATGCTGGTATTTTGAACCTTGGGAAGTTGCCTTTCCTTGGCATTACATTACAACTTGCAAGTCAAGATATCACCCACCTGATGTCATTGGTCCTCTTTGAGAACAAAGGATGAGCAACAATATGTTGTGTTGACTTGTTATATAACCCATAAACATTCAAATCCTACCCTTCCTTCAAAACTAGCTCAAGTTTCACATCCTACATGGAATTTTTCCTGACTAATCTGACCTCCACTGATCTGTCTCTTTTCTCATCTTGAACATCCCGTTGAACAATCTAGCGCTTCATAGTAGGCTTTATAACACGATTTGCTATTGTCTCTCGTGATTTTGTCTTATCTTTCCAACATTCTCTTTGAGGACCAGGACCAGGCCTTTCTTTACATCTTCATAAATAGTAAACAATATTTGTCAACTGAGTCATTGATGTTTCTTTTAGTCCCTTTTATTGGTCATATTTGCTTAGAATCATGTTCCATATACTAGCTTCAAAACTGATTTGGGGGATTTTAGTATACCTAGGAAATTGATGTGAATTAAACTAGTCTATGTACTAATCACTTGTTCTTCAAACTATCTTAGGTTTCTGTACCTTTACATAGGCTCACCCTTGTGCTGGGAATATACTCCTTATTCATCTCTGCCTCTCAATCTCATGTACTTGTTAACTCTTTGAAGGCAAAAATTGTTCTGGCCTTTTTTGTTTTTTTTTGGTGGGGAGATGGGATGAGAGAGGGTGGGAGGGGGATATTTTTTTTTCTTTTATCCTCCATATCTAACATAGTTCCAGGAATATTTGAGGTCCTAAATAGATGGTGGTTGCATTGAATCAAAAGGAAATGTGCCAGGCAATTTAACAACACTCAAAGTATGTAACATTAATTCAGATTCATGTGTTCAGGCAGAGGGCTAGAGAAGTGAATTCATTTCTAGGTGATTGAGGCAAGCGCTGAAGATGGAGACCTAGCCAGTGAAGAGTACCCAAAGGACATTCAATTAACATGAAAAAGGAGGAAAAAAAGAACGTGGCAGTGTGATATGATAGATTAGGACTCTGAAGATATGATTCATATCCTATCCTCCTGCAAACTCTTTGTGTGACCTTGAGAAAATCACTTAACCTTTCTTGGCTTCAGTTTCCTCACCTGTAAATTGAAGGGTTTGGAAATGAAAGAATGAAGGAAAAAAAACTATTAGTGCTTGTTATGTGCCAGGCACTATGGCAAGCACTGGGGATACAAATACAAAAGGAAAGAAAATGCCTGCCCTCAAGCAACTTAGATTACAGTAAGAGAAGAAAATGGATATAGCAGAGTAGTGGCTAAGGAAGGGAAATTTGGTCTGGGCTGGTTAGTGAAGCCAGAGGACTACTGATTGCCATGTCACTTTCTGGGAGGGTTTATTTGATTATTGTTTCATGAACTAGAAGTAGAAAGTAGAATAAGGAAGGGAGTGAGGTATTATAAATCTCCTTTGGACACATAAGTCTTATGGTTGTGGGGGGGGGGGTGTTCCTTTTTCCTTCTTTAGTGTGAACACCTGAGTTACCACACAATCACTTGTTTGGAGAAACATTTGCCAACAAATAAAGGAAATGCAATGGGTGAAAAGAAATGATCATGTCTCCTCATTTTTAAATTCTCCAAACTCTCACCATCTACATTCTGATGATGTCCGGTACCACTGCTATCACCCCATGAAAACTCCTGTTCTAGATGGTGTCCAGTGTGGATAGAATTGAAAGCCGATTGACTCAATCTGACTCCTCTTTTTTTCTGCTGTCATAGACATGATTTAACCACAAAAGCACCAGAAATACTTAGGCTGTTACATGTTTACCTGTACAACCTATGACTCAAAGGATCTTTTACATGGCATTCTTCTCATTGATGAGAATTGATTGCTTGGTACTCTAAGCCTACATGAGGAGGTTTATATATTATATTATTATTTTATTATATATTATATTTCTATGATTAAAGTTCCAGTTTCTCTGTATCTAGATTTCTTCCCATGTTCTTCCCCTTCAGCAACCTAAAGAGAACCTGTAACAGTGTGACTTCTCTTTTAAAGAGAAAATCCAGACCAGGATCCCTCTTTTCTCAAGACCTCACAAACTTTATCTCTTGCTCAGGTAGAGTACCAAGCAATCCATCTCCACCAAAGAGAATAGTCTCATGCAACAGACCCTTTGACTCAAGGATTACATTTGTATTAGAAATGCTCTAAATTCTTCTCACTTTGATTAGTGATATTATTAAATTTTATAAAGACCTGGGGTAGCTAGGTAGTGCAGTAAATAGAGCACTGGCCCTGGAGTCGGAAGGACCTGAGTTCAAATAGAGCCTCAGACACTTGACACACTTACTAGGCATGTGAACTTAGGCAAGTCACTCAACCCCAATTGCCCTACCTTCCCCCCTCCAAAAAATTAATTAATTTTTTAAAGGGAGGGGGTGGAGCCAAGATGGCAGCATAGAAGCAGGAAATTTTATAAAGACCTTTCATCAAATTTGCCAAATCACTCACATTCCTTAAATATAAAGCAATACCCCTGGTGATGATGTAGAAAGTTTGTTCTGTATGATCATTTTTTTAAAAAACATTACTGGGGCATAACCAAGATGGTGGCCTAGAAGCCGGAAAACTCCCTGCTCTCCCCCCATAACCACCTCAAATACCTATAAAATGGCTCTAAACAAACTTTAGAGCTACAGAATCCAAAAAGTGACAGAGAGAAAAAAAACCTCCCACTGAAGGCAGCCCAGCAGGTGGACAGGAAGGGACCATTGAAGCGCACAGGGAACAGAGCCCAGTACTTTGTGAGACTGCAGTTTTAGCCTCAGGGCAGGCCCGACCCTGGAGCAGATTTCTGGAGAGTGGATCTCCAGCAGCTGTGGAGGTTTCCATATTTATCAGCCCATAAAAAGAAAGTGGGAGTTCAGTGGATTTGGAAACAGGGGGTCCAGGATTGCGGTCCAGCCTCTGCCCACAGAGGGAGAAGCAGCTGAGGTGTGACAGCTGCCACCACATGGCTGCTTCAGAGCTCCTGGCATGCAGATTGTAGAGGGACCAAGCCACCACCCAGAGGGCAATGGCTCTTGCTTTAACCTGCTTGGATCTGGATAGCTTTCTAGGGTGGAGGTCCTGGAGTGCATGACTAGGTGCCAGAGTAGGTGGAAGCTTCAGAGAGGGCAGCCAGCTAATAGCTCTGGCAGCTGAGAAAAGCCCAGTGATTTGGGAAAAAGCCCTCCTCTCTGGAAGCAGAGTTCTACTGTGACAAAAAGCTCAAAAGTCAAGTAATTGAGTGGCAACATGAGCAAGCAAAGGAAGCAAAGCAAGCACAGCAGTCAAATCTTAGATTTCTTTTTTGGGGACAAAAAGGATCAAATAATGGAATTGGAGGAAGACAATGAAGTCATAATTCATGTACCAAAAGCTTCCAAGAAAAATAGGAATTGGTTATAGGCCATAGAGGAGCTTAAGAAAGAGTTTGAAAACCAAATAAGAGAAGTAGAGGAAAAATTGGGAAGAGAAATGAGAATGATGCAAGAAAATCATGAAAAGAGAGTCAACAACTGAAGAAAATAATACCTTAAAAAATAGACTAACTCAAATGTCAAAAGAGGTTCAAAAAGGCAATGAAGAGAAGAATGCCTTTAAAAGCCGAATTTGCCAGATGGAAAAAGAATATCAAAAGCTCACTGAAGAGAATAATTCCTTCAGAATTAGATTGGAGCAAATGGAAGCTAATGACTTTATGAGAAATCAAGATACTATTAACCATATTCAAACAAATGAAAAAATAGAAGGCAATGTGAAATATCTCATTGGAAAAACCACTGACCTGGAAAATAGATCCAGGAGAGAGAATTTTAAAAGTATTGGACTACCTGAAAGCCATGATCAAAAAAAGAACCTAGAAATTATTCTTCAAGAAATTCTCAAGGAAAACTGCCCTGATGTTTTAGAACCAGAGGGCAAAATAGAGCTTGAAAGAATCCACCAATCACCTCTTGAAAAAGATTCCAAAAAGAAAACCTAGGAATATTATAGCCACGTTCCAGAGTTCCCAGATCAAGGAGATAATATTACAGTCAGCCAAGAAGAAACAATTTGAATATTTGTGGAAACACAATCAGGATAACACATAATCTAGCAGCTTCTGCATTGAAGGATCAAAGGGCTTGGAATATGATATTCTGGAGGTCAAAGTAGCTGGGATTAAAACCAAGAATCACCTACCAAGAAAAACTGAGTATAATGTTTCAAGAGAAAATAGGGGCATTTAATGAAATAGAGGACTTTCAAGCATGAAAAAAGCAGAGTTAAATAGAAAATCTGACACTCAGATACAAGAAGCAAGAGAAGCATGAGAGGGTAAACAGGGAAAAGAAATCACTAGGAACTTATCAAAGTTGAACTATTCACATTCCTACATGGAAAAATGATAATTGTAACTTATGAAACTTTTCTCAGTATGAGAATAGTTGAAGGGAATATAAATGTGTGTGTGTGTGTGTGCGTATGTATACAGGAATACATAAACAGAGGGCACAGGACCAATTGAATAGGAAGGGATGATACTCAAAAGATGAAATTGAGAAGTGAGAGAGGAATATAATGAGAGGAGATGGGGAGAGACAGAATGGGGTAAATTATCTCATATAGAAGAGGCAAGGGAAAACTGTTTCAATGGAGGGGAAGAACAGGAAATGGGTCAACCTTACTCTCATTCAATTTGGCTTAGGGAGGGAATGACATACACAGTAAATAGGATATCTTGCCCTACAGGAGAGTAGGGGGGGAAGGGGATGAGAGGGGGGATAATGGAGGGAAGGGCAGTTTGGTGGGGAGGGAAATTAGAAGCACACACTTGAAAAGGGACAGGGTCAAAGTAGAGAATAGAACAGGTGGGGAGCAGGATAAGATGGAGGGAAGCATAGCCAGTCTTTCACAATATATCCACTGTGGAAATGTTTTGCATAGCTACACATGTACAACCTATATTGAATTGCCTACCTTCCCAGTAAGGGTAGGTGATGAGGGAGGAAGGGAAAGAATCTGGAATTCAAAATTTCAAAATCAAATTTTTAAAAAAAATATTTTATT
This sequence comes from Petaurus breviceps papuanus, assembly GCF_028583685.1. Classification (NCBI taxonomy): domain Eukaryota; kingdom Metazoa; phylum Chordata; class Mammalia; order Diprotodontia; family Petauridae; genus Petaurus; species Petaurus breviceps. The sequence goes on from NW_027185890.1 coordinate 4,546,951, forward strand.
ATTATTTCTTTTTACATGCAACTGGGAAATAAGATATACAGGCACTGGGGTATAGAGATCCATCTTGGCCTAGTGGAAAGTCAGAGGGGGATGGAAGAGGATATAAGAGAGAGCAGATTGGGGGAGGGGGTGTACAGTGGTATTGCTGTTTAGGGGTAGTGGGTAGGGGAAAGACAGGGAGAAAATTTGTCACTCAATCTTGTGGAATGAATGATGAAAGCTAAAAATAAACATAAAATTTAATTTAAAAAAATTACTGACTAAAGCTTCTCCTACCATTTCTCCCTCTCCAAAAAGAAAAAATAAAGCCCTAACTAATTATTTTGAATTACTCTTTTGGTCAAGTGTTCAATCTTCATTGAGTACCTTGATACAGAAACAAGAGAAGAGATACCACAAGCATCAGCAAAAGTTCCAGCAATTTTCCTCGTGCTTTCACCAGCTACTACTACACACAGTAAATATTTATGGGGAAGTAATGCTGTGGGAGGGTAATCAAAATGAACAAAAATCCATGTTCTTAAGAAGAGACTGGCAAAAAAGCCATCAGGGAAAAAAATGATTCAAACAAAAGAAAGAAAACATAGGAGGCATAAAGGAGCAACTGGGAACAAGCTGAAAGTTGAAATACCTGAGGGAAAACTTTTAGGAGCAGAACTGCTTTATGCTGCATAATTTTATGGAACAAAATGTTAAAAACAAAACAAAACATTTTCCTGTATCTAGGTTGAAGTTATTAAATAATACTGAAGTTGCCTTTTTTAGGGAGAAAGTGTCCTGAGTTATCTACTTAACACAGGACCTTAAGATTTTAGCTATTCTGCTATCACTAGGGTTACACAAGAATAATGTTTTCAGTAGAGGTGATGGGTTCATCCTTATCACTATCATCATCTTCTCCTCCTCCTCCCCCTTTTCTTCCTCCTCCTCTTTCTCCTCTTTCTTCTTCTCCTCCTCTTCTTCCTCCTCCTCCTCCTCCTCCTCCTCCTCCTTCTCCTTCTTCTCTTATCACCTTATCACTATGAACAATGGCTAAAATAGGATGATGTTGGATAATCCTTAGGATTTGCTCCTTCCCACTCTGCCCCTGCACTTCCCTCATTGGTGGGCATACTTCTTGCTTCTCCCTCTACACATGATTTAAAATGCTTTATCTGAACACAAAAAAATTCCAAGTTATGTCTTGGCTCTACAACATTATTTTAATCATTTATCTACAAATTCAGTCATTTGTTCATCTTTTCCTTCACACAACAAACATTCATCATTTTCTCTGTGCAAGGCATTATGCTAGGCTCCAGGTATGTGAAGACAAAAATGAAACATTTCCTGTCCTCAAGGAACTTCTATTTTTACTAGGAGATACATTTCATACTATATCCTGCATGAACTGGGGGAGGAGGTGAGAGAGGCAGTCTTTTTTTGTTTTCCCACCACTTTGCATAGGACTTGGCACATTGTAAATATTTATTAAGTGCTTCTTGATGGCTGGATGACTTCTCAGTCAAATTATTCTAGCCCTTAAGCAAACTCCATTTCCTTAATGCATTCACACAAGTCCTATAATTACCATGTATTCCCTCTTCTTCTCTGCCTCTCAGAATACCATTTTTTAAAACCTACCCTCCTCCCTAGAGCCTGCCAACCCCCTTTACTGTTAATGTTTCCTTCTTCATCAACCTTTATACTATAATTAGTGTGTACCTGTGCTGTCCTATTGACACAGTAAAATGTAAGCTTCTTGAGAGCCAGTCTCTAACAGAGAATAGGCATTTAACCATCATTTGTTGAAGAGAATTGAATACAAGGATCTCTAAAAAAAGCTTGGAGGTGGGAAAAAAAACAGGAATTCCCCAAAATAAAAAGATAACTTACAACTGAAGGTAGGAAATGGTACAGAGCAACTAGAGGAAATAGGAATTCAGTGGAATGAAAGAGGTCAGCCATGGACAACTGATCTAGAACATATTTCTTAATTTTCTTTATGTCATGGAACCTGTTGGTAGTCTGGTGAAGCCTTTGGACCCCTTCTCAAAAGAATGTTCTGGAATGCATAAAGTAAAATACTTAGGATGTTAAAAAGGAAAAAATTATATTGAAATTATTATCAAAATATTAGAAAAAAATAAGTTCATGGACTTCAGGTTAAGAATGCCTGTTTTATAGGGGTGGCCAGGTGCCTCAGCAAGTAAGAGCACCGGCTCCAGTGTCAGGATGACCTGGGGATCAAATCTGGGCTCAGACACTTAGCACCACACCCAGAAATAACTGGCCATGTAACCTTGAGCAAGTTACTTAATCCTGATTGCTTATAAAAAAAAAAAAAAAGAATGCCTGTTTTACTAGAAAGTTGGAGGGGGTATGGAGGAGGATATAGGAGAGAGCAGATTGGGGGAAGGGGTACTCAGTAGGCTTGCTGTCTTGGAGTGGGGGTAGGGGAAGAATGAGGAGAAAATTTGTAACTCAAAATCTAGTGGAAATGAATGTTGAAAACTAAAAATAAAATTAATAAAAATAAAAAAGAATGCCTGCTTTAGGGAGCACTTGTAGAACTGGTTTCCTTTAACTTTGAGTCATGCCTGATATCTTGCCTGATATCTAACTATGCATCATGAGATGGCTGGCTAGGTCAGCCTGACATGACTTCCATAAGTGAGATACTCCTATTCATCGTATTAATTACATGTGGGGAAGATTCTTGGCCATGAATTCCAGAGGTCATTACAAATTGCTTTAGAAATTCCTATAGCATACAATTGGCAGGCTGATAAATAATTTTGAAGTGGTAGAAGAATATTGGCTGCTTTCAGAAGGCTTTGTCTCTGTGGCTGATTAGATTTTTCTCTTGCTTCACTAGAAAAACCCTGACATTTGGCAGAACTAGGACAGCTAGCAGTGAGTTCAGCTCTGCAGGTACAATGCAAGCACAAACCTTGACCTTTCTTCCCCTGGCTAGCCTCAAACAGTCACCATACCTACGGTCAGGCTTCACCTTGTTCAGTGGCTTTATTTTTCTCTTTCAAATTTTGTTCTCAGCAGGCTTGGCTTTTGGTTCTCAGCCAGCCTGTACTTGGATTTCAATGTGCTGACTTGGGACTACCCATGATATTTTTCATGCAGAATAATGTTAGAATGCAGAATAGTTAGAAGACAGATTCCAGTTTGCTTACACAAAGACCTCCTCCTTATATTGCCCTATATGCTGCCTCCAAAACTTGTAAACATGATGAACTGCCCCACCCCAAACCCCAGCAATTGAATTCATTTTCAGCAAAGTTTACTAATTGTCTGCTCTGTGGAAGAACAGGGCTAGAAGCTGGAGATGGCAAAGACAAAAACAAGTCCCTGCCCTCCAGGAATTGATATTCCACTGGTACAACATATACACAAGGAAATAAATATGGAGTGGTAAAGTGATTCCCAGAGGGAGAGAGCACTAACCCCTGAGAGATCAGGAAGGTCTTCATGTCAGAGGAAGTTACTGGGCTGAGGGATTCCAAGAGACCAAGGTGAGGAGAGAGAGAAAAGTGCCACCAAGAACAAAAAATGCTCTTTGTCAAGTGTGGTGGCATCAAACGGCTCAATACTGATCGATTTGTGCATGCCTAAAAAGTTGGGAGAATAGATTTATTCCTATAAAAACCTTGTTTATCCCAAAAAAATGCAGTGTCCTGCCAAACTTCAAAATATATGATCAAAGACAAGTTTTTAATCCCTACATGGAATGTCATTTTCTTATGGTATTCAGAGGGAGGGAAGCATAGAGATAGTCTCTGAGCCCTGTATTTTTTTTTTCACTTCAAACATCAATTTGTTATGTGTAATCTACAAGATACCAAAACAACCAGAGGAGCAAGATTAGTCAAACTGGCCATTTGGTGTCATGTCATTATAGACACAAATGTCACTTGCTTGATTCTCTTTTAAAAAGCTTAACTAGTTATATTGGCACTGTGTCGACACAGCCCATGTTTCCTATACTGTTTGAGTACTTCCTGAATTATTTACCTTGAATCATTCTGTATTATATGTGCATGCTACAATATGGTTTTGTTTATAGGTATGTGCGTGATGTTGTACATGTGTTAGATATGTGTGTGCTATATTCATGCACAGGACAGCTTGGTGGCACAGTGAATAGAATCTGGGCCTGGCATCAATTCAAATATGATCTCTTACTAGCTGTGTGACCCTGGGCAAGTCACTTAACCCTGTGTGCCTCAGTTCCTCATCTGTATAATGAGTTGGAGAAGGAAAATATCTGATCACTCCAGTATCTCTGCCAGGAAAATACTGGATGGGGTAATGAAAAGTTGGACACCATTGAAAAACAACTGAATGTACATATATGCATTATGCAAAAATGTATTGTACATTGCATGTATGTGCGTTGAGTGTATTGAGTTCTTTTATTTTAATAAAAGAACCATTCCCCATTATTAGAATAATTTTAATTTGACCATTAGAGATGAAGGCTTGATTCTCCAAATTCTCAAGATAAGGAGATCTATTAGAACTATTTTCTAGGTGGGAAAATGACTAGCCAGAGGACCAGGGTCAAACAAATGTTCCAAGAGAGGCATGGAATAGCTTGCTGAGGAACCTAGAATGGAACCCAGCCATCCTTTAGCTACTGTTAGTCGTGAAATGCATTGTCTCACAACTTCCTCAAGGCTATTATTATTCCTCAAGTTAACTTAGGGCAGTTGCTATATCTGATGTGTTCCACTGATTGCCCAAAAGAAGAGGACAAATTAAGATGTTTCGTTCAGATTTGAGATCACAATTTAAACACTGTATAGATTTCCATGGGATGGGAGGGCATGGAGCCATCAAACCAGCTAAGAAGTCATTAAATATAAAATAAGCAAGTATTTTCACTTTGCCCATTGCCTTTAATGAGTCATTAATACTTCTCAACTATTTTAGGTTGTTCCTTTCTCTCCCAACTCATTTATTCATTTTCTCCCCCCTGCAGAATAGTATTATTAATTTCTATGTAGAAGGATCCTCTGAGGATATTTAATACAACCGAGGCCTACACACGTGAATTGGCTTGCCCAAGGCCACAAGATAGTGAGTAGCAGGGCTTGGATTTTAACCAAGTTTCTTCTACTCTTTCAGCTGTACCAGGCTATTTTGACTAGTCCTCTATTTGAAAATACCATAATCTTTTTTTCCTTTATTGGATCTGCAGTTTCACTGGTAGAAGAAACTTCCGGTAAGGAAACCTCTTTCAATGCAGATTAGTCCCTGCTTTTCAATTTTCAATAGATTACTGGGAGCACTAGATATTAAGTGACTTTCCCAGGATCCCCAACCAGGTGGTGTCAAAGGTGGGACTTTAACTGATTGGAGACCAGCTCTCTGTTTTCCTCTAGAGGAAATAATTCCTTTTAGTAGCCTTCCAAGAAAGTCTGCACAAAGTAATGAAAAGAATATTTATAAGTCACAAGGCCTGAGTTCAAGTTCTAATGCTTCCATGATAGGATAGTTCTGGGTAAAGCACTTTCATTTCTCTAAGCCTCATCTATAAAACGGGCATATTATCATGATAATATCCATTATTCTACCAACCCCCAGGGTTGTCGTAAAAAAAGTTCTATATACATGTGAGTTGTAAAGTTCTGATGTTTTAAGGATAGTCCCATATAAATGTGAATATTACTTGTACCCTCCACCTTAATTTAAGAATTAAAACCAGACTCCTGTCTGAATTCCAGACACTTTGGACAGTGACAATACTTTATGTAGATGCAAGGTCAGTTTCTATTCTATGTTAACTGACACATTAAAGTAGAAGTAATTGTCAATTTACATTCAGATTCATTGACTTGAGTCAATGAAAGCCTAGGACCAGAAAAATAAAAAAAGATTTTAAAAAGCACTGCCATGTTAAGATTTTTGTGTTTAAAAGAAAAAAAGACCTAAAAGCCCACATCCTCTAAACATTTATTTAATAGTAATTCTGGGATAGGAACAGCATGAAGAGTCAGCATGTTTTGGCGATATTGGGCTTGTATCTCCATGCCCTCCTCTCCATGCATATTTATAGTCATGGAAATTAAAGCCTCTACAAGGCCTGCTTTAATAATGGAGTGGCTGCTGGCCAAAGAAACTGCTTATTTGATATTTCTTTCCCCTGATGAACTAAGAGGACAAGGGCCTTGCTTCCATCAGCTATCTACCATTCTGAAAGGGTCATCTTCCCCACCCACTTTGATCTTGACCTATTTTTTTTTTTAAACAGCAAAAGAAACTCCTCATATAGAAAGTCCTCTCTACCATAGAAACTCACCTGTTACTTACAGACTCAAAATGGGTCCTATTTTGTAGTATTCCTCTCAATTATTGAGCACCTATGATCTTCACTATGATTACCTATGAGGCCTATTTCCCACTGTCAAGAAGGACTACCCATGTAAGGCTACACAGGCAGACAAAAGCGTCCATTTTTGCTGTTTATGGCAAAACACTGCTCATGATCAGTTCTGGGATCACAGATTTAGAGCCAACTCTCTTATTTTGTGGGTAAAGAAAGTGAAAGTGAGTCTCAGAGAGAGGTGAAGGAACTAGCCCAAGGCCATATAGTTAACAGAGCCATTTGAACCTAGGACCAGGGTTTGCTGGTAAATGTTTAACAATAGGCTGGGAAGGGAGTGGGGAGAGGAGAAATGTTCAAGTTTAATCACTTTTCTTGACCACTTTCTTAAGCCTACAAATCACCAAAGCAATATATCAAGCCCTGATTTATAGCATTTGCTGATTTCCAAGGTCTAAACTTTTGCACAGAAAATGTAACAACTTCTAAACTGACTGGTACAGATTCTAACATACCGCTGACCCAGGGCCTCAAATTCAAATACTGTCAACTACGTCATATTGTATCTTCCCAAGGAATAAACACTGGACTATAATTATCCAAGGAATACAACCATAATCATTTAAAGATGAAAATAAATTTAACAACAACAACAAGGCCCATATCTTCCCAGGCTCAGTCTTAGTGGAAAAATGTTCTTTCCAGATACTAAAAATAAGTTCTGGAATCCTGGGAACGTTCGCTCTACTTCTATAGGTTTATATTTTATCCCCAAAGAGCACCAATGAGACTTAAAATAAATATGTCCATACTCAAAATTTTAATAAAGCTCTATTTATCATAAGACTCATTCAACTGGTATACTATAGGTTCCCTCCTTGTCACCATCATCATTTTTTATAATGACCTTGGAAAAATGAATCTTCTCTTTCTTATATGACTGACCCTGTGAAAAATTAGGGTGTAGGTAAAATTTGTGTTTGATGATTCCAAGAAGATTTGATAACTTATTTATACTAGATGCTGATTAAAAATAAGGCATCTGATTCATTAAAATGAGAGGGAGAAGAAAAAGAAAAAAAAGTTCTGATTATAGAATTTTAGGCATCAGTTAGCAGGTTGGAGAAAACATTGGGAAGAAGGGGGGAAGCATCCTATCCAGCTTCCCATGCTATGTCCTTAACCAAAAAAAAAAATCATTATTTTCCACAATGGGACTAATAAGAAAATGTCATTCAATTCATCTTTATTTTTTCCCAGACTCTATTGGGGGAAATTAATTGTACTAATTGTAATTAATTGTAAGTATTAATGTACTTACCCACTTCATCTGCATGCTCTATCTCTCTTCTTTTTTATCTCTTCCCACATGTCCCTAGAGCTAGAAACATAAGAACAATAGATAGAGACTGAACAAGGGATATCGCCAAGAGTAGTCAAGCCTTCATTAAAGTCAGAATAAAGAGGGAGAGAGATCTAAAAAAAGCCTTTTTATGCTCCCCTTGGACTAGAGTTATCATGGTCCCAATCACAGTGCTTATAATCAAGTCTTTTTTTTCTTCTAATTTTGTCTTTCCCTCACTAGAGCACCTTCAATTCAAGTTCATTCTCCAATCTCATATTTCAATTGCACTGGTGGAAGGAAGTGTCATGTTGTGTTGGATTCTAAGAATAGGAGGTGCTCATCAATCACCGGTCTTCCAGTGTACTAATCCTCACCACAGTTAGCTGATTTGGTGCTCGGGATTTTGACCACTGCTATGGTCAATCATCGAGAAACTCTATTCAGCTTCATCATCTACCTATTCTTATAGATTATTTCATCATGGCCACCAAGACAAAAGAAAGAGAGAGAGAAAGGACAAAAGTCAGCAAATTCACATGTCCTGAAAGAAATATCCAACGTGACCTGAATTTTTCACCTAATTGAATTGGGATAAAAGATTCTATCTTGACCAGATTCTTAGCAAATCAAATGTTATTGGATCCATAAAATCAAAATTAGACTTTGGCTTTCCCTATCTGTTTTGTTTCTTTCTATAAACAGAAAGTGACCTTTTTTCCTTTCTTTCTTTCAAATGTTGATGCAGAGCTGATGGGGGTAGGGAGGTGGGTGGGAAGGGAGGAGAAGTGCATTTTCTTTTCACCCTCAGTGTCATAAGTTAAATTGAGAATTATTTGGCCTGATCCTTGGAACCAATGACTTCAAACATAATCAGTATCATTGCACTTCTCTAATGGCTACTGTCATCTTGCTTAGAGTCTGGCATTGATTCAATCATTTTGTAAAAATGATTTCTCAACTGGCAATTGATTTGTGGAGTAATGGGAATCATCTGGTATTTTGCTACATTTACAAAATTGCAAAGCAATAGAATGACAAATCATTCAAACACAATTGCTCTCATTATCTTCATCAAATAATATTTGTTAGGCACTTTCCTGCCTGCTGACACTGTGTTGAGAGTAATTATTGCAAACACTGGACAGAACTGAGCTTGTTATAATCAATCTCTGTTATTATATCTAGTAAACCATTACCAAACAATATTTTTCTTTATAAAGCAATGTTAAAACCCCTTAAAGATATTTTGTAAAGAATCCATTCTTCAGCTCCTTGCCTTGATAAAAAGAAATTCCAGAGTATAACAGGAGAAGTTATTTGCTTAAATCTCACTACTTAATGTTGAAATGATACCTGACCTTACCTGGGTAATTTTCATGCAAACACAGTTTCCCTCTCTTACATACTAGGTAGGGTGCATAATCACAATTGTAAATAATGAAATGAGGCTTTAGCAAAGCCTTTTTTCTGTCAATATTGATGGGAATAAAATAAACATCACAAAGGCCTACAATTTAATCATAGTAAGACTAATTCTTATTCCTTCACATCTAACTCTTTCAGTAAAAAAAATCCCAAGAGAGTTATACAGGGTTTTAAAAAAAAAATGTCTCTGTTCAGTTTAAAGCTTTAATAAATTAAAGCTGCACTAAGATTTTATCTGTAGAAATGTTTGATAGAGGGGCACGGGCCTTAAGGAAGTCAACTACTGTTTTTTCACTGCTGGAATCCTAACAGCAGATCAAGGCATCTCCCAAATATTCTCCTTCCCAAAAAGTTATAGTTTGTAATTGGGTGTGGGGAGTGCCACAGAATGTGTCTTTAGAGTAATTGCAGGAGGCAGACTTGCCAGTCTCCCTGTGATTCAGGGAATAATGTTTTCATATTTTTAGCACTACAAGGAACATAATTTCAGGGAACTGCCAATGGAAAAGGAGTTCATCCTTCCCTCCTCTCACCACAAGCAAAGTGCCATTGGCCCTCTTCTAGCCTTGGTTCTAATTCCAATAACAATGGCTCATGTTTTTATAAAATGTTGAACTTTACAAAACTAGACTATTCAATTAATTCCTTTGAATGTTTATTGAATATGGGCATGGAATATGGGCAAGGCATTGTGCTAGATGATATGGATAAAGAGATAAATATACCAGGCAGGCATCCCAAAGAGCTTTTGATATAATGGGAACAATATATAAAAATAATCATGATACAAAGAAAGTATAGCAAGTTCAAAGGAGAAATCCATAGGCTAACAGCTACAAGAAATTTGAGGAGAGGTCAAGATGGCGGAGTAAAAGCAGGACCTCCGCTGGACTCCAGCTTCCACCTTCCCCAATACATGTAAAAAGAGGACTCTAAACAAACTTTGGAGCTGCAGAACCCACAAAATGACACAGAGAAGCTAACCTCCCACTGTGGACAGCCTGGCAGGCCAGCAGGAATCAGCCAGCCCAGAGCTCTGGGAGCTGAGCCCAGCCCCACACCGAGGCTTTAGCTCCAGGGTGGGCCTGACCAGCCCCTGGCCTAAGGAACTCCAGATCAGCAGCAGCTGTGGCCATTTTCAGATTTATCAACACATAGATGCGAAGGACAAAGTGAGAGGTCAATGCAGTCTGGACTTTGGGACTCAGTAAGGGGGAGTGCCTGGCTTTTACCCCTGGGGCGAGAAGCTGATACACTGGCCCAGCACCACATGGGGGCTTCAGATCCTGGCCTGCAGAGTGTAGGAAGACCAAGCACCAGTCTGAGGGGTAATCGCTCTTGCTTTAACCTGCTTGGATCTGGATTGCAGTCTAGGGTGGAGGTCCTGGGGTGCGTGTCCAGCTAGCCAGAGGGTGTGGAGACCTCAGAGAGGGCACCCATCTAATATCTCTGGCAGCTGAGAAAACCCCAGTGTTTGGGATGAAAGCTCCTCTGTCTGGTGGCAGAGTCCTACTGTGGCAAAAAGCCCAGGGGTCAAGTGACTGAGGGGTGACATGACCAGGCAAAGGAAACAAAGCAGACAGAAGATTCCAACATTAGTCTCCTATTTTGGGGACAAAAAGGAGCAAAGCATGGAACAGGAGGAAAACAGTGAAGTCAGAACTCCTGCAGCAAAATCTTCAAAGGAAAATATAAGCTGGTTACAAGCCATAGAGGACCTTAAGAAGCAGATAAGAGAAGTGGAGGAAAAATTGGGAAGAGAAATGAGAACGATGCAAGAAAATTATGAAATGAGAGTCAACAGCCTGACTGAGGAAAATAACACCTTAAAAAACAGACTAACTCAAATGGCAAAAGAGGCTCAAAAAGGCAATGAGGAGAAGAATGCCTTAAAAAGCCAAATTTGCCAGATGGAAAAAGAATCTCAAAAGCTCAATGAGGAGAATCGTTGCTTCAGAATTAGATTGGAGCAAATGGAAGCTAATGACTTTATGAGAAATCAACATGCTGCTAAACAGATCCAAACAAATGAAAGAATAGAAGGCAATGTGAAATATCTCATGGGAAAAACCACTGACCTGGAAAATAGATCCAGGAGAGATAATTTAAAAATTATTGGACTACCTTAAAGCCATGATCAAAGTAAGAACCTAGAAATCATCCTCCAGGAAGTTCTCAAAGAAAACTGCCCTGATGTTTTAGAACCAGAGGGCAAAATAGAGCTTGAAAGAATCCACTGATCACCTCCTGAAAAAGATCCCAAAAAGAAAAATCCGAGGAATATTATATCCAGGTTCCAGAATTCCCAGATTAAGGAGAGAATATTACAAGCAGCCAGGAAGAAACAAATTGAAGATTGTGGAAACACAATCAGGATAACCCGGGATCTGGCAGCTTCTACAATGAGGGATTGAAGGGCTTGGAATATGATATTCTGGAGGTCAAAGGAGCTGGGATTAAAACCAAGAATCACCTACCCAGCAAAACTGAGTATCATGTTTCAGGGGAAAATATGGTCATTCAGTGGAATAGAGGAATTTCAAGCATTCTTGCTGAAAAAACCAGAGTTGAATAGAAAATTTGATATTCAGATACAAGAAGCAAGAGGAGCATGAGAAGGTAAACAGAGAAAAGAAATCATAAGGAACTTATCAAAGTTGAACTATTAACATTCCTACATGGAAAAACAATAATTGTAACTAATGAAACTTTTCTCAGTATTTGAAGGGAATAGAAATATGTATGAGGGTATATGGGCATATGAATACATATGTGAATGTGTGTATATATGTTTACAGGTATACATAGATAGAGAATCTTAATAGGGGGAATCATAAATAGGGTATCTTACCCTCCAGCAGAGTAGGGGGGGAAGGGGATGAGAGGGGGGATGATGGAAGGGAGCACAGGCTTGGGGGGGAGGGAAGTTGGAAGCATCCACTTTTGAAAAGGGACAGGATCAAAGTAGAGAATAAAAGAAATTTGAGGAGAGAGAGCTCATCTTGAACTCGGAAGGGAGTGGGAGAGATGTAATTAGGGAAGATTCATTGAAGAAAATGTGCCTGATGGGCCTTGATGAAAAGTACAGAGTTTAATTTGGTGAATATATTTATTGTTCTTGATGTTCAGTTGTGTCCCAACTCTTCATCACCTCATTTGTGGTTTTCTTTGCAAAGATATTGAATCCGTTTGTCATTTCCTTTTTCCACCCATTTTGCAGATGGAGAAACTGAAGCAAACTTAAAAGACTTGACCAGAGTTACCCACCTAGTAAGTGTCTGAGGCATGATTTGAACTCAAGAAATAAGTCTTTCTGACTCCAGGCCCAGCTCCCTAGCCACTGGGCCACAATAGGTAAAAGGAATCTATTATCAACATAGGGGACACTCAGTATCCCTGAGGGGGTAGGGCAACAAGGGGTTAGGAATGAAAACAACTCCGTTTGGCTAGAACACAGGTATATATGGGGGGAGTGGCATAACACATATCTAGACCAGCTTTCCTCAGGCAATCTTGATACTCTTCCTGTGAAATATCACTCCAGTTCATCCTATGGCTATTCAGAGACATCCAAATTGGCCAAGGCCTTTTCACAGCTAAAATTCCTTTGACTGATTTGATTCAATTGAGATGTATTCTAACTGATTAAGGTACCCAGGGCATAGCATTTTATCACTTACTTAGGTGGTGTGAGACAATTTGATTGCTTTATTCAATCAACTCCACCCTAGGTCCTGCCCTGGCATAAACTCAAGGGTTTGCCCTTCTCTAGCTACTGTCAAGATCCCTTACAAATTGTGACCCTCAGAAGTGGACACAATAGTGGTCAGAGCAGGACAGTATAAAAGGAAACTATTTTTTCCTTAGTTCCTGTCACAGTACCTTTCAATGCAATCTGATTCATTTTTTAGACAGATAGAACTAGAGAGACACAGTTATCCCTTGCACATTGCAGGCCTGTGCACAACCCCCACCCCTCCAGGATCTGGAAAATCCATGTAAAATTTTTGGTCCTCCCTTTGTACCAGAGAAGTCTGAATTATTATGGTATTAAAAGATAAATATGTTAATGTTATACAATACTATGCATATATTTTATGCATTTCTGAGTTTCTAAACTTTTTCTGTATCACCTGTTTGCCTTGCGTGTCCTCTGTGGCTTCTGCAAAACTCTTCTCAAATTCCCTTTTAGTTTATTAGCCGACCCTTGATATAGCAAAACCACAGTGGGGAAAGTTGCAATGTAGAATTGATAACTGTATATCTCTATCTGTCTATCTATTAATCTATCCATCTCTCTATACTTTGTCACATTGTCTTCTTTTACTGTTTGTAGTCCACTAAAACCCCAAGATCAATTGGCCCTGCCTTATCTATCTTCTATTTGTGAAGTTAATTGTTTAAACAATGTAAAATTTTACATTTGTTTTAGTAAATTTCTTCTTAATAAATTTTGTTCAATATTTTAGCTTGAGATCTCTTTAGATTTTGACTCTTTCTTAAAATATGTTAAATACTCCTTTGAGCTTTATTTCATCTGTCAAATTGACAATCATTTTATCTACACCTTTCACTAAGACATTTATAAACCCATTAAACAGCACAGAACCAAGCACAAGTAATTTGTTCACTTTTCTAGAGACCTTCCAAGTCCAAGTTGAACCATTAATGGCTTCTTTTCAAGTCTGGCTATTCAACCAGTCCTGAACCCATCTAATTGTATTTTAGTTAATGTTCCCCTCTCAATGCAATGCATCAGAAAAGAGAGGTAGCATGGTAGAGTGGAAAAAAAGTCAAAATACACCGAGGATCTGTTACTAATTAGATATGTGACCTTAGGTAAATCATTTAATCCATCTGGCTACCAGTTTTCTCATATGGAAAATAGGGAGTCAGGCTAAATGATATTTGAAGTCCCTTCTGACTATAAAATTGTCTTTTTCTAAGAGTCATCTGAAATGTTTTGATTTTTTTTTAGTGAGCCCTAGACAAACTTTATCTACAATATTCCCTCATACATAAATAAGGTTAGTTTGCATGACCTATTCTTGATGAAGCCATGATGGATTTTTGTCATCATTACTTACTGTATCAATTTTGTGAGTCATTTTTTTCTGTCCTTTTCAGTCCAAAAGAAGCAAAAGAGAAGATGGGTAACTCTGCCATCTTGTCATCATTTGTTACCACTGTTCCATTCACAATGAATAGCAGCCCTACTCTTTCTCTTCTTTAATAAGTCTTTCCTCAATATAGCTTTTTAAAAGCCCCTCACCACACCCAAATAAACAACCCTTTGGATGCCCTTATTTTTCCAAAGTAATCTCTGATCATTCTAACCTTTATCACTTGACACTATTCTTGTGGGTCACTCTTTGGTATTCATCCTCCATCTTCTCATATTTTATTTAAGTTGACTGGTAAACTTCTTGTATCTTGTCTCCTTAGATAATTGTCTCTTTTTCCATTCGCTGAAAGTTACACTGTATGTATTTAGAATTTCATTCTTGAGCATTGCCCATTCTTCATGACCTTACAGACTCTGTGAAACTTTAGTTTAGTGGTTGGCACCCTGGTATAGTAACAGTGCCAAACTTGAAGTCATGGGACTTAAATTCAAATTCCAGCTTTACCTCATTACTGTGTGACCTTGAGCAAATCATTGAACATTTCTGAACTTATTTCCTTACTTGTAAAATTAAGGAATGGGACTAAATGATTGTACAGAAATGGTCAATCCAGGGTAATCCATGGGTATGTTTTGATGCTTCTTCATTAATTAATAACATTTCAACAATCTTTTCACTCATCAGTTACTCAAACCCAGGTTTATTAAGTATTATTTCTTAATAAACTGGAGAAACTATCTTTTTATAGGCAAGTACTTCTATTTCAAAACCTACAATCTCTTAGGCTTCAATAAATATCAAGATTACTAGCTCTACAATTTATTAATGATGTAACAATATTTCAATAAGAATAAAACAAAGAGAAGGAGAATTTTTAACTGTGAGAAAGATCATAGCTTGAGTACCCTTAAACCTTAATTGTTAACTGTGCATAACTTTTCCTCTCTTCTGAAAAGACAATTCCACACAACTTAATTCATTGAGGATATCAAATAAAATCTCTTCTCAAAAAATTCTCTTTTTTCTAAAGTTCTTCATCCTCTTCACAAGATAAAGGTTAAAATGCTTCATAAAAATTAATATTTCTCTCATTTCCCAATTGATAAATGGTCAAAGGATAAGAACAGAAAGTTTTAGAGGAAAGAATAAAAGCTACATATAGTCATATAAAAATGCTGCAAATCATTATTGGTTGGAGAAATGTAAATTAAAACAACTTTGAGATATCATCTCATACTCAGCAGATTGGCTAAAATGGCTAGAAAGAGGAAAATGACAAATGTTGGAAGAGATATGGAAAAATTGGGACACTAATACACTCTTGGTGGAACTGTGAACTGCTTCAAGCATTTTGGAGAGCAATTTATAAGTATGCCCAAAGAGTTATAAAACCATATATATATACACACACACACACGTACCCTTTGACTCAGTAATACCACTATTTTGTCTGTTTCCCAAAGTGATCAGAAAAAAAATAAAAGAACCTATATGTTCTAAAATATTTATAGCAGCTCTCTTTGTGGCAGCAAAGAGCTAGAAATTGAAGGAATGCCCATCAATTGGCAAATGGCTGAATATAATTTATATTATATAAATTATGGTATATGATTTTGAGAAGTATACTATTCACAATATACTACTATAGTAAACTACTGTGCTATAAGAAATGATGAGCTCAGTGATTATGGAAAAACATGGAAAGACATGAAATATAAGCAGGACCAAGAGAATGTTGTATACAGTAACAGCAATACTGTTCAGAGAGTAAATGTGAATGACTAAGCTATTCTGAGTTATATGAACATTCAAATCAACTACAAAGGAGCTATAAAGGAAGATGCTATTCACCTGCAGAGAAAGAACTAGTATATGAATTATGTATTGTGAAGTTTCACTTATATTTGTATCTGTGTCAAATGTTGGCCTTTAGCACAAGGTTGGGAGGGAGGAAGGGAAACAACTTGGAACTTAAACGTAACCCACAAAAAAGAAGAAAACTAAAAAAGAAAGAATTAATCTTTCTCCATCTTATTTCTCTCTTCCTCAACTTTTCTACAGATATGAGAGGAAAACAATCTCTTCAGCTTCTTTAAATCCATCACTCTACAGTTTATACAAATTGACTCCTAGAAAAGACAAGCATCTCTCCATGATGGTTAAAACTCTCTAAGCTAAGGGGCAGTCAGGTGGCTCAGTGAGTAAGAGCACCGGCCCCAGTGTCAGGATGACCTGGGGATCGAATCCGGGCTCAGATACTTAGCACCACACCCAGAAATAACTGGCCGTGTAACCTTGAGCTTAACCCCAATTGCTTTAAAAAAAAACAAACCAAAAACCTCTCTAAGCTCCCAGCACCATTTCCACAAGATTCCATTTGTCTCTTAAAGATATGATGAATATCTTTAATCTCTGTGGGAGAATCTAGTTTTAAAAAGGGGGGGAGGGGGAATCTATCTGATCTTTCTCTAAACTCTTTGAACTCTTCCAGCTTTCCTCTTTCTCTATTATCACTGATTCTAAGAGGGAGTGATCACTTTCACATAAGTTTCATTTTATTTCCATCCCTATTAACTAGTTTCTCCTTATTGATAACAATCAGAATTTCCCTTATTGTTTCCCTTACCTTTGAGAAATGAAGTTATCATTAACAAAAGTACAAAAAATTAATAAAAATTGTGTTGTTTAGGCAAAAAGAGCTCCAGAATATCTCCAAATAATTCAAGTTATGCTTCACTACTCCTTTATGCCTCCATTCCAGGACTGTGATTTTTCCCCCAAACTTTACATCCTTGTCCTCTTTCTTTCCACTTCTGTTTCTGTTATTTTTGATCTTTGCTTAAATGACCTCCACCTATGATTCCTGGATTTCCTAATACAAATATATCTTCCTAATGTACAATACTACTCTGATGCTTCCACCCTTTTAAAAAACTGATTTCCTGTTTCTTTTTAATGTTCTGCCTACCCAGAGTCACTTCCCACTCAAAAGTCTCATCTCACCAAGTGTCAAAGGAAACACATTAGGTCAAGTTAACCTCCTACTGTTAGGATCTCTAATTCACCTCACTAATCATGCATTCTTCATTTTCCTACTGATAGATGAAGTCAAAAATTTTATTTCAGACTCTTTTCTTGGATTTTCATCTTTTGTGAACTTTTAGGATTTTATATTACTATTCTACTCCCTCCATTGTAGGTTTTTCCTTGATAAATAGCTTGTTAGATATACATAGGCAAGTTTTGCTCTCTGTGACCTTTCCTTTTTACTTTAAAGCTCTTTTATTATACTTGCTAGACTCCAGGGAAATACATTCTTACCAATTCTTATTAGGTGTACTCCATCTCTGACCAGGAACCTGTCATATTTTAAGCCATGTCACAAAAGTACACAGTCCCATTATCAGACACCATGTTTTTAACCAGCTGTTCACTTTCTAAATATGCCTTTCTCTTTTGAAGCCCTTGCCTTTGATAGGCAGCAGTAACAGAAACACCACTTGTGGCACTGATGTCTTCAATTTCTCAACCCAAGACTGTAATCTTTAGCAATGCTTTCTAGATTCCTCCTGGCAGTACCAGTTGTGCCCACATGAATCACTCTAAAGTGTGTAGTAGTTGTGTTTTGACAGATCTTGGAAAGTTCTGTCATATCTTGGATACACGCCCTTGGGGTACAAGAGATGTCACTATTGTTATCAGATGACAAATAGCTGCCTCAATACCCCTCAGCAGCCAGTCAACAGCTGCCCTTACTCCTCTGTTTGCCCTCTAACCCTTCATGAGTGATCTCTCACCTATCAGCACCTGTGGCTCTCCATCATCATTCCTTGGAGTATAAACAACTGCTTCTGGTTTTTAGAGGGCACAGCTCCCTCTAGTTTTAGAAGAGTAACATGTGTGCTTTTTAGCTCCCATTCTTCAATGGTCTTTCTTCTTCCGTTTCTCCTCTGTGGGACATTCTTTGATCCTCCAAATGCCTAACTAAAGTCAGAGTTCTCTTTTGCCTCCTCAGACCCCTTTTTTCTTTGTTTTCAAGTAGGAATCCCTCTTTTTAGGGAGGCACTTCATTCTCTCTTATGATCTGGAGACTGGAGAAGTATTCCTCTTGTCCCTTGACCTACTCTTTTAGGACAGAGTCCAGTCTGTTCTTAGAGCTCAGAGAGTAGTCACTCAGCTGCTGGAGACAAACATCTTACACTTTTCATGTCCCAGAAAAATTCACTGTGCTCTCCATGAAAGATTAAATCACTTAGCCTCTCCAACCATCAGGTTCTACACCTTTCAGGTGGAGATAAAAATATCTGACACCTACCTCATAGAACTATTGTGAGAATCAGATAATGTGTGTAAAGTACTGGGAAACCTTAAAGCTTCTATAAGTGTGAGCTCTTATTATTAGTTTGACAATCTGTGGGAGAGCCTGTGATTCCACAATTAGAATTGGACTTAAAACCTTCTCCTCAGTTAGAAATAGCACTGGGAAGCATAATACAATGAAGTCTATCAGCCATTTTTACTTTGGTGTGAATAAGTGCATAGAACCCTTTCTTTAGAGTCAGTGTGGGTAAGAGGTGAAGAAAGCATGAAGGTCGGAGAGATCTGGGGAGAGGGAGGAAAGGATTATAGAATGAGGAGACTGTGGTCTTCAAGAACAAACTTAAATGGCTACATAATTTTACCCAAGGATGGTTTTCTGAGTTCTTCTTTTAAGGGCACATCACCAAATTGTAGGCCATCGGTTTATCATTATCATCCTCACTTTCAGCATCTCTCTCTACTCCTGGCTTGATGGTCTTACCTTTTCTCCCTTTCACTCCTCCACCCCAAGATGTTGTTGTTGTTGTGGACTGATGATTTCATTGGTGTAGGGATTTCCCACTGAGGAAACACCTTCTACCCATGTAAACCTACAATATTAGGTCTCTGGGGCTCAGAGAGTTCAAACAACTCACTTAGGATCACATAGTCAGTATATATCAGTGGAAGGACTTGATCCCAGGTCTTTCTGACTCCAAATTAGACTCTCTAGTGGAGTCAAACTTCCCAGACATCCTTACTGCATCTTCTTTTTAATTTTTTTTATTTAATAGTATTTTATTTTTTTCCAACTACATGTAAAGATAGTCTTCAACATTCATTCTGATAAGATTTTGAATTCCAGATTTATCTCCTTCCCTCTCTTTTCTCCCACCTCCCCAAGACAGCAAGCAATCTGATATAGGTTATTCATGCACAATCATGTAAAACTTATTTCCACATTAGTCATGTTGTGAAAGAAGAAATAAAACAAAAGGAAAAAACTACACCAAAAAAAAAAGTGAAAACAGTATGTTTCAATCTGCACTCAGACTCTGTCAGTTCCCCGCCCCCTCTGGATGTTAATAGCATTTTCCATCAGGAGTCTTTTGAGATGTATTGCTGATGTCAATCATAGTTGATCATTGCACAATGTTACTGTTACAGTTGTACTGCATCTTCAAAAACCAAACAAACAAACAAATGTTCTGAATTAGTTTTCAACTAGGATCCACTGAAGTGTGAAATGATAACTTAGCATATATTGCTTGTCATGGACGTTTGCATCTTAACAAAGGATTCTCAGAGAGCAAAAAAGTGTTTCAATCTCTAAAGAAGGAATCCCTAATAATCAAATTCTACAGCTTTCTACACATAGTAAGGGAGAGATGTTGGAGAAAGGGAATTCTTGGGGCCTCTCCAATAATGCACCACATATTCCACCCCCTGGTTAGGTTGGCTCTATTGAAAGGGCATTTGAGGTCTAGTTTTCCATCACCCTGGCAGCAGATGCTTTGACAAGTTGCCTCTTTCAACAGGGAACAATAGATAGAAAGCATAGCACACACCTGGTGCATGAATACTTCTTGGCAGTTGAAATTCTGTTGAGTAGAAAGAAACTGAGGAAGCTTTCCTCTAACATACTCTCTGAATGAATAACTTGGTTGCCTTAAATAGTGCACTTTGCAGTTGTTTTCAGATAACAGAAAGTGTACCAGATTAGCAGCTGTGCCCCACATTCCCCTTTGTGTGCTCCTCTGCCTGACACCTATTCTTGCAAGCAGAATTTCAGAGATCAGGTCACAGAGCTTGAAATTCTATTGTCTGCAGCAGCAGTCAGCTGGAGAGCCCCAGAATCCTTCTCTTGTTCATTTTGTCGTCAGGCATTTTCATAGGGTTGGTGAGTATGACTTTACACTTGACATGTGGGTGTGGGTGTGTGTATGCTCTCATATGTTTGTTCAGTATGAAGGTTCCATGATTTTAGCACTGTAGGAACTCTTTTTCATAATACAAATGTCATCATTCCATGAAAATTAGTTGCAGTGGACAAAAAAAAATCTCATCATCTGATTAGATCTAGTAATAAGTATCTGTGGCCTTACTTTGATCGGTCCTTGGAAAAAGATCCACAGTCTATGGTTACACCCATAATAGAGAAGCTCATTCAGGTTAGGGTGATTGCCTAAACCTTCTGTAATAATGAAAACTACCATTTATATAGTACTATTTCTATATCTAACTATCTAGATCTATACAGACAGTGGATAGAATACTAGGAAGTCTTGTTTCCTTAAATTCAAATCTGACCTCAAACACTTACTACCTTTGTGACCCTGGGCAAGTCACTTAACCCTTTTTACCTCAGTTTCCTCATCCATAAAATGACCTGGAGAAGGAATAGCAAACCATGCCACAACCATCTTTGCCAAGAAAACCCCAAATGGGGTCACAAAGAGTTGGACACAACTGATATGACTGAACAACAACACCAGTAGAGTATGAATTTGACAGATTCCTATCAAACTAGGAAAACTTTGAAAAAAATCTGAGCTCTAGACCTTATACAAATAAGATAGATATAGATATCATTTATTCTTCTTATTACGATTTGAAGTAGGCATTACATAGGTGAAGGTCAAAATCTTCAATAATACATAGCAATATAAATATACAAACGTACATAAAATTGCATTTGATGCTCAAAACAGCCCTGCAGAGTAGGCATTATAGATATTAACATACAGGCATTAATGGGCAAGTCACAACCTCTGTTTGCCTCAGTTTCCTCATTTATAAAAAGGAGATAATAAGAGCATCTACTTTCCAGGGTTGTTGTAAGGATCAAATGAGATCATATTTGTAAAGTGTTTAGAACAATGTCTGGCACATAGTGCTATGTAAATGATAGTTTTTCTTCTTACTATTAATTGTTATTCTCTTCATTTTACAAAGAGGAAAAACAAGGTACAAAGGGGAAGGATTCAAACTTAGGTCTCAGGGCGGCTAGGTGGCCCAGTGAACAGAGCACCAGCCCTGGAGTCAGGAGGACCTGAGTTCAAATCTGGTATCCAACACTTAACACTTACTGGCCATGTGACCTTGGGCAAGTCACTTAACCCCAATTGTCTTGCCTTCCCCCTCCAAAAAGCAAAAAAAAAAAAAAAACACCAACAAACTTAGGTCTCCTTGAATCCAAGCACAGTACTCAGTGCCATATACTATGCTGCCTTTTAATTGCTTAGGGCCCTCTCCAAGTCATGGCATAAGTAGCATCAGGGAAAGACTTTTGAGGAAGAGGGGTTATATATATGTATATGTTTGATGCTGCATTTATGTTGTAGATGCATACTGCAATGTAGATGCAGTTTAAAATTGGTCATAAAAGAAAACCTAGACATTCTGTGGCATGATTTTTAAATAACTTTTTTTTTTGTATTTTATGTTAACAATAAATGATTGAAAACATAATGATAACATTCCACAGACTGACAGGATTTCATTTTGGATTATTATTATTAATGATAAAATCATTATTATTGAATATTATTGTTGGTTTGGGTTTTTGTGGCTTTTTTTTGAAGGAGGGAAGGCAGGGCAATGAGGGTTAAGTGACTTGTCCAAGGTCACATGGCTAGTAAGTGTTAAGTGTCTGAAGAAGGATTTGAACTCAGGTCCTCCTGACTCCATAGCCAGGACTCTATTCACTTCACCACCTAGCTGCCCCTATTATTGAATATTATTAAGTATTATTATTGAAGATTTCTATTTCTTTCCTTGTATTTAAGTGTGGGACAGAGTTATTTGAGAAAAAAATTCACACACAAATGCTGTTTTAGGTACATGGAGACTTACAAAATGATGGACTTTTTAAAAGTATTGCTTTATGTAAAGTGGTTGGGATAATAAATTTTTAATACCTAGATTATGTGTATGTGTATTAGCAAACTTTAAATGCTAGTTGTGTGACCCCATCAAGTCACTTAACCTCTCTGGGCCTCAGTTTCATTGTCTATAAAGTAAGGGCAGTGTACTCGATGGCCTTTAAGATCTGTTCTGTTTCTTGATCTATGATCTGTGTTCATGGTCTTTTTAGTTAGTATTCAAAGCACAGTATGGTATTTGAGCCAAACTGAACTGAGTGATAGCCACTGTCAAAAATCTTACAGCAGGGCCAGCCCCCAGACAAAATTATAAAGTAGGTGACGTTTTTCTCAGGCTGTCTTCGAAGAGTCCATTTTGTGCCTCTAATTTAACGTATAAGGCATTCATTAAGAAACAACCATGTGCAAAGGGCCTGAGCAAGGCCGGAGGGAGATAAAAAGGTTAGGGGAGATGTGATCCAAGGGAACTTGGGCACCTTAGAGTCAGATCGATAGCTTCCCTTTCATTTGTTCCCTCTCATTGGTCCTGGTTTGACCCTTCCCCCAACACATTCCCCTCTCTGGGCCCTAGGCTCTCCCAGCACTCATCTGGCATGGCTGGATGGTCAGAGGACCCAGCCCCAGAGGCTCATGGCTTGCTCCTTTCCTGCCCAGGATCTTTGACTACTCACATGGCTTGCTTGATATGGGACTCACCAATTCAATTCCTTTCTGTGATAAGGAGGCCCAGCTGGTAGTAAAATCTCTCCAGGCCTTACCATCTGCCCTTCCTAGCCTGTGGCCCCACTCCCCACTGTCAGTGGACCTACTGGCATAGCCTTAGAACCCTGGAGCCCCTTTGGTGCACCCTTAGGACTTCGGTATTTTTCCATCTACCCTGCAGCTTATATGTTGGCTTCCTCAGTGTATGAGCTCATTGAGAATAGTAATTCTTTTCTTCCTTTGTAACCCCAGCACTTAGCACATATTAAGCATGTAATAAGTGCTTTCGTTATTAATTCTTATAGGGAACTCCTGGGTGCAGAAACTTTCTCTACCCATGTAAATCAATACCCTCTTTGCAACAGATAGCACAGATCAGAATTTTTTTTTGCAACTTTCAATGCTAGACAGTTGTCTAGAATCAGGAGTAGGGAACTTGCAGCCTCAAGGCCACATATGGCCCTCTAAGTCCTCAAGTCTGATCCTTTGATTGATGCCAAACTTCATAGAACAGATCATTTTAGGCAGGACTCCTACCATGATTATTAGATTGTTAGAGAAAATTGGCAAAATGGATAGTACACTGTACTTGAAGCCAAGAATATCTGAGTTTAAATTTTGCCTCAATGCTAACTACCTATGACCATAGCATTTCTAAGTCTCAGTTTCACCATCTTTAAAATGGGTATAATAGTAGCATCTAACTCAGGATGGTTGTGAGGATAAATTGAGATAATACATGTAAACTAATTCCTGAGATTTGTTCTGTGAAGTTTGGATTCAGTCAAAGGGCCACACTTGAGGAACTAGAGGGCCACATCTGGGCTCAAGGCTGTAAGTTCCCCAGCCCTGGCTCTAGACCAAAGGGATCTTCCCAGGGATGGGAGATAAAAGAGGTACTCAGATTACAGACACTAATCAAGCACTTATTAAGCACTTACTATGTCCCAGGCATTGTATTAACACCAGGAAAACAAGCTGAACAGAAAAACAGCTCCTGTCTAATTGGGGGAGACAAAACATAAAAGGAAGCTGAAATTTGGGACTGGGGAAAGAGATGAAGGTACTAGGTCCTTGAGCATAGTAGAAAAAATCCGTGATAGTTGATAGAAAAACCTGTAAAGGAATGAAAATGTGGTTTGTCTGGTTATCTAAAGACACCCAGCCAATCAGAAGGAGACGCTGAGAGGCAGAGGGTATGTGAGAAGTCCAGGGGCAGAGTGATTTTCCAGGGTGAATAGGTTTCTGGGGAATTATAAAGAAAGTCTGGGAGAGTCAGAAGAATCATAGAATGATTACTATCAATATGGAAGCTAGTACACAAATCTTGTTGGGTTATTCGCAAGAATGGTACTCATTAGTTATTTTACATTTCTCCTCTACTATAGCCTGATTAATGCCAAGAATTCTCGTTTCTTCCTAATAGTTTCTTTCTCTGCAGTTAATTCTTTCCCTCTTGACTGGTCTGCTCACATTGCTACATTCTGAAGTTGCTCTGGTATTTTGGTATATTGCAAAATACTTTACATTTATTATCTCAATTTATCCTCACAACAATCCTGAGTTAGATGCAATTATTATCCCCATTTTAAAGATGATGAAACTGAAGCTAAGGAAGACCATGCTCACACGGCTAGTAAGCATTAAGGCATAATTTAAACCCAAATATTCCTGGCTTCAAGTATGATCCACTATTCATTTTACCAATCTCTCTAATAATCTAACAATAACATTAGAAGTTTTAGCTAAAATGAAGGACTTTAATGGTAGGAATCTCATGCCCAGAAGCTAAATGAGGACAGAAATATATGAGGGAGGGGGAAGACATTTCAAGACTCCACTGTGACCTTAAAATCCCATGTAATTTTGGAGCCCTATCTAGAATAGGGCTAGTTCTTATTCCGTTTGTTTTATTTTTTATCAGACCTTTGTCAGTAATTGTTTTATACCTGATTTGACCAGACAGAAGGGAGCTTGCAATATATCTGCCATGTTCGAGAGTCATGTTCCCATATCCTTGTGACTTACAAAATGATATAGCTCAGATATTTCATAGAACATCTTAGTCAAGTCTGTAAAAGTCAAAACAAATAAGACGACTATCAATTATTTGGAGAATATAACAGCCAAGACCATTCACTTTGTTCTAGGTCTGCGTGAATTCACCAGACCTTTTAATATGACTGCTCCTTAGAAATGTCCTGCAGAATTAGTCTTCTCAAACATTTTATGACTTTGACTCTAGCCCACTTTGGGATATTCCATTCAATAAATCACAGAGAGACAGAGGAATAACTCCTTGAAAACATTTATTTATTCATTTATTTGTTTGTTTGTTTGTTTATTTTATTGGTGATATTGGAAAATTTTAGCCTGGAGGATTTTATCTCTAATTCAGAAATCCAATGGAGATTCATCAAGAAAATATACAAATAGAGAATAGAACATTATACTGGAAGCAGTAGTATCACAGGATTATTCCTAGAATGTTAAAGATAGAAGAAACATGAAAGATTACCTAATCCTATAACTACTTTTTTTTTTTTACAATCTGGGAAATTGAACCTTAGAAAGGAAAAGTATCTTGTCCACGATCATACAAATTCTGAGAAGAGTATTCGGATTGTCTCTGATCAAAAGATAACAGATTCAGAGCTGGAAGGACCTATGACTTTAGATGCCATTGAATTCTACTCTCTACTCTCATTCTATAAATGAGGCAATTGAAAAAGAAGATGTTAAGGAATTGCACAGGATCATGTATCTGTCTAGTAAGCTTCTACAGTGACATTTGAACCCATATCTTGAATCCAAGTCCAGTGCCTATCTATTAGGTGATATTACAAAATTAAAATAGGGGGAAGAAGGGAGAGACTGGAACCAAGATGGCAGAGTAAAAGTAGGGACTTGCTCAAGCTCTCCCCCAAACCCCTCCATATACCTGTAAAAAATTACTCTAAACAAATTCTAGAACAGGAGAAGCCACAAAAAGACGGAGTGAAACAAATTTCCAGCCCAAGACAACCTGGATGATCAATAGGAATGGTGTGTTGCACCCTCCTGGGAAAGGAGCATACTCTAGCATGGGCTGTGTCAGCACAGACCAGGCCCTAGCAAACCTAGAGCAGGCCTCAGGGGACTGAATCACTGGCATCTGAGGCACTTTCCAGACTTCTCAACCCACAAACTCCAAAACAACTTAGAAGGTCAGTGGGACAGGTCTGTCAGATCTAGGTGAGAGAAGAGCACCAATCAGCCCCAGCCCTAGCTCAGTCCTGGGGTGGAGGTGGCAGCAGTGGTGGCAGCTGCTTCCAGAGCTCTCAGCCCACGGACAGCAAGGGGATTGAACAACTGGTCAGAGGAGATTACAGGAGTCTCTTTGCTGGTGCTGAGGCAGGATTCTGTTGCTTTGCCTTTGGATCTACTTCATAGTCCTAGGTGGCAGTCCTGGAGTGAGGAAGAACACTTGTATAGCAGAGCTTATGGTAGCGGTGGAGAGGGAACCCTCCTCATAGTTCATTGTCATTCAATGATCAGAGCTCAGACCAGGAGAGGAGTAAACACCTCTCCTTAGATCATAATACCTTAGAAGAACTAAAAACTTACAGGTCCCTTAGAAGTATCTCTGAAAACAACTGCACAAAACCCCTGAAACTTGGGACAATATTTCCTCCACACTGGAAAAAGAGTCCTACCTTAACAAAGAATTTAAAAGTCAAGTAATTGGCTGGGGAAATGAGTAAACAGTAGGGAAAAAATCAGACAATAGAATCTTACTTTGGTGATAACAAAGACCAAAACATACACTCAGAAGAAGACAACAAAATCAAAGCTCCTACATCCAAAGCCTCCAAGAAAAAGATGAATTGGTCTCAGCCTATGGAACAGCTCAAAAAGGATTTTGAAAATCAACCAAGAAAAGTAGAACAAAAATTGGGAAGAGAAATAAAAGTGATGCAAGAAAATCATGAAAAATGAGTCTACAATTCACTAAAGGAGACCCAAAAAATACTGAAGAAAATAACATCTTAAAAAATAGACTGGACCAAATGGCAAAAGAGATCCAAAAAGTCATTTTAGAGAAGCATGCCTTAAAAAGCAGAATTGACCAAATGGAATAAAATGGAACCCAAAAACTCACTGAAGAAAATAATTCCTAAAAATAAGAATGGAGCAAATGGAAGTTAATGACTCTATGAGAAATCAAGACATTATAAAACAATACCAAAAGAATGAAAAAATAGAAGACAATATGAAACATCTCATTGGAAAAATAACAGACCTGGAAAATAAATCCAGGAGAGAGAATTTAAAATTTATTGGACTACCTGAAAGCCAAAATTTA
The DNA here is from genome assembly GCF_028583685.1 of Petaurus breviceps papuanus. Classification (NCBI taxonomy): domain Eukaryota; kingdom Metazoa; phylum Chordata; class Mammalia; order Diprotodontia; family Petauridae; genus Petaurus; species Petaurus breviceps. Next base: position 4,574,399 of record NW_027185890.1, read on the forward strand.
AAAAAAAAAAAGACCCTTGACATCATCTTTCAAGAAATTGTCAAACTGCCCTGATATCTAGAACCAGAGGACAAAGTTGTCCTTGAATGAATCCACCGATCACCTCCTAACAGAGATCCCAAAAGAAAAAACTCCCAGGAATATTATAGTCAAGTTCCAGAGCTCCAAAAGCAAGGAGAAAATATTGCAAGCAGGGGCAGCTAGGTGGTGCAGTGAGTAAGAGAGCCAGCCCCAGAGTCAGGAGACCTGGGATCGGTTCCAGGTTCAGATACTTAACACCCACACAAAAATAACTGGCTGTGTAACCTTGAGCGAGTTATTTAACCCTGATTGCTTTAAAAAAAATATTGCAAGCCGACAGAAACAATTCAAGTATTGTGGAAACACAATCAGGATAACACAAGATTTAGTAGCTTCTACATTAAAAGATCAGAGGGCTTGGAATATGATATTCTGGAGGTCAAAGGAGCTAGGATTAAAACCAAGAATCACCTACCCAGCAAAACTGAGTGTAATCAATGAGAGGGGAAAATTGATATTCAATGATGTAGGGGCAGCCAGATGGCTCAGCGAGTAAGAGCACTGGCTCCAATGTCGGGATGACCTGGATCAAATCCGGGCTCAGATACTCGCACCACACCCAGAAATAATAACTGGCCGTGTAACCTTGAGCAAGTTACTTAACCCCAATTGCTTTAAAAAAAAAAAGATATTCAATGATGTAGAGGAATTCTTGAGAAAGCAGAACTAAATAGAAAAATTGACTTTCAAAACCAAGACTCAAGAGAAGCATAAAAGGGTAAACAGGAAAGAGAAATCATAAAGGACTTATTGAAATGGAACTGTTTGTATTTCTACATGGAAAGATGATATTTGTAACTCATGAGGCCTTTCTCATTATTAGAGTAGTTGGAGGGAATATAAGATGAATATGAAATATGATATCTAAAAAATAACATTAAGGGATGAGAGAGGAATGTACTGGGAGAAGTAGAAAGGGAGAGGTAGAATGGGGGTGAATTATCTCACATAAAAGAGGCAAGAAAAAGTGTTTACAGTGGAGGGGAAGATGGGGGAGACAAGAGAGAATGAGTGAACCTTACTCTCATTAGATTTGGCTTAAAGAGGGAATAACATACACACTCAATTGGGTATGGAAATCTATCTTACCCTATAGGAAAGTAGGGGTAAAGGGGATAAAGGTGGGGTGTTAATAGAAGGGAGGGCAGAATAGGGAAGGGGGTAATCAGAAGCAAACCCTTTTGAAGAGGGAATAGAATAAATTGGGGGGGATAAGATGGAGGGAAATATAATTAGTCTTTCACAACATGACTATTATGGAAGTGTTCCACATGACTAACATGTGTACAATATATGATGAACTGCTTGCCCCCTCAATGAGAGTGGGTGGAGATGGAGGAAGGGAGGGAATTTGGAACTCAAATTTAAAAAAAAATGTTAAAAATTGTTTGTACATGAAACTGGGAAATAAGATACACAAGCAATGGGGTATAGAAATCTATCTTACCCTTTAGGAAAATAGAAGGGGAATGGAATAAGAAAAGGGGGGTGATAGAAGGAAGGGCAGATTGGGGAAAGGGATAATCAGAAAGCATGTCATCATGGAGTGGACAGAGGAGAGAGACGAGGAGAAAATTTGCAACTCAAAATGTTGTGGAAGTGAATTTTGAAAACTAAAATAAATTAATTGAAATGTGGCAGGGAAGTGGCAGGGGGGAGGATCAAAACTCTACTAGTTCGTTTACATATCTGGCCTAGATCCTCAGAGCTCTAAGTCAGTCAAGAAGTTGAAGCAGTCTCCAAGTAGGAAGAAAAGATCACTGAGAGATCACCAGTTCCAGAACCAATTGTCCCAACAGAGGAAGGCCAGGTCAAGTTATCCAGAATTAAACAAGCTTCATTCCCCCTACTATTTTCAATCTACAGAAGTCACACACTTTCAGTGCCTGAAAAGCTACATCTGTCTTGCCAACTTTCAACTAACCCAAGATCACCACTCCTCTGACTCAAATGTTATATTATCTACCATCTTGATCCCACCACTGGAGAGAAACCAGTAGAGAGGAAAGAGCATAGTGGGTCCCTACCTATTCACTAGACCTAGAGAATTAGTTTATTCTCAATTGCTGTTCAGTCATTTCAGCTGCGTCCAAATCTTTGTGACCCCTTTGGGGGTTTTCTTGGCAGATACTAGAAGAGTTTGCCATTTCCTTCTCCAGTTTGTTTTATAGATGAGGAAACCAAGACACACAAGTTTAAGTCACTTGTCCAAGGTGACACCGGTAGTAAGTGTCTAAAGTCAGATTTGAACTCAAAAAGATGAGTCTTTCTAACTCCAGACCTAGCACTCTATCTACTACATCATCTAACTGCCCTTATTCTATGTTAGGCAACGTGTATTCTTCCTTCCCTACTCCCTTCTCACTTGCTCCCTGGTTTTTCCTTGAGGAGTTGGAATTATACATTTAAATACCTCTGAATTATCTTCCTTTAGGGAAAGAGCAACAGAAAACAATAAAATAAGAAAGTAATAACAAAGCCTCATATCTGTCTAGTGCTTCACAAGGACTCTGAGACATCAGCAGTGATAGCTTAATATCCCAGGTTTACAGATGAGACTGAGGCACAGAGAATTTAATCAGCTTACCCAAAGTTACACACACACACACACACACACACACATATGCAGACATGCACACACACACACAAAAATACATGTCATAGCTGAACTCAGAATTCCTGATTGCAAATCTAGTGCACTTTCTACTAAACCACACTGCCTCCTATTTGATCATAGGATTTAGAGCTGAAAGAGACCAACTAATCCAGCTCTCATTTAAACGGACACTCCTGAGACATCTTGATGAAAAGTTATTCCTCAGTTCAGGCACATTGCCCCACATAATCTTTCCTGACATCTCTCCTCTGGCTAAGTTTGGTTTTCCCTACACATCCCTCCTGAAACAGCTGAAATGTAAAAAGATGTCCTCTAGCTCACTTCATGGCCATACCACATGCTTAGCTAGTAGGCAGCCAACCCTGAGAAATTCTAGCTACCTTCAAAATCTGGCTTTGACTTGCCTTCCTAGACTTATTACTCATTACCCCACTTCACACACTTTTCCACCCAGTCAAACTGTCCTTCTTCATAAAAGGATTCTTTTATGAAGAAGGGCAAGTTTTTTAAAAGTATTGCTTTATGTAAAGTGGTTGGGATAATAAATTTTTAATACCTAGATTATATGTATGTGTATTAGCAAACTTCTTCATAAAAGAAACCCCATCTCCCAATCAGGAAGGCACTTCTTCCTTCCCTTTGCTGCTTAGAATCCTTAGCTCCCTTTAACCCTCAGCTTAAGTACCATTTCCTCCATGAAACCTTTCCTGATCCTCTCTACCCACCTATGACTAGTGTCTCCTCTCAAGCATGACCTTGTACTGATTTTTTATATATTTGCTATATATTTATATTTGTACTTGTGTCCATTAATTAAAAAAAAAAACTTCTTGTGCCCAAGGACTATTTCATTTTTGTCTTTCTATCCCCTAGAGACAAGCATAGAGCCTGTGACATGTGATAGGTACTTAAGAAATGCCTACTAATTGAAGGTTTGATTGATCTATATACTAAGCAGTACTTTATGTGGCACCAAATAAGGAAAATTAGGATGAGGCCATTTCTTTCATAGGACTATTGATGCTAACTGCCTATATGACCTCAATTCATCATGCAGTTAAATTACTCACCTGAGGCTAATGTTAGTGCTGTTCAGATTTGGTTAAAATTAACAGCCCAATTCAGGTTTTGATATAAACCATGTGTTTCCTTCCACCACTCCTCAGAAGAAGATAAGAGTGAAGCCAAAAGTTTCATTACAGCAATGTTGACACTTGCATCTCAGGTCCCTAAACCCCAACCCCATGCAAACTCAGCCTGTCTTTGTTTGCCAGTCCAAAATAAAGATCAGCTGAGATGTTGTAGTAAGGTTTCTGAACACAAGTGGCCAAGTAAAAATCTGGTCATCTTGAGAAATTTGAAAGGAAAGTTTTCACCCTATCAAAATTTGCGCTCATCATTTTACCAAATGGAGTGCTTTCTAACACAGCATCATAGATCTACCTCTTCATTGTTTAATTCTCCAAATTACTAATAATTAGAGAAATTACTAAGTAAAAGTAACTCTGAGGTTCCACCTCCCACCCTGTCATACTGGGGGAGACAAAAAAGGGAAAATGACCATTGTTGGAAAAGCTGCTGGAAAACAGGCACTTTAATGCTCTGTTGATGGAGCTATGAATTGATTCAGACATTCTGGAAAGCAATTTGGATTTATTCCCCGAAAATTGCTGAACTATTCATACCTTTAGAACCAGCAGTGTCACTACTATACTCCAGAGAAATCAAGGGATGAGGAATTTAAGCCACATATACAAAAAAGGGGGGGGAAAGCCTCTGTAGCAGCATTTCTGTGGTGGCAAAGAACTGGGAACTAAGATGCCATCAAATGTGGAATAGCTAAACATATCATGATATATGAATGCAATTGAATATTATTAAAGGGACAGTTTCAGAAAAACCTGGGAAGATTTATATGAAATGATGCAGAGTAAGGAGGAGAACAAGTTAAGTCCCTAATAAGTATTTATTAAGGCAATGTTTAAGTGTTAGAGACACAAAGAAAAGCAAAAAAAACAAAACCCAGTCCCTGTTCTCAAGGAGCTCACAATCTAATGGAATTTAGAACAGCAACAACATTGTGAAGATAAGCAGCTTTGTGAGACACAATAATTCTGATCAACTAAATGACCGTCCATGATTCCAGAGCATTGAGGATGAAGCATCTTACCCACCTTTGGACAGTGAAGTGATAAATTCATGGTACAAAATCATATAGGAAATTTCTGCATTATTGGACATAGCCAATGTAGGATTTTTTTTTACTTGACTGAAATTTTTCAGCAAGAGGTTTATTTTTCTTTTATTTTTTAATTGAGGGTGTGAAAGGGAGAGATGAACTAGGAATAGGTTCCCCTTCCCCACCCCCAAAAAAAGAACAGACTGAAGTCCAGAAGGAATCACAACATGCAGAACAGCTTTGAAAATTGCTTGTTGAGTTTATTATATACTTAAAAAGAAAAATAAGTGCTACATCATAGAAATTGGCATTTTTGTATACAATCTTCTGTCCTATAATATATATGGAAATGTCCATCTGATTAGGTGTTGAGTTCAGAGTTTTTATGAAAGAGAATGAAAAAAATCAAATCCTATATCTCCATGATACAAAATCATGATTCACTTAATGCTATGTGTAGTGCCAACACAATATTCACAGTACTGACAGTGACTGTAAATATGCCAGTGTTTTATTCACTGCAACTAGCCACCCCTGAAGAGACTCTTCTTTAGGTACAGGTTGGACAAGATGGTTTCTGAGGTGCCTTTCAACTGAGATCCCACCGTAGACTATAAACTCCTTGAGAGTAGGGATTGCTTCCTCTTGATCTTTGCATCCCCAGTGTCCTGCAAGGTGCCATACGCTTTGTAGCTTCTTACTAAAGGTTTGTCCTTATTCTGTCTAAGCAGTCAATTTGCATTGTTATTCACCATGGCCCCCCTTCAGTGTGATTTTCCTCCCTAGGTAAGGTAGGCTTTTTTGTTCATTTGTTTTGGGATCAGAAATGGCAGATCAAGAGAGAGAGGCATTGATCTGGAAGTTTTATCACACCTTGCAATCCTATCAAAGTAATAAAAGGGGAGCTGAAATAATGTGCCTGATATAAAGGAGATCCAGTAAATGAAAACAGGAACCAGAGTGAAGGAATTAAAACACAAAGAAATCAAGACCATGGTCTATCACTACTGGTAAGGTAGATTTGCGTGCCTAGGATGCTGTGGTTTGAGTGAAGTTTCTATAAGCAAGTACCAACCTAGCTCATTGGTCCATCATCTTGTGAGGGCTTGTGCCAGTAACAGAGCCTGTCTAATTTTTAATTCTGTCTAGTACTTTTTTCACAAGGGAATTGAAATCCCACACTAGATTTTTAAAGTCCTTTTTTTTTGCTTAAATTTAAGTTTGGAAAATGGTATAACTGCTGAAATTAGCTGTTTGATTTTTTTTAAAGCAGTCTCTTGCCAAGATAGAAATATTTATATTTCTATTTTGAACTGCCGATTAGCTACCACTGACAGATTGGTAGATGCAAGAGCCCCAGGAATAGCAGTGCCCTCAGACTACTGGCCCTGCTTCCAATCCAGTCTCTGAAGCCATCATCCAAGGAAGCAACCTCTGTAAAGAAAGAGCCACCCACCACTCACCAGCCACGCAAGCCAGCCTAGGAAAGCATTCAAGAGTCCTGAAAGAGAGATGATGGGTGGCATATGGCAAGTGAGTCAAATCACTGCTACCATTCTTATCAGATCCTGATAGAGATAGACCTTAATTCTAAGAGCTCTGGAAATTATCCCTATCACTGACCCTGCTTACAATCCACTCCCTATAGCCATCATCGAGTGGAAGAATTCTTGCAGAAATAACACCTAACAACTGCCACTGTAGGTGTACCTCCTGCCTCCTCAGCAACCACAACTATTGCAGACCAGGAAAAAATATTCTTACTACCAAAATCTTTGTCAGTTGGTTCAACATCAGAAACATATATGGTTTAGTCAGTAGAAATTAAATTTTTAAAGATGCATTACCATCTATATTTCTGCTATACCCAAAGAATCATGGGATCTTTTCCTCTGACTTGTAGCTAAAACCACCTATATGTGTCATCTCCCTCAATAGAACATGAGTACCATGACAGCCAGGACTACAATTTTTTTTATATCTATTCCTAGCTGTTAGAACAGTTCTTTGAACATAATCATTCAATACATACTTTTTCATTCATTCTTTCATTCATTAATTCATTTTTAATGAATGTATCCTATCATTCCCTGATCCTATTATTTCAATTTTTTTTCAACAACTGGACTCTGTTAATATGAGTCCTCTTTAGTAGATTTCCTTTTGAGCCTCATGTCTTAGCTTATTTTTTCTCCCACTATCCTTTCTTAATTTAGTCCCTTGACTTTCAAACTCCAAATTGGGTCAAAATCCAATCATACCTTGGGAATCCATTGCCATCTCCCATAGGTTATAGCCACTTCAATCTCAATGACCTCTTGCTAGTTGACTTTCTTATAAAAATCTTAACAAATCACTTGGCTCCTTCTGAATACCCTCTGTTCATCTCTGCAATCAGCATCAATCCTTCAAGTGAGTTCATACCACCATATTGTACATTTCAAACTCAGTGATCAAAAATAAACCTCTTGGGGAAAATGCCTCTTCCAGAACTGTCAGAATATGTTCCCATCAGAATAAGTTCTCATTTTGCAGACCTTAATCAGTTTATAACATTTTGAAGATTCTATTGCCTTCTTAAATTGTGACTTTATATCCCTATCACAGTCCCTGGCACAAAGAAGGCACCAAATAAATGCTTGTTGAATTGAATTGAAATGATGATATGATTTCCAATGACATATCACAATGATTCAATAAGAAATTAATATATATATAATCTATAGCATTCAATAGGTATCATTTAAATCTGCCTTTTATATGCATGTCCCTTTTAAAGTAAAATATTTATCTTTCGTCTTTATTTGGTCATGGACAATTAATATTCATTACCCTGTTTAAAAAAGAACACCCAGAATTCTTCTGAAAAAATCTTCTATATATACTTTCCTTTTTACTTATAGATTTGCACAACTAGAATTAGATTCTTGACATTTCCATTACTCTGATCAATTGATAAATTGGGAACTCTAGCTACATTACTCAATAAAGGCTACAGTTTCGTATTAAACATTAAATGAAAATAGCAGTGATCTAATGAAGTCTTAGAAAGCAAAACAGAAAAAGTTCCTCAGATATTTAGCTGACAAAAAAAAGCCCAGTGGTTTCCCAACTATAACCTAAAACTAGATTAACAAGATTTCCATCTGAAAAGTCTCTGAGTTATCAGTCTCCATCTCTACAACAGCACTCACTTTACTAGCCTACAAGATAGTACAATATTTCAGTTATTTCTATACTGCTTGAACCAAATGAACACATGGGTGGGAGCAGGGGGGGTGATGAGCTGGAGCTAATAAAATATGCAATCATTTATTATTTCTTCTTAATTAAAAATCCTGTTTATGGTGAGAAATGCTTAATGACATTTATACTCTGTTTTATTACATTTCTTATGATGGGAACCATGAAAAATTAAAAGAAACTGACTAGATTTGGCATTCCATAAACAATATATGAATGCACAATGTATCACAGAGGTACAGCTGACTAACCTTCAAATGCATAAGCCTAAACATTTACCAAAGCCAATCTATTCATATATTAAAATACCTTTGATTGGCAATGATATAAAGGGGTCACTACATTTAATCCATATCTAAGTCTTGTATCAGGGTCTTTCCAACTGTAAAGTTAGTCCCACTACTAGCATGTCCTTTTAAAAAAATCATTGAATTCTGATTCTAGTTCACACAATAAAGACCATTCTCTCCAGCAGTCTCTGAAGTTGCCATAAATTCATGTATCGCTTCAGGATTCTATATATGCAAGATGGAAAACTGGCAAAAATGCAGAAAGGGAAAGAGATATTAAAACTTGCAGAGTGGGGAATGTGCAAGGGAACAAGGAAACATTTTTCAAACGAGAAGCTGTTTTACATAAAAGCTATTTCCAACTAGTTCTTCTGCTTAATAAAGGATTATTGTTTAGCAGTCTTTGGAAGTCAGGCTAGCTACATCATTGCACAGCTTCTAATGCCTGTACCACTTTACAAAAAGAGGGCAACAATAAAGATTTAAAGAATGCTGTCTGACATATTTAAAATACAAAAAGAGCATATGCTTTTATCATTTTATGAATATAGATATAAAAATTAAGTAAAATACTAGCAAAAAGATTAAAACTATATCAAAAAGATGAGACAACTTGACCAGGTGGGTTTTATGACCAGGAATTCAGGGTTGTTCTAATATCAAGAAAACAATAAATTTAATTGACCCTATTAATAGCAAAATCAACCAGAAATCATATGAATATATCAATAGTTGCAGAACAGCTTTTGACAAAATGCAAACCCCATTTCTATTAACACTAAATAATATAAGAATAAATGGACCCTTCCTTAAAATGTAAACAGCATGTATCTATAACCAAGAACTACTATTATCTGAAGCAGAGATAAACTAGTATCCTTTCCAATAAATTTGGGGATGAAACAAATGTTCCTTGTCATTGCTTCCATTTGACTAAGAACCAGAAATACTGGCTATAATAATAAGATAAGAAAAAGAAATTGAGGCAATAGCCATAGGTAAAAAGAAAACAAAATGGTCACTTTTGCAGATGATATGATATTTTACTTAAAGAACTTTAAAGTTAACTAAAAATTAATTGAATCAATAACTTTACTAGATTCACAGGATATAAAATAAATCAATAAAAGAACTGAATATTGAAAAACACTGCAAGTTAAAAGGTTACTATATTGATTCATTCTTAAAGATTTCAGTAATAGTGATAGATAAGATAAAAACATTTTTATAGTGCTTTAAAGCTTGTAAAACACTTTGTGTATATTATCTCATTTGATCTTCACAAAAACCCTATCTGGTAGGTGCTAGGATTATTCCCACTTTAAGGATGAAGGAAACTGAGACTGAGAAGCTTGTCCACATTTGCACAGTGTCTGAGGCAGGATTTGAACTCAGGTCTTCCCAACTCCATGGTCAGCACTCTATTACTGAAACACCTACTTGTCTGACAAAAAGTAGCCAAAAACAACTGACTGTATCATTTATGACTTTAGAGTACATTGAGAGGTTCTATTGGCATAACAGATTGACCTCCTTGTGATTTGAGAAACCACCCTGGATCTACTTATGTTACCAGTCAAATGATAATATTCTAAAGAATGCCATCTAGTTAAATTCATGATTTAATACTAAATAAAGATATTTTGAAATAATGAGTGCTGTTAGTTTCATTCAGATGGCTCACAGGCTAACCAAAGGAAAAAGTTTTACTTATTCAGAGGTAGAAGTTGGGGGAGGGAGGAAGAAGACAGAATCATAGAATCTTAGAGATGTGAGGGGCCATAGAGGTCAACTAGTCTAACTTCCCACACAATGTCAGAATCCTTTCTACCACAGCCTTGACAGATGGCCATCCAGACTCTACTTGAACATTTCCAGTGAAAGGTTACTTGCTGCATTGTGCAGATGCCCCTAAAGAAATATGATTCCAGGACCTCCTACCCTTTCCCCTTATGGGAACTCCGTATACAGATCTATTTTAAGGATAACACATCTGCTCATGCATCTGGGCAGAACATTTTTTTTCTTTTACTTTTTTCTTTCTTTCTTTTTTTTTTTTTGATAAGGAGTCACAAAAGGAGGATAGTGGTCAGGAAAGTGGGGGAAGGGAATCTGTACTTACCAATTTCTCTATTTCTGTCTGCTCTACTTCTGATGCCTTTCTTCTTTTTAAAATAGTGATAAAATTATGACAAGTACTAGTATAAAACTTATCTGAATCTATGCAAAATTATTTGTAAATAGCATGATATTTAATTTAATGAATAGTCTTAAAAGTGTCTGCATGTTCAATGGTGTGTCACAGGGAAGAAAGATTCGACTTTATTTTGTTTGAGTTTAGAGGGCAGAGTTGAAAACAAAGGATGGAAACTTCAGAAAGACAAATTTTAGTTTGATAGAAAGAAAAATTTTCTGTCCATTAGAGCTGCTCCAAAAGTGGAATGGAATGCCCTGGGAGAGTCACTGGAGGTCTTTTAGTGGAAACTAGATGATCATTCTTTGGTCATATTGCAGGGAGAACCACTACTAAGGCTTGGATTAGTCTGAATGGTTGCCAATGTCTCTTCACTGAATCACAAGATTTTAGAGTTAAAGGGATTTCAACAGCTATTTAGTATAGCTCATACCTAAAAAGAATTCCTGGTGTAACATATATCATAAGTAGTTATTCAATCTCTTCTCCTTGAAGTCCTCCAAGGAGAGAGAATTCACCTTCCTCACCCACCAAATAATTCTACTTTTGGACAGCTCTAATTGTTTAAACAAAATTCCTAACATAAAATATAAATTTAATACTTTATGTTATATATCATATCATATTTTATATATGACATATATAAATTTATAAATTTAACAACTTCCACATTTCTCCTGATTCATTTCTCTGGAGCATAACTACTCCCTGTACCCCATGTCAGCCTTTCAAATACTTGAAGACAGCTATTATGCCTCCTCTGAGTCACCTCTTTTGAACTAAACGTCCTCAGATGTCCTTCCACCAATTCTCAGATGACAGACATAAAAATCTTAACAGTCCTGGTTTCCCTCCTCTGGGCGCTGTCCAGTTTTTTAGCATTCTTCTTAGGAGGTGTTCTTCTGGTGCCAGTACTGAGCACAGTACTCTATATGTGACTTAACCAGGGTAGAGCACAAAGGGATGATCACATCTTTATCCCTGGAAGCTATGTCTCTCAATGTAGCCAAAGAATGAACTAGCTTTTTTGACTACTTGATCATACTGCTGACTCATGTTAAGTTTGAAGTCCATTAAAATCCCAATATCTCTTTTAGACAAACAATTATCTAATGATGTTTCCGCCATCTGGCACTTGTGAAGTTGATTTTTTTTAACCCAACTGTATGACTTTACATTTATCCCTTTTGAACCTCAGCTAATTTGACTGAGTCCAATGCTTTGGCCTGTCAAGATAATTTTGGATCCTGACAGTTATTGAATATGTTAGCTATACCTCATGAAGTTATGTGATCTGCAAATTAAATGAGCATGTCACCTATGTATTGATCCAAGTTATTCATAAATATGTCAAACAACACAACTCCCTAGGCCCTCCACTGAAGACCATCTGACAAATTGACATTTAACAATTAATGACTACACTTTGTGGCCGACCATTCAACCAGTTCTAAATCAACCTAATTTAACATTATATATTACTGTTACATTTACCATTATAATATACCCTTACATAATTTACCATTATAATTGATCATAGATCATACTCTCATTTTACAAGTGTGAGTGGAGGGTTTTACACTAATATGTATTATCTGCTTTTAAAAAATCTACATATGGGGTTGGCTAGGTGGTGCAGTGAGTAAAGTGCCAGCCCTGGAGTCAGGAGAACCCAAGTTTGGTTCCGGCCTCAGACACTTAACACCCATACAAAAAAAACTAGCCGTGTAACCTTGGGCAAGTTACTTAACCCCAATTGCCCCCTAAAAGGCAAAAAAAAAAATTACATATGACTACAGAAAATTGTCAAAAATGTTTAACATGTTTGTTTTGCTTAATTTTTTTTCTTTGTTACAAGATAAGCTGCTATTGGAGAAATGTCCATTGGGAAACTGTAGAGATAAAATAGCATCAATAAAACATTATGTTAAACAAAATACACATCTTTTTAAAATCCTTTATTAGGGGTGGCTAGGTGGCACAGTGAATAATAGAGCACCGGCCCTGGAGTCAGGAGGACCTGAGTTCAAATGTAACCTCAGACACTTGACACACTTACTAGCCATGTGACTTGGGTAAGTCACTTAACCCCAATTGCCCTCAAAAAAGCAAACAAACAAAAAAATTTTTTTAAATGATTATTTTAAACTGTCAAAAATGTCTAAAAAATAGCCACATCTGTTCTTAAGAGTAGACATAGTCTCTGGGGGCAACTAAAAGGAAATTATTTGCTAGAACCATCCTCCTGCCTGATTCCAGAAGAGCAGTCCTTTATGTAAGAAGCATAGCAGACTGTGCACCAGACTTCTCAAAAAGTTTTTCTACAAACACCAGCAGAAATTGAAAGATAAAATAAGAAACCTGGATCCTTCTCTCCCCTTCCCTCTTTGCCACTAGGATTTGCATTCCCCAAACTATCCCTGAATCTTTCTTTGCCTATCCATTCAATTGGGAGCTCCAAGAGTGAAGGGGCTGTGTATGTCCTTTGGTTTCTTTATAATGCCAATACTGAACAAAGGAAATTAACCCAGTATGGACTCATTGGATATTCTGTTTTAGAAAGTGAAAGTGAAATCATCTAATGGAAACACTGAATATGGGTTACTTATCACATGTGCAATCTATATAGAATAGATATAGATATTATAATATATTACATATGTACTTGTTATGACATACCAGTAATTAACATTCTTCTTAAGCAAGGAATTCTTGACCTTTTTTGTGCCATAGACATCTTTGGCAGTCTTGTGAATCCTATGAACTCCTTCTGAGAATGATGTTTTTAATTGCATGAAACAAAATACATAGGTTTACAAAGAAAAATAATCATATAGAAATGTAATTATCAAGATGTTTTTTAAAAAAAAAAGTTACCAAACCCCAGAATTAGGGACTCCTGCATAGTTATCTGAAAATCTAATGTAGGTACAAATGTAAATCACTTTTTAAAAATAAATTTTAAAAAGTGAAACTATTAAATGAAAGCCTATCTACCATAAAGTAAAATGGTTTGTGCATCATACAATTCATACAGGCATAGATTAAAATCAGCTAATAAGGACTAGTTAGGTGCCTATTATATGCATAGTGTTAAGTTTGATGCCACAGAATCCCTCTCCAAGTAGAAATTACAGTCAGATTAAGAAGACAAAACATGCACATGCAACATATAATCAACCTCTTTGAAAACACTTGAGAATGAATCTCCCTCTCTCCTTTGTGGAAGTGGAGAACTAAGGGGGTGGAACATGAACTATCCCATCATACTAGATTGATATATTGGTTAGTTTTGTTGAACTACTTTCTTTTTCAATACTTTGTTATAAATTCCTAGTTTTTTTTGTTTTGTTTTGTTTTTTACATGTTGGTTGGGAGACATTGGACCCTTGTATTCATGATTGTTGTTCAAACCCATGTCTTTTGGGAGAGGGATGGGAAGGAGATTTGAAATTATTTTTTTATTTAAAAAAATGTTTCTTTAGGTAGGAAAGGGTAGGTGGATGTCTTTGGAAATGAAAATGATATAAAAGTAAAAGATAGCATTAACCAAAAAACTGAGTTACCTAGCCAATGCTATTTGTAAAAGTGTCATAGACAGATCTGTTATCAAAGCTGTTAATGTATACAGCACACTTAGATAATAGAACAGTATTTATAATATAAACTGAGATTTGGAAGAAACATCAGAGGTCATTTAGGTTATCCCATAACTGAACACTCAACACCTCAGTAGAATGGGTATTTATACTATAGTAGAAATAATAGTCCAAAATAAATTAGAGAAAATAGAGGTCATGGAAGGGAGGGCTCCTTAGAAAAGGCTTCACAGGAGTAGAAGCAGGATTCCCCACAGCTCTGGCTTCCACCTACCCCAATCCATGTAAAAAGGGGACTCTGAAAAAACTTTGGAGCTGCAGGACCCAGAAAATGACACAGAGAAGCTAACCTCCCTCTGAGGACAGCCAGGTAGGTTGGCAGGAATAGGACAGCACAGTGCTCAGGGAGCTGAGGGTGAGCCAGAGGTTTTAGCCCCAGGGCAACCCCGCCAGCCGGAGGGACCCCAGATGAGCAGCAGCTGTGGCCATTTCCAGATTTATCAACACATAGATGCGACGGACAAAGTGAGAGGTCAGTGCAGTCTGTACTTTGGGACCCAGTAAGTGGGAGTGCGTGGCTTTTGCCCCCAGGGCGAGAAGCCGCTGAGATACTGGCATAGCCAGCCAACACCACGGGGCAGATTCAGCTCCAGGCCTGCAGAGTGTAGGGGGACCAACCAACCAGTCTGAGGGGTAATTGCTCTTGCTTTAACCTTCTTGGATCTGGATTGCAGTCTAGGGTGAAGGTCCTGGGGTGTGTGTCCAGCTTGCCAGAGCACGTGGAGGCCTCAGAGAGGGCACCCATCTAATACCTCCAGCAGCTGAGAAAACCTCAGTGTTTAGGACGAAAGCTCCCCTGTCTGGTGGCAGAGTCCTACTGTGGTAAAAAGTCCAGGGGTCAAGTGACTGAGGGGCAACTGAGGGGTGACATGACCAGCAAAGGAAACAAAGCAGACAGAAGATTCCAACATTAGATTCCTATTTGGGGGACAAAAAGGAGCAAAGCATGGAACAGGAGGAAGACAGTGAAGTCAGAACTCCTGCACCAAAAGCTTCAAAGGAAAATATGAGCTGGTTACAGGCCATAGAGGACTTTAAGAAGCATATAAGAGAAGTGGAGGAAAAATTGGGAAGAGAAATGAGAACGATGCAAGAAAATTATGAAATGAGAGTCGACAGCCTGTCTGAGGAAAATCATACCTTAAAAAATAGACTAACTCAAATGGCAAAAAAGGCTCAAAAAGGCAATGAGGAGAAGAATGCCTTAAAAAGCTGAATTTGCCAGATGGAAAAAGAATGTCAAAAGCTCACTGAGGAGAATCATTGCTTCAGAATTAGATTGGAGCAAATGGAAGCTAATGACTCTATGAGAAATCCACATGCTGCTAAACAGATCCAAACAAATGAAAGAATAGAAGCCAATGTGAAATATCTCATGGGAAAAACCACTGACCTGGAAAATAGATCCAGGAGAGAGAATTTAAAAATTATTAGACTACCTGAAAGCTATGATCAAAGTAAGAACCTAGAAATCATCCTCCTGGAAGTTCTCAAAGAAAACTGCCCTGATGTTTTATAACAGAGGGCAAAATGGAGGTTGAAAAAATCCACCAATCACTTCCTGAAAAATATCCCAAAAAGAAAACCCCTACGAATATTATAGCCAGGTTCTGGGATTCCCAGATTAAGGAGAGAATATTACAAGCAGCCAGGAAGAAACAACTTAAAGATTGTGGAAACACAATCAGGATAACCCAGGATCTGGCAGCTTCTACACTGAGGGATCAAAGGGCTTGGAATGTGATATTCCAGAGGTCAAAGGAGCTGGAATTAAAACCGAGAATCACCTACCCAGCAAAAGTGAGTATCATGTTTCAGGGGAAAATATGGTCATTCAGTGGAATAGAGGACTTTCAAGCATTCTTGATGAAAAAACCAGAGTTGAATAGAAAATTTGACATTCAGATACAAGAAGCATGAGAAGGTAAACAGGGAAAATAAATCATAAGTAAATCATAATCATAAGTATAAGCCTAGTGATGCTGATTTCCTAATGGTATATTAACCAGATATTGGGAGGAACACAATGATAGGGTCTTGAGAATAATATTATTATGTGCCTCAAAACATTCAGGGTTACCCCTAGAATCCTTTGGGGCTTCTAGCTTGACTCTGAGGGCTGACCTACCAGTAAAATTTGAATTAGGAGAGTGATCCCAGAGCCTGCAAAATAATACATCATCTATATATTGCCAATTGCCAGTAATAATCCTGTCACTCCCATGTCTTCCCTCTCTAAATGCCATTCTCTTTCAGCTGCACCACACTGCCTCCAGTTTTTTTGAGATTTAGAAAGAGCTTTCCACAGAAAATGTCTGATAAATAGCTAATTAAAACAGTATTATTCATTTTGAAGACAAAAGTCACAAGGTTCTAAGGGGTTCGATAACCTAGCTATGGTCAGAAGCTAAACAGCCCTAGAGCTGAGATATGAAGTTAAGACTGTCCTGACTCAAGACTGGTGCTCCTTCTACTGCACATCGACAATAAGACTTGGAGAGAAGGAAACAGATCAAGTTTGGAGATGAAATCAGAAGTATGCGGAGGTAGTGTTCCATTGGGGGAGGGAGTGGGGCAACAAGGAAATCAAGGCACGGAGGTGATAATGAATCTGAAACATACTATGGGTCATTAAAAAACAGCTTGGCATGCCAAGCCCTGTTCCTATTGGTGAGGGCTCTGGGGGCAAGGGAAGGGGGAAGAGAAGGAAGAGAAGGGGAAAAATTCATAGTAGAGTAGAGGGACAGTTGCTATATACTATCTAATGAAATTTTTCTTTTCTTTTGAAAACTTGGGTATTAATAAATCACTTCCCTAGGGAGGTGGGAGCACTGGTGTGTTATGTACTGCTCCCTAGAATAGAGATGTAGTCGGAGCCATTAGCTGAGATCAAGGACAGGTATATAAGGCTTTGACCCTAATAAGGGGAAATCCTTATTTTGAACTAAGCCAATAATACAAGAGCTAAAGGGAGGACAACAGGACCACACAGTCAAAAATAGGACAGAAAAAAAAGAAGTCTTTGAAAAGAATTCATGCTGACAGTAATACAAGGTGAGAGGCTGCCTCTCTGTGATCATAGGCCATAGGGTACAATGCCAAAGAAGGTCATTAGATACCAGAAGCAATTTCACAATCATGGGTAGGATAATAGCTCCTACAATAAAGCCAGGGAGACTCGACCACTCCATTTCCTGCCTCCTGGACTTTGCTCTGGTTATCCCCACTATTCATGTAACTCATTCCCTAGTCAACTGTGTTTTAGAGAATCTCTGGTTTCCTTCAAGACCCGGGTGAAGGGCTAATATGTCTATGGAGTCTTTCCTATTTTCAGTCAGCTGTTTGTGTCTTCCTGCACCACCCTCAATCATCTTATTTGTTTTATATCTATTTTCTATATGCCTATATATGTACTTGGTGTTGTTCTAAGAAAATGTAAAGTTCTCTGAGATCAAGGACTGCTTCACTTTCATCCTTGTATCCCTAAATGCCTAACACAGTGCCCAATACATAGTAGGTGCTTAATAAATGCTTGTCAATCGATTGATAATTGGACTTGTCAGGAATAGAGAGGACATGAAGGGCAATAAAATTTCTGGGGATCAGAAAAGTAAGATCTCCAGAAGATAGTGAAAAAAAAAGAAGACCTGAAGCCTAGGAAGACATAGCTTAAGAGGTCAGAGAGTCATTTTTCTCATCCTCACTCAGGGAGGCAGGAGGCAGAAGGAATGCCTCTTCAGACTCATAGCCAGGGAGATAATGTCAGAGAGTCATAGCCATATGTGTGAACCATCAGAATTCCAGGATAAATGATTTAAATGTGAAAGGCTGTAGTTTTCACCAAAGATCCTGGTACATGGTCTTGGAGTTCAGAGTGAGGCAAGCAGATTCTGGAATGTGTTATGATGCCAAACAACTTTGTCAACTAAATACACCAGCTAGAGATTTTAGGGTCATGCCTAATAGGAAGGCCTCGGGAGTAAAAAGGGAGGCATAAGTAGTAAGGCCTAGTTCCTATAAGATCACAGACAGGACAATCACAAGTTTTGCAATTGCCTAGATTAAGTATTTGGCTGGCGTGTCTGGTCTAGTTATTTCTTCTTTCTGGCCTCCATCCTCATATGAGTGGTATCACTCTTCCCCAGTTTCTCCCTCTAGCTTCCCTACAAATGTGACCTTTCCTCTGGTCACTCCGTGGGCCCTATGGCTGGTCCAAGTATTTGCTGCTCAAACCCACCAAGGGAAGACAATGAAAAGGGGGGAAAATTTCCTGAGAGTACTATCTTGAATCCTAGCTCCAGTTCATCCCACTGTCCTTACCAAGCTGCTAGGCTTATTTTTCTCTAGGGTAGTCCAAATTCACTTATTTGCTTTGGGGAGGCTATTAAAAATATGAATCATCTTAAGCCCCCCAAAAGAAGGCCCTAGTCATAGAAATAGAATTTGTGCTATAAGATTATAGAATAATTTTATATTATTTATATTGTATAATATATTTATGTCATAAATAGAATTTCACTCTGACAAATATAAGTTGCATTTTAAAATGCCTACTTCTCACCACCATGTATTTTACCAAATATGGCCTCTCTCAGCTTCATTTCGGTAATGTAACACATAGTTCAGCAATGCGGTGGTTAGCTAAGTAGATAGAAATTTTAATAAACTTTAAAGAAAAGAGATATAGCTTTGGAACAAATATATGGTCTTCCTGGGAAAGTAAGGGGAAATAGAATCATTGCCTTAGATCTGCCCCATTTAAGTAACAATACCAGAAATACCACTTGGCCACAGAATCCACCTTGGCAACCTCCTTGCTGCAGCTCTGCTCCTTGTTCTTGGGTCTGCTATCTCAGTGTCTATTGCACAACTTGTTCAAATTGCTTCTCTAGGTACCTCCCATTCTAGTATACTTCTTTCTTGCTCACCAGTTCTCAGTTCAGATTGAGGCAGAACCCAATTTACCTCCTGCCTGGGCCACATCTGTTCTAACATTGTGGTCGTCTGATGCTGGCATCCATAATGGCGGGATAGCAACATCAGCAGCCTTAGTGTTTCTGCTTTTGCTTAAGTCAGCAGAGGTCTTGGCTGAGGGTGCTAAGCCCCAGCATGCTCAAACCACCCTCTTTGGTCTACACTCTCCTGTCTTTCCCTTTCTTGAGAGACTGTGGCCCTTCCCCTCTCAAAGGCCTTGGAAAGGACTATTTATTTCACCTTAGTATTCATGGCTCTCCAGCAACTTGAATAGGTAAGTATTGGAAATTTGACATCCAGCAGTAAACAGTAGTCCTCTTATATAAATTCGGGTCTACACCTCTTTTAATTTGTCTTTGTATTCTCTTGTATATATTTCCTTGTAGGGCATGTGTGTGTGTACATCAGTACATGTGTATAAATGTCTACATGCATGCACACACACATTAAAAGGTTATATGCTATTGAAAGAGAATAGTTTTGGGAAGAAGGAGTAATAAGCTGTATTAAAGGGAAGCTGGTCCAGTGAGAAGACATGAAAGTACTAAGAAAATAGCAAAGGTCAAAGATCCAAGTCCTAGGCTTAATACTAACAAAGCTTCTGATCCAAGGATGTCTTGGGCTGCACAAATCAGGCATTAAGGGAAGTTCGTGATATAAATAAGCAAAATCATTCTACACAGGTACTTACAGGATGTTCTGGATATAAATAAGCAGGAGGGATACAAGTAGGTAAGAAAGGATGAGACCATGGCCTAAGACAAAAAATTACCTTAAGTGTAACAGAAAGTAGGAATAAAATGAATATAATTGTATTTTAAAATTAAATAAGTGATGACCCACTGTCTTTGCACCATCCTTTTTCAATAATCTCATTTCCTGTCACTAACAATGCCTACTGGGACAATTCCCTTATAGAAGAATTTGGAAAAACTGGAGGGCAGCCAAAATGATTGGTCATTTAAAATGTATTTACACATCTAGTTAACTTCTATGGAAAAGCATTTTAATTTCTCTGTGCCAGAAATTTAGCCAAACTGAACTATGAATCCTAAAACAGTATAAACCACACAAAATTACTAAGGAAAGGGAAAGGAAGGCGATGGGGGGGTGGAGGTGGAGGGGAAGAGGGGACAGCAGGGTGGGGCAGGGCTGGGAAGGGAAAGGAAGGGAAGAGTTCTGAAAGAAGTCTAGTGATCTGTTTTGAACTATAAATGAAGCTATAGTCTTTTGTTTTCATATTTGATTTAATCTATAGAGCATTGCCAAAGATTCATCTTTAGACATAACTTAGACGTAACTAATAATATCAACAGCACAAACAGTAATTTCAATTTAAAGAAAAGCCTAATCATCTATACATTGTCAATCGCCAATGATAATCCTGTCACTGATCCTATATCACTTGAGTAGACATAGACCATGCCACAAAATCCAGAAAAGATATATGTGAAGAACCCTCCCAGTAAAGAGATAGCTCCTTAAATAAAAAACATTTCTTCCACTATCTTCCATCTCTGAGTACTAGAATCAGAGAGAGAAGACTAAATGCCAGAAAAAAATAGAAGATAAAGTCATTGAAGATGGCAGGCCCTGGGATCCCTGCTGCTGCTCCTGAGACTGCACAGATGCCCCACAGTATCTTCCCCAGTGAACAGACCCATCTCCCTTAGCCACAGTTGGAACCATTGCTCTCAGTGACTCTTATTTGTTCCACTTGTCAGGTCTGCACTTGATGCCAGGTGGTGGTCTCCTTATGAGTAGCACAGAAGAAGAAGATGGAGATGCTAAAATCGCCATCTTGTCCTTCTATAGATTTTCTAAAGCTTGTGGACTAGAACATCAAAATAGTGACCCACCTAAATCTGAAACAAAGTGTTATTTGGTTCAAGTCCTCTGTTTATTTTGTGGTCAATGCTATATCTGGCTTTCTCCATGGATTAAATTTAGCCTTTTCACATGCCAATAATTCCTAGGGTACATATCCTTGTATGTACCTAAGGTCAGACTTTGGCTGAGTGAAACCAAAAGTAGCTCCCTCAGGTGCAATTGGCTGGTTCTTTAATAACCACTCAATCAATTAAACTCTAGTTAGAGCCATACTGAGCAACCAAGCATCACAATTAGTGGAATGTGGTTTTATGTCCCAGACCTTGAAGAAAAATACTTATATGAAAGAAAATTCTAGTTACTGTCAACTGCATAAATGAAAGTGCTTAAATACCACAGCATGTAACAATTAGCTAATAAACTTCACCTCAATAATTATCTGAAATTAGGAGAGCAAAGAAAAAAGAAAGGCAAGTGCGCCATACTGACACCATTCTCCCCCTAAAAGCGTTGCTCTCCAGCAGTGACAGTCACAACATGTTGTGGGAAAATGTTATTGGTCCTTATGGAGGTAACAATATATTATGACTCTGAGAACCAAGGATAGCTTTAGAAAGAGAACTACAAGGATACAGTGGTAATTGTGTTCAAACCCAGGAGGAAAGAACAAAATAGCAAGAGGATGGAAACGATACCTGTAATGGATAAAGAATGTATATAACAAACTCCACAAGGGCGCCCACTTAATGTGTGCCTGATAACTGTTAATTTGGAAAAGATAAGCTCACTGTAGATAACATATGCAGGAAGCTGAAGGAAATGTGATACTCAAAGAAAAAATAGAAGTCTTAAAGCTATAGCTATGTAGTGCCCTTGCACTTTTCCATATATAAATATAATAGCTATAAGTCAATTAGCATTTTTTAAGTTGACAGGAATCAGGAACAGATTCAGTCTTTGGGTCTAAAATAGTTTCTACAGGGATTGAAGATAATTCCTGGAACTAAAATGAGGAACTATTGAAAATCAATTCAACAAACATTTATCAGGTGCCTACGATAGTCAGAGTATATAAAAATGATAAATTCAAAGAAGTATGTTTTCAATGATGAATTTAACATCTAAGCAATAAGCATACTGCCTGCTGTTCAATTGTTCTTTGGCTTTTGCCTCGACCTGTATATACTGTATCTTTACAGCTTTTTGTTTCCCTGAATTCACCAAAAGCTAGTCATACAAGTAAAACTCTAATGACATATAGCAAAAATAAAATGTTTCCCCAAAAGCAACAGTTTAATGGGACAAGGGTCATACTAAGTAGGAGTCGGGGACTGGGGTTCTATACCCAGGTCTGCCATAAGCTAACCCTGCGAATGCCTACGTCATTCTATTTCTCCCAGCCTCAGTTTCCTCATCTGTAAAGTGAGGGAATTGAACAAGACACTTTCTATAGTCCCTTCCAGCTGTATATGTATGATCCTAAAATCATAGTTATTCTTGATTCCTTTTATAATCAGGAGCTAGACCAGCTCTGCAAAATCACTTAACTTCTCTGTTTCTTCTTGGATCGTATGGGGAGTCCTACCTATAGGATTGTTGTGAAAAAAAAAATTTCAGCAAAAGAAATTAACTTCTTGGTCCAAAGTAATTTCTCCTTCTTCTGAATCCTAACACTAGTATCTTAGACCCTAGTTTAGTGTTCAATTGCATCCTGACTTGAGGCAGGTCATATTTTTATATTTCTTAATTACCCCACCAGGTGGTGCTGGCAAATAAGGTAGACTGAGTTGTCATTCATCCCCTGAGCCTAAGGACCTGTCAGAGCATGCTCAAGGAGCTCTCTATTTTCTACCTTCTTATAGGTGGACCTTCTCTAGCAGTTTATTCTCTTTTAGGAGCATAGCTGTCCAAGTAGACCTGCCTCTGCCCCTACCCAGTCCCCCATCTTTACCTTCATGGAAGTGTGGCTTTTCTTTACAAACCCAGGTCACCAAATGACTGTTTGTCTTTAGGGAAAAGGAAAGTAAATGCCTGCCCTTTGCTCACTCTAAGACTGGGACGTCTTTGTTTTGTTTTGTTTTAATTAGCGGCATCTTTTCTTTTGCAAAGCTTATTCTATACCATTCTCCCCACTTGACTTTAGTGATTCTGCACCCAGACTCCCCCTTTCCCAAAGTCTGAACCAAACATTTGTTTCTGAAACAGAATATACTCTCACTTTCTTCTTTTCATCTATATACATGATCAAAAGATAGAATATGGACAACATCTTGGGTTTATGTCAGTCAATTTTTACTGGAGTTAGAAAATTTAGAAATAAAGCAAAAAAGCCAAGATTTTCTGAGATCAGAAGCTTGGAAATTAAAGTGAATAAATAGCCCGCAGGGATATTCAGCTTCACTGAAAAGAGAGAGGAGGTGAAGAAAGAGTGTGTTATGATGGCTCTCAGTCTCTCTGCCCTACTGCCAGACTTATCACAGCTGTTCATGCGGCCATTGTTCAGTGATATCTGACTCTTTGTCACCCAGTTCGGGGGTTTCTTGGCAAAGATACTGAAGTAGTTTGTATTTCCTTCTCCTGCTTGTGGTGGAACTAAGGAAAACAGGGTTGAGAGACTTGCCCAGGGTCACACTGCTAATAACAGAGTCTGGATTTGAACAAAGGAGGATGACTGACTGACTCCAGGCCTAGCACTGCTCCATTCAGCTGCCCTGTCCGTGGTAGCTACACCTTAGCCATACACCCTCCACAGTTGTGTCTCCTGCTTGTGTGGTCTCTTACCTCATTTATGATGGCTTTCTTATTTCTCCACCTGGCTTGGCTTCCTAATTTTTCTATCCATGAACTTTTTACTGAAGACTTGAATGGGGTTGATCTTGGTAATCTAGGCCAATGGTGTCAAACTGAACTAGAAACTAAATCATACATAAGGATCTCTGCAAGTCTCATATTGTTTTAGAAAAACACATATTAGCTTTATCTGTGTTCTATTGAATTTTTGTTTCTTTTAAAAATATTTCCCAATGACATTTTAACCTGGTTTTGGCTGCACTGAGGTGCCTGCTAGTTGTGCATTGGTCTAGGTCATCAGGGTTTTCTGGCCAGTGATGAAGAAACTGTCCCCAAGTCTCTTTCATCAGTTTCCTTTATGGAAATAGTTGAAGACTAGTTAAATTTAGGATTCAATTTTTGTATTATTATTGCATGAGAGAGTAGGATTAGATGAACTTTCATGTCCCTCTGACTCTGAGATTCTATGGTTCTAGTTAATATCATATTTATCTATAGCCTTTCTCCCCAAATAGATTGGAAACTCCTCGAGGGAAAAGCCTATATTTTAGATTTCCTTGATCTGCCACACTACCTCTCAATGTCACACACATAGCATGTACTCAAGAGATAGTTATTATTGTTGTTGAAAGAACTTTGAAAATAACAGGATAAGCATTAGTAATATGGGAGGCCAATTCTTTTGATTTCTAATTTCCCACTGTGTTTACTCCTTTTATGTGAATGGAAGTTAAGAATGACACCCTACAGCCTTTTTCAGGTTATTTCACCTTCTAAATCATAAAGGGAAAAACTGGCATGAAGTCAGTGACATGATGGCTGTACAAATAAGACATTAAGGTAGTTTGATCTTCACACAAAAATAAACACACCTTTGTCCTTGGCAAGATCTAACCTTATAAGAACATAAGCCATGCCAAAGCTGAGGATGTAAGTGATTTCTATTTTCAGCATATCATAACTTTGACAGAATTATTTTGGTCATAGACTGACTTTCAATCCAGGAATTATGATTTCAAGATGCCCTCATTGTTTGCCTTGGTATTGCCAAACATTAAAATCAAACAATGACAATAAAAGAAACATTTTGAGTTGACTATGGTTTTTTAAGAAGCAGAGTTTGATTTCTTTGGATACTTGAAATATTCCAAAAATAATTATTCCAGTAGAACTGAGCCTGTCTTTCAATTTCACTTGAAGAACTGGGCATTTAGATTATTTCAATGATCTGAATTTTAAAGTGACCTCTACCTCTTAGAAATATGCTGATCTAGAATTTGTCATTGACTTAATAGTTACTGCACCAGGAAAAGCAGCTTCTTACAGCCAAGAAAAGATGAGTCCTCAAATTGACAGTGGCAGAACAGTCTTCTGTTTTAATGCTCTGCAACTTTCACAAGAGCTAAGGCACTCAGAAATGGCCAAGACACATTTTTTTTTCTTTTTTCAGTTAATCTTTACACATGTGTGAGAACAGCAGGAAACATTTTTTCATCATGAGGAGAATCTTACTCAGCAATAAAAGTGTTTTCTACCATTTTACAAGGGGGAAAAAAGGAGAAAGAAATGAGCTGTTTCCTTTTATTAAAAATGTTTTCTAGAGGAAAGGAAAGAAAAATGAATTACTATTAACTACAGTAAACCAAGGTAGCAATAATCATGACAAGAGTATACTACATGGTACAGCATATTTATTATCCAAAAGGAAAATTCATTTGGGATAAGATCCACATCACCTCAATTTCCATTAATTTCCTTTCTGGTTACAAGTATTTCCTTGTCTGTCTTATAAATCATTTATCCTGATTATTAATTCAAGGAAGGCTACATGTATTGGAAATTCAAGTATGACAATTTGTATGAATAGCCATATGCCCTTGTTATGTGATATATCATCTTTCAATATAAAATCCAACTTTAAACATCATACAGTTACCTAACAAAATGATGGTAATATGAGCAATATTGAGTCAGACAAAAGTAATCAACTTTCATACGGAAAAAAATTCTAATTAGAATAGAAGCTGAGTTGAGAAAGGTCTTTTTGAAGTAGACACACAAATATGAATAACAGATCCTATCTATTTGTCTTTTAAAAATAACTATTGGTTTAAATTTAATTCAACAATTCACATTTATATAGCCAATCTGGATTCATAAAGAATTCTTACACCAACTCGATGAGATAGGTACAAGAATTATTATTGCAATTTTAAAGATGAGGAAGGGAGGCACAATGGGGTAATGGGATGCTGGAATTGAAGTCAAAGGACAGGAAAGAATTTTGAACTGAAAATAAAATAATTTTCTTTTTAAAAATCTTATGATTTTTTTCAGTCTTATAACTTCTTAACCTTCTTATAACATTTGACAGTGTTGACCACCTACTCTTCCTAAAACTGTCTCTTCTTTGGATTTTTGCAGGATTGCTTTCTCTTGGCTCTCCTCCTAAGAGTCTTGACTACTAGTTCTCAATTTTCTTTATGGCATCATTACCCACATTGTACCATCTAAATGAATTATACCCCACATCTTGGTCTCCTGTCTCTTCGCTCTTTCTTATTGATCTTATCGGCTCCAGTGGATTTAACTATCATTCTTTGCAGATGACCTCTAGATCTATATATCTAACTAGAGATTCTCTCCTTTGTTTTAGTCCTCCATCACTGAATGAACATTAGACATTTCCAACATGGTTTCCTGTAGGCAAAATAGAACTCATCATCTCCCCCCTGCAAAAACAACAACAACAACAACAACAACAAACTATCCTTCTTCCGTCTTTCTGTTTTGGGCATGCTCTGCTCAGGCTGTCCCCCATGCCTCAAATCAATACCCTCTACATGTTCACCTCTTAGAATTAGCTTAAGAATTACCTTCTGTATTAGAATTACCTTCTGTATTAATAAGCATTTATCACATGGGACCTTTTGCGATCCTCCCAGATGCTGTCTTTCTCTATCAAAACACTATCTTGTGTTTATTTTGTATATATAGTAGCAGACATGGTATAAGTAATAAAGAAATGGTTTTGAAGTCAAATAAGACTTGAGTTCAAGTCCTGACTGACACAGACTGGTTGTATGACCATGGGAAAGTCATTTAACCTTTAATTGTTCAAGGTAATACTCTAAAATTATTCTTATCAAGGAAGGTATCCACAATAGTAAATGAGAGTTTCCTATATTATCGATGAAATCATAGGACTTGTTCCTATGCTTATCCCTATGTATAATTTATCTCCTCCAATACAGGGTAAGACCTGTTTTATTTCTGTCTTTGTGTCTCATGGCCTAGTGCAGTACTTGATACACAGTGGATACTTATTAAATATTTGTGTAGTGATTGATTAAGTCATAAATAATTCACTCCTCAAATTTACAGATTACATAAAGCTGGAGGAGGTATAGTACCTAATGTCTATATTGCAGAGTCAGAATCCAAAAATGATGTCAGTAGGATGGAATGAAGAACTGAATATTATAGGCTAAAATTCAATATAGATGAATATAAATCTTCCACTAAGGTTCAAAAATACACTTTCACAAATACAAGATGAGGGAGAGAAATATAGTTAGACACCAGGCCTGGAGGTTCCAGTGGGCTGCAAGCTCATTAAAAGTCAGCAGTATACTTATTGCTGCCAGGAAAGCTAATATTATCTTATTCTACCGTAAGAGAAGCAGGTTTATGTAACAGGGAAAACAGTAAACTCATTGTACTTTCCCCCCTCAGGTCATATCTAGACCATTGTCTTTCTCTGGTATATTCCATTTTATGAAGAATATTGACAAATTGGAGATTGAAGAGAGGAAGTCTAGCAAAGGGACTCAAGATCATGTCATGTGAAGATTTGTTGAGGGATTTAGGAATCTTCATTGTGGAGAAAAGAAAATTTGGGGAGGATAAGAGAGCTGTCCTCAGTAATTGAGGGCCTGTCATATAGAAGAGAGATTCCCTTTGGTCTTTAGACACAGAGGTGAGAGTACAAGCAGTGACTACAAGTTCCCAAGAAGCAGATTTTGGCTAGGAAAATGAACAATTTTCTTAGCAATAGAAGCTATTCAAAAGCAGAATGGCTGCCTCAGTAGGTAGTGAGTTTCCCCTCCTTATAGGTCTTCAAGCAAAGGCTGAATGACCACTTGTCATGCATGTTACAGAGAGAATTCTATACAGGTTGGATGAGATGGCCTTTGACATCCCTTCCACCTCTGTAATTCTGTGGCTCTGTGATTGATTCTATCTGAACATAATACAATTATGGGACTAAATAGAATCTGCAACCATGGCTAATTTAATCTGATTGATCTCCAACCCACATACCCTGAAAGATAAGCCAGAGAGACAAGATTGAATCCTTTTTCCTAATCAAATATGTCTAGTTTAGTTCTGCTTGGTGATAACTAAGCCCCTTAATTCCTTGCATTGTTTGCTAGGATATAGAGATTAAAAAGCAAATAACAAAGCTATTATTGTTAAATTTCTTAATCATTCTCAACCTTTCCTACTACCTCTAGCCCTTCCAATGCTAATTTATTGAATAAAAGTGCTAAAAAAATAAGTCTTATATCATGAGGGCAATACTTTGCATGGGGGCACTTGATTTAATAAAATAAATAGGGGGCCACTTTGGTTTGTCTCCTGTCACAGACCCACTTCTGCGTGCTAGGTACAGATTTGCATTCCAGACACTTTCCCCATATCCAGAGAAACTTCAGAGGGGAAAATGTTAAGAATGGAGAAAATTGGGTAACATTAATGTCAGAAGGCCAAGTCATATAGAGGCAAGAAAAAACTGGGAGAAACAAGAGATGAAAAACGGTGTCAGGCACATACAAAACTAATCACAGCATTAACTTCAGAGTATAACACAACAGTAATATTGCATATGCAAAGCCCATGGTAGACATAAGCTGAATTTATCAAATGAGGTTTTACAATAGAGGAAAGAACAAAAGAAATATAATAATACTGAACATTCCACAATTTCAGTGACCAAGTTATTCCTAAAAAAGAGTTTAGAAATGTACCTTTTCCCTTCTTGCAGAGTTGGGGGTAGATAATGAATATATAATATTGCATATATCATCAGACTCAGGTGATATGTTAATTTTGCTGAACTGTTCTCCTGTGTCTCTGTTTCTCTGTCTCTCCATTTCTGTCTGTCTTTCTCTCTTGCTATCTGCCTATCTCCCTCTCACCGTCTCAGAGAGAGAGAGAGAGATTAAGTGACTTGCCCTACAATCAATCAGTTAGTGTCTGAAACAGAATTCAAACTCAGGTCTTTCTGATTCCAAGACCTACCCTCTATAAACTCCCACCTAGCTGCCTAATAAAATTGTCTGATACAAATAGGCATCTGAATCAGAATGGGAATAAAAAGTCACTATGTTCTCCTTTTGGGTGCTTTGTACAAGCCCTGTCAACCTAGAAATTCCCTGTCTTACCTAACAAGCCTGCTAAAAGCAAAACTGATGACTGCCTAGAAGCAGGGATGGGAAACCTGTGGCTTCAAGGCCCTCTAGGTCTTCAAGTGTAGTCCTTTGACTGATTCCAAAATTAATAGAACAAATAATTTTATTAAGGGGACTACATGCCTGCTATTGTGATAGGTAGTGACACAGAATTACAGAGTTAGGACTGACCTAGTGAAATTTTCTCATTGATCAGTTATTGGAAACAGGTCCAGAGTGGTTAAGTGATTTATCTGAAGTCATAGGGATGCTTACAAGCAGAACCAATATTGAAGTCAGCCATCTGAATCTCTGTTCCAGTATTCTTTCTACCACATTTTACCTCCCTTCTTGAAGCTTATTCTCTAACTGGAGAAACAATATTTATATACATCAAACAATCAGCGAATAATATAAGGCAATGTAATAAATAGAATCATCAAATAATATTTTTTGAAACCACAGACATGTGGTATATGAATGTAATGGAATACTATTGTGCTGCAAGAAATAATGAGCAGGTAGATTTTAGAAAAACCTAGAAAGACTTAAAATGAATTCATGCTGAGTGAAGTGAGCAGAACCAAGGGAACATTGTGCAACATTAACAGTAACAATGTGCAGTGATCAACTATGACTTAGCTCTTTTCAGCAATACAATGATCCAAGACATTTCCAAAAGACTCATGACAGAAAATGCTGTGCACATTCAAAGAAAGAACTATGGAGTGTGAATGCAAATCAAAGTACAATATTTTCACATTTTTTTGTTTGGTTTGGTTTTGGTGTTTTGTGGCTTTTTCCTTTTTTTCTGTCTCTTCTCTCACAACACGACTAATGTGAAAATGTTTCCATGATTGCACACCCATATGTCTGATTGCTTGTCATCTTGGAGAGGGAGGAGGAAAGGGAGGGAGGAAGAAAAATGTGGAACTCAAAATCTTATAAAAAAGAATGTTGAATGGCCATTATGGATATGTTTTGCATGATTGCATGTGTATAATCTGTATCGAATTGCTTGCCTTCTCAATGTGTGTGGGAGGTATTGGGGGGGAGACAGGAGGGAGAGAATTTGGAACTCAAATTTTTTTTTAAAAATGTTAAAAAATAGTTTTTACATGTAATTGGAAAAAATAAAATATTATTTACCAAAAAAATAAAATTTCAAGTCATTCACTCAAGGTCCTACTATGTATAAGACACTATAATAAGAGTCCACACCTTCAAATGAATTTTATCCCCTTCAAAGTAGATACCCTGACAAGTTATACACTCATTTCAGTAAATCTGCCAGAGTTCATACAAAGTATGTGTTTAGTAACTATCCATTCCCCAGAATCCTTGGGGTTGAGAGGGTTCTGATCATGGGGAAAAATTCCTTGGGTTATATTTCCTAAAAAGCATAAGATGAATCCATGGTGTGCAGAAATCACTCAGCCTGATTCTACTTGAGTAAAATAATCTGCACCATGGGTGATTTCAAAACCTCCAAGGGAAGCATAACACGGGTTCTGATAGCTAAGCAGCAGCAGCAAAGATGATATAGTAAAAACTCCTGCTAATGGTTGTTAGAAAAAAGGTTGTAGCATTGTCCATTTAGGTGATGTCAGCATACTCTAGACTACTATGATGATAAATAAAAACACACTAGAAAACTGCCTTGAGAGGAAAAGCAAAGTGATTAAAAAGTGGAGATTCAGGGGAGTGGCTACGTGGCATAGTGAATAGAGCACCAGCCCTGGAGTCAGAAGGACCTGAGTTCAAATCCAGCCTCAGACACTTAACACTTACTAGCCATGTGACCTTGGGCAAGTTACTTAACCCCAATTGTCCTCCCCCCTCCAAAAAGCAAAAAAAAAAAAAAAGTAGAGATTCATACTTGCAACATCATTGCAATAAGTTATCTGATTATATCCCTTTCCCACCATGAGGAGAAACAGAGGGTTGAATAGAGGAAGAATTGCTCTAAAGTCATGGATGGGGGCAGCCATTCAATATGAGTGCAGAGAAAATTTAGTGCTTGATTCAATTCTTTTTCATGAATCCATTCACAATTAATCACTCCATTATGAAATGCTACTAATATTGATTGAAGTCTCTCAGTCCTGTAAAAGAATGGAGGATATTTTTTACACAACTGTATCAGCAATGCCATATTCACAATGCCTATAGAGATTACAAATATGCTGATATAATTATCCATTACAAAATACGTCATGTTTGCCATATGAGGAAATAAACTAGAAAATTTATTAAGATACCAAAAGACTGAGTCCCAAAACCAGAAAGTGAAAGCCATCAGAGTAGTTATGATATTGACACAGGTAGATAAAGTAGAAAGCACCCACATTTTCAAGCCTTTAAAACAGAACAGGCTACCTCAGGCAAAGGTCCTCCTCTCCCCACACACAGCAACCACCCAGCGTCCTGGAAGCGCGCTCCCAGCAGCTCCGGCCCCTGGCAGTCCTCAGCAGGAGTCCTTAGCAGAAAGTCCTTAGCAGTCCTAACTCAAAAAGGGCTTCGCGCTGCCACTGCCTCTGCTGCTGCCGCCGTCACCACCACCGCCAGCCAACGCAGGAACTCTAGCTTGGCTTCCGCTTCCTCTTGCTCCGCCCCTTCCTGCTACATCAGCAAGTCCAACGGGGCATGGAAGATCTTTAAATCCCATAACCCTTACATTCGGCCCCAAGATCTTTCATGTCCCTTACTTGACAAAAATACAGTAGGAATAACTGGTGTCAACAAAATTTCACAACAATATAACAAGAATAGCACACAATAAACACAGAAAACCATATTTTAGGGTGGCGCTTGAGCACAAGCTCCCCATCATTCCCCCCACCCCGAACAAATGGGGCCCCAAAATCTTGTGGTAAGGGGTGAAGATCTCTTCTTCTATGGCTACTTGCTGCTGAAATCGGATGTAGAGCTGTCCATAATGGTGATAATGCTATGTACTTTGTGTTTGTTTAAGGGCCAGTGGCCACTTTGGTAACTTTAGTTATGTACCTTGAAAATGTGACCTAAGAAATGTTCAGAGCTAATTTAAAAGTAAATTGTCTATGCTATGGGCATGAAAGATCTTGGGGCCGAATGTAATAAGAATGTAAATTTTAAAGATCTTCCCTGCCCCTAGGCTAATGTGCACCTGAAGCCTGGGGAGGGAGGCTTGTTTTTCAGTAGATACTTTTTGATTGGCCAGTGGGTCAATAAGGTTGTTACATTCTCTGAGCCAGGAGAAGGCTATATAAGCCCTGATGTGTAGCTTTGTTTTGGGACTCACTTTGAGAAGTGTTCTGTGATTTGATCTGAATTCTGGGAAGCCGTTGTTGAGAGTCCCCCGGCTTTGAAAAACCCAGAATGTGGAAACCCAGATGTTGACTGGGTATGGATGTAATGGTTGGACAGTTTGGAAATCTGTCTACTTGATGTTTCTGTCCTGATGATTATGCCTGTATACTTTGAGGTTCAGGGTGCTGACCTTTTCTCCTGAACAAGGTAAACGATATATGTCTGACTGATTAAAGTAAGCTTGTTAACCCATTTTGAGTTGCTTTCCTTTAACAAAGCAGATCCAAGAACCTGTGGTAGCTGCAAACCCTGAGGACGCTTGGGGTGCTTGCTGCTACAACAAGTAACAGGATCAGAACAGAAGCAGGGTCTGAAATTTAGGTTAATATTATAACCCTTTTGCTATCCAACAACCATTCATTAAGCACTTATTATATACCAGGTACTGGACTAAACACTGAGAATGCTAGAATAGTCAGGGAGGACTTCATAGAGGAGGCAGGCTGGAAATGGGGAAGGGTAAAAATTGGATTGCTAGAATAGGAAAAAGGAAGCATTATCAACTGAGTAATGAGCATAGAGTCGTGGAGACAGTCATGAATATACAAAGTAAGTGAGAAAGAAAAGTAGCCTGTTTGGTCAGGTTTTGCCTTTGGGAATGGCGAGTAGGAGGAGGGAAGAGAAGAATATCTTCTATATTTGTGTGTGTGTGTGTGTGTGTGTGTGTGTGCGTGTGTGCACGTGCGTGTGTGTGAGTGAGCGTACTTAATCTTTTTGTAAATTTCCTTTTTTTTCTTTTTATGACCTCAGCATAAACCAACTAACATGGACATTACCATATTCAAAAAAGAACAGAAAAAGAGGAGTGTATATGAACCTGTGGATCTCTATTATGTATAGCTTGATGTGTTAAAAATTGCCATGCTATTAACAACACCCTGCTTATTTCTTCTGTGTTTTTTTTTTATTGATGGTCTTTTCTATATTTTTTCCTTTTTTTTATCACTCTTCCCATAACTCTTCCCTTTGTTCCAAATATAAAATCCTACTTTTGCAACAAATATGTATAGCCATAAAAAACACATTCATACTTTGTTCTAAAAAATGCATGTATCATCAAATACATCTCTATCAAGAGATAAGAGGTATATGTCATCATTATTACTCTGGAATTGTGATTGGTCATTACAATGATCAGAGTTCTTAAAATCACTCGATTTTGTTTTGCCTTCATTATTGCATCAATTTACATCAATTATTATTAATATTACATCAATTGATCTCCTGGTTTTAATCACTTGATTCTGTATCAATTCATATGCCTTCCAAAATTTCTCCAAATCATCCCTTTCGTTATTTCTTGCAAAGCAATAACATTCAATTGCAGATATATACCCTGAAAAATTCAGCCATTCCCCAAATTTCTTTTCAGTTTTTTGTTGCAATAAAAAATGATATTTTAAGTGTCTTCTACAAGGTCCTGGACAATCATTCTGAGGCTCTGAGCAGGCCTGATCCCCTGAGAAATGCTGGCTTCCAAGTTATTGGAGAGCTCCTGTTGACACAGGTAATACTGGCCCTGTCTCCTGCTCTGCAGGCCCTGAGTGCCCTGAGGCAGGTACTGTTGTGCCCCAAAGCTTGTGTCTAATTGTTTAAAAAAAAATGAGCCTGGAGGTGTTTACTCTTCACTGGGGCCAAACCTCTTCCAGGGATTTTTCTTCCCATCTTCTCAAATTGTCCCAGGAAGATCTGGGTTGTGCCCCTATTCTTATTTATCTCCGCCCACACCTTATTCACCCTAAGGTGCTATTTCAACCCTTTTGTGTGGGAAAATCTTGAGACCTGGGAATTTTCTGACCTACTCTTCCCAGAATCCTCTCTGAGAAAAACAACTTTGAAAGCCTTGAGGATTCTGATCCACACCTTGACCAACCATGATTCCAGATGTCTAGTGATAAAGCCCACTACTCCCCTCTTGACAAAGAGATGATGAAATTGTAAGAAAAAATATATATACTTTCAGACACAAGCCAATATGGTCATTTGTGTATATTTTTATGATGTAATTTTTATAAAGCACTTTGCAAATCTTAAAGTGCTATATAAATACTAACTAGTAGTTGTTGTTATTTTGAAGGATTTCTTTTTTTCATGAAGAGGACTGCAAGAGTGAACTGGACTAGGGCTGGGGACATAGAAAGCAAAGAAATAAAGGAGAGTAATTTAAGCTTTTTTTTTTTTAATGCAGAGAACAGAAGGAAGGCCAAAAAGGGGTACAGAGTAGGAGAACTTTAAAAACTTGTAAGTTAGATGGATTTTAATGTAAGGTGGATTTTAGTGTGTGTAAAGTGAATTTTTTGTTATTATTTCTTAGAATTCAGTTTCCCAGGATCCATAGCCATAACAATCTCTTGTTCCCAGGTATTAGACATGAGTTCCCACGGTTATGGTTCAAAACATCTCCACCGTACTTGTGCAGTTTTATATAATGATAAATAATATAAACATCCATGACTGCGCAGTGAGATACAGGGATGGGGTGATATAAACTTGTGAGGCTATTGCTGGCAATACGCCTTCTTTGTCTTTTGCCCTTATAAAACAGGTGGTCATCGGTCAGTGAATGAGGAACCTTAGGGGAACCTTAGGGTTGAATGTACAAATGCTGTGTGTGCCTCAGTTGGCCCCCACTGAGGCTTAGCGGGAACCTTAGGATTGAATGAGCAAGTTGGAATGCTGTGTGCCTTGATTGGCCCCCATCAAGGCTTGGGGAGAATCTGTGTTTGCCTCAACCAGCCCCCACTGAGGCTTGAGGGGAATTAGGGGCTTCATAAGTTGTGCCTGTCTCGATTGACCCAATTGAGACATAGGAGTGATTAGGGAATGCTGTAGGAGTTTGTCCTCCTGTTATCAGCAACCCTCTTCTGAGAAACTGCACTAGAATAAAGTAAGATTATCTTTCCTGTCTGATCAGATCAAGAGTAAACCTGTGAAGCAGCCATCCTGTGTGCTATTTATTTGTCTTACAAAGCTATAGACTGAATTTATTTTACTCTTATAAAAGAAAAACAAGCTGTATATGATAGAGATTTGATGTTTTATTTACAATTGTCTTTCTCAGTTTCACTATGTATGCAGAAATAACAATTTTATTTGGGATTTAAGTACAAAAAATAAATAAATTGAAAAATAAAAAGGGACTAGTAGGGATCTCAGGCTTACTTCCTTTTCCCACAGCATGTTCCCTCACTGAGCATCTACATGCTTCTTGGACTGGATAGAGGAGATTTCTAGTATTTCTTTTCATCTCCTCAATCACATGGCATCCTTTTAAATCACTATTGAGATATTTGGGGCAGAGTTGGGCTACTCACATCATCATATTATCCAGAATTCTCCATTAGACAGTTTTTTTTATGATTTCTCCTTTTACTTATAAGTTTTTTTCATAAGTTTTATTGATAATTTTTTAATATCACCATAATCCTCTGGATTGCTGATACACTAAATAGCCTTGCCAATCAAATCCACCAGCTGGAGAATTAGAACTGAATTAACATCAAGGTCAAGACCTAACAGAAGAAGGCCAATCAGGATGGAATTATAAGTCTAGGTTTCCTAGAGTTAACTTGCAGAATAAGAATTAATTCATAGAAATATTTATGTTTTCAACTTCCCCTTTAATTTATTGCTGTATTTGCCTGAATGTGTTTCCCCTGTAGTGTATCATAGAAAATCTTAAACTGACTAAATAGTTATATGTTATTTTCAAGAAAAAAAAAGAGGAAACAAAAATGTCTATGTCAGAAGAAAGTATCATAATACTCTGCAAAGGGCCTCAGTTGTGACTTTGGCTAAGTGTAATAATAATGGAATAGGAAGATCTTCCCTGTCCATTAATATGCCTATGTGATCATGTGTCCCCTTTTCTCTTGGAACAGGAGCTGTGTTTCTAGGTGTAAAGGTACACAGGTATTTCAATAACAGCTGCGATATATCCTGAGTCACATAGAGTCCACTGGGGGAGGAACTTGCCTAAGGAGGAGGCTTGCTTGCAGGAAAGCTTTCATACCTTTTGGTACTAAGCTAAATAGGCCCTGAGTCAGAAGGTTGTGGTGCTTTCTGATTTTGAGTCTATTAGTTGAAAACTATATATACTGGGAGGTTGGTATTTTACTTTGCGGGCTCACTAATGAGAAGGACCTTTTGATTTCCTTGAAGGGACTCTGAGTAGCTGTTTGTTAAGAGCCCTCTGACTACTCAGGTTTTGGTGCTTTCTCCATCTGGTGATGTATGTAGGTAGGTGTGTTACTTTGTTCAGATGGTAGGAGCCCTGTCTGTTGGATCTCTGTGCTAATTTCTTTGCTTGTATTTTCTACTCATCTGTAATTAAAATAAGATACATTGACCCCTTTAAAGTTGTCTTCCCTTTAGAAAAGCAGATGAAAGAACCTGTGCTGGCAGGCCATGCTGGGTATGCTGGGGTGCTTGCCATTACAATCAGTCACTTACCGTTCTCAGGCCTTGGATAAATCATTGAACTTAATGACTTCTCAAGTCCCTTCCAGCTCTGAATCTACGATCCTCTGACTCTTCTGTCACTCAAAAAGAGGTGGGCCAAGAGCACTTTGTGGAACCCTGTACAGTGGCAGTGAACATTCAATAATAGTTAAGTCTTGTATTTTCCTGCTAGAAAAATGCCCTCCAACAAATCATAGAATCTAACTGGATGACAAGGGTGGTATTTAGGAGGTACAAAAGATTAGATAGGCAAATTCAGCTTAATTCATGGGAGACCTTTATGCCAAACAGAGGCATGGAGTCAAAGACCTTTTAAATGCCTGAGGAGTTGAGTAAGACACATAATTATATAGGACTTTTATACATATGTAATAGCCCCTTCTAAGCTACTCCTCCAACTTAGACTTGCACTTTAATGATAGATTCTCAAAGGGCAGCTCTTAGCTCAGGTTCTAGGGATCATCCTTTGTTTTGTCACCACAACACGGACTCTCAACCAATCACAAGATGTTTCCTATGTGGAGTCAGTCACCTTTAACCAAAAACCCTGATAATCCTTAGAATTTAATTAAGGATCCATGCTCACACTTGTGGTGTTGTTATAGGAAAATTTATTAATATCTCCTTTATACTTTGAGATTACACTCAGTGATTACACTAATTTGAGATGGAAGGAAAACTCTCTCCCTTATATTAGAAGTGATTGGAGGGGAACCCACACCAAATTTGTGCTTCTACCCTGCCATCTTGGCTCCACCTCCTCTCTCTCTCCCTTATACGTATATAAAAAAGGTTGAAGATAGAGCTCCCTGATCAGTTTGAGATTTTCAGAAGCCAAGGAACCTTAGACTGTCTATACCTCTCTGTATAAAGTTCAATCATTCCTATTCACAAGTTATTAAGATAATTCCTGATTAAGTCTCAGTGAAAATCACTTCTGAGTCACTGTACTTCCTGCATTTTTTGTGGTAAATGATGTGAAAGCTGAAGACTTAGTTGTATACATGTATAAACACCTGGACATGACTATAATTGGAGATATCACAAGAGTAAATTAATGAACCAAATAATATATGACCTTTGGGAGGTAAGCATCTGAAATTGGGTCTTATTGCAAGTTTTAAGTTCAGAATCTGGGCGACCTGAGTCACCAGTTATGCTCTCTTTCATAGGAAAGTGCAAAGTAGATTTTGGGAATGTCAACAGACATATGTGTGTATGTATGTATATGTATGTGTACATACACACATATGGATCAGGTGAGTGAGCTCTTTTAATTGTACATTTCTGTCTTCTCCTATATTTGGAGGTTCACAAACAGTGTAGGGATAAACTCCTGTTTCTCACAATATCCGGTCTTGCCTTGGCCAAACTAAAGTCTCTCTCCAGAAATTGCAAGGGAAATGGAGATTGACATGGTGTAATCACTCAGTTAGCATTTGGTGGGAACATTATGGCCAACTACTCTATCCCCCAGGGGAAATAACCAATGAGTTATTTATGGATATATGTGCAGGTGCTCAGTTTTCTCTCAGCTAAAAGCTAGCAGGTTCAGCAATTTCCTGTCTCTTGCCTCCCCGGCAGGGCATTGATTGGCCTGATACTGGAAAAAGAAAGGACCACCCACTGAATAAGCTGCTCACTTTGCTCATTTGTGAGCAAAGGGTGCAAGTGTGGCCTTACTTTGCATGAAAGCAAGGTGAGTCACCAGCTAACCTACAAAAATTCTCTTATCTTCCACCAGCAATTTATTGAGATTTTTAGAGAATATACCAGTAAGAACTGGAGCAGTTTGTCATCTTTCAGGGCATGTGTTATGGTTATAGGGGAAAGCTTTTGCTTGTTTTTGAGTCACAGGATTTTGGAACCAGAAGGAGAGCCAAATTCAATAAATATTTGCCAAGTTTCTATGATGTACAAAACAGTAAAGATTTTTTTGTTTTGTTTTGCTCCCCAACTGTGATTTTATCTGCATACAGTAGTACAAAGGATATAATCTGTGGTCCATTAACTTTTAAAAAATATATTTTGCTAAGTGTATTTCAATACAATTAACTTCTTTTGTGATCCTATTTGTTTTATTTTATGCATTTTAAAGCATTATTCTGATAAAACATCCAAATACTTCACCAAATAAACCAGAGAGTTCATGACACAAAAAGGTTTATAACATTTTGTGTATGGAATTCTTGGTGTGGAAACTCCTTCCAATAGTGCAAATCAGCAATTCCTCTACAACCTATAGTTTAAGGGCTACTGGTTGGGGATACAAATAAATTACATGACATACTCAGGGCCATATATCTAGTGTGTGTTAGAAGTACAAATAGAACCTGGGACTTCCTGAATTCATTATCAATCCCCTATCTACTAGAAGACTCTCCCTCATTACTTTCTAGAGATAGAAAATGAAAAGTCACATAGGCTCTGCTCTCAAATAGCTTAGAATCCAGTGACCATGTCAATCCCCTCCCCCAAAAAAACTCCTTTGTCCCTTTATCATCTCCAGGATCAAATAAAAATTCCATTTGGCATTCAAAGCTCTTCATAAGTTGGCCCCATTCCTGTCTTTCCAATCTACTCTGTCTCCCCCTGCCCTTGATTTATTCTGTGATCCAGTGACACTGGCCTCTTTGCTCTTTCTTGCACAAGATGCGCCATATCTCAACTCTGGAAATTTTCATTGTTCCCCTGTAGTGGCAACCACACTGGCATACCCAGGATAGCTGCTAGCACAGGTTCGTAGATCTGCTTTACTAGGAAAGATAGTTGTTTAAGGGTTCAACAATCTTTTTAAATTATCTTCACTAGCTCAGGGGAAAAGTCAGCACCCTAAACTTCAGAGAAAATACAAGCAGAGAAATAAAGACCAACGGACAGGACTTCTGTTTTAGCACAATTAGCTAATTATAACTTATTATCTAAGAATGTAATTTCACAATTAGAAATTGGCACAAATCAACAGACAGATCCAACTGTCTGACCAAGGCAATACATGCATAGTTACCTGAGAGAGAAGCACCAACATGTGGGTTTTAGAGCTAGAGGGCATCACAACCCTCATGACTCAGTGCCTAATTAGAAATTAACAAAAGGTGTGAAAGCCTTCCTACAAGTAAACCTCCCCTAAGCAAGCCTGGCTTAATAGGCTCTATGTGAGGCCTGTTAATGGACGGGGAAGATCTTATATCCCATTAACATTACATCCCCCAAGCCTGGAACTTTCTTCCCCTCATGTCTGCCTCTAAGCTTCCCTGGCTTCCTTCAAGTCTCAGCTCATCTCACCTTTTACAAGAAACATTTCATGAATCCCCTTTAATGCTAATGCCTTCCCTCTGTTAATTATCCCCAATTTATATTATATATGTCTTGTTGACACGGAGTTGTTGGCATGTTGTCTCCTCCATTAGACTCTGAACTCCCTGAGAACAGAGAATGTCTTGTACTTTGCTTTGTGTCCCAGGGCTTAGTAAAGTATGTGGCAAATAGGTGCTCAGCAAAAGTTTTTTGACTGACTATCTAATGGGCCTAAAAATGATAGCAACATTAGAATTTTTAAATACCTGAAGATTCCTCCCTCCAATAATCCCTATTTCCTTTGTTGGACCCCCTTCTTTCCTTTGAGTACCAGAGATGATCAGTGCATCCCTTGGTGATATAGACCTTCCGCTGTAGCATGCCACCCATGTTCAGGACCTTTCCTTATGCCCTTCAGATTCACTGCTTACTAACCAGAAAAACAAATCCATGTTATTTTTTTTTCCCATGGATACTAAATGATTATTGTTTTAGCTCACCTAAAGTAATCCTCATTTTAACTGGGGCCTTTTGGAGACAATGCCTTAACTGAAAGAAGGTAACAAATGCTGGAAATTTCAGAAACCCTGCTAGGACATGGGCATATCAGGGCAAAGAACTAGAAGATGAACATGGGAAACTAGTGTAGACAAATCCATTAATCCACCAAAAAAAATACCTGATCACCTACTATGTGAAAGACAGTATATTGGGTGGCATAGGGAATACAGATGTTAACATAAGACCCAGTCCTTGCCCTCAGGGAACTTGAAATCTACTTGAGGTTAGATTCTTGTAGAGAAAATTGCAAATGGAGCAAGAAATAATGAGTCCCAATTAGCAATTGTTATAGACTGATTCTGACTCAAGATAAGTCTCCTAGTTTGGATTCAAGATGGAAAAAAAATAACATACTAAAAAACCACTTAGTTCACTAAAGAAAATTTATGTAGCTAAAGTAAGGGATGGATATTTAGCAAAGATGTAGGTACTAGTTCAAGTAGATATGGTTCCTCTTATTTCTATACAGAAGCAGGACTGGTCAGCATCACGGGTTGTGGGGGCTATGGTGGCTTTGGGACACCTACCAAGGTTCAGCAACACTGAGTCCTCATGGGCTGATTATTGTATACACTTAATCAACCACAAATCCATGTCAACAGCTTGAGCCTTAGACCTTTGGGCCTAAAGTGTCAGAGGTTACTTCCTTCCCTCTTGAGGGCTGGGGAAAGAGAGGTGGA
Source organism: Petaurus breviceps papuanus (assembly GCF_028583685.1). Lineage (NCBI taxonomy): Eukaryota > Metazoa > Chordata > Mammalia > Diprotodontia > Petauridae > Petaurus > Petaurus breviceps. The sequence goes on from NW_027185890.1 coordinate 4,616,059, forward strand.
ACTATCTTAGCTTAAAATAGGAGAGTTATCCACTTATCAATGGGCAAGACCTTGTAGATCTTTGAGCATAGGGCTGTGAGGAGATGAAAGTGCTGTTTGAGAAATAACAGTAATAACAATGCTGTTTTAAGAACAACTTTGAGCAAATAAGTAATTTTGACCATTATAAATATCCAAACTAACTATAAAGGACATATGAATTTCAGAGAAAGAATGGATAAATAAAAGTACATATAGAGTAATTATACATATATATCATATATATGTGTGTGTATATATGTATATACACACACATACATATACCTATCTGCGTCTAATAGTTGCCATCTCTAGGGTGGAAAAGGAGGGAGAGAAGGAAGAAACAAAGAAAAAAATAAAATAAATAAATTTACATCATAATTTTGTTATATTTAAAATCAATAGGAAATTATGTATAGTAGATTTTCAGTTTCATGCACAATCATCTTTTATGATAGTATGTTATGGAAATACTTGTTTAATTCCACAAATTAAAAATAAAATTAAAAAGTGAAAAAAAATAAAAATAAATGCATCATAAAAGGTTTCAATACAATATTTTAAATGCAAAAAAAGGAGAAGAAGATCATCATTTCTCCACACTCTTCCTGCCTGTTAGAACTGTCCTCTACCCACAGCCACGGATAAGTCATTCCTGCTCTCAACATGGGGTCCCTTACTCCTAACTGATGAGAGCTTGCCATATCTAGCAGGTCTCACACCTCCAATACTGTTCTCTAGCCACCTTCCCAACAGCCCAATCAATAGTCTCTCCCTGCTGTCAGCCTATGTTTCTGGTAAAGGAATATAATCAGCACTACCATTCCTGGAAAGGATATCACTCAGTCACCCTATGACTATACAATGCCTGTGACCTTCCAGACAAAATCATTCTTCCTTGGCCACCACTATTTGCTGATATGAATTCTCTTAACCTAGTGAAATATAAGTTTCTTGAGGACAAAGGTTGTCTTGCTTTTTGTGTTTGTATTCTTAGTGCTTATGAGTGTCTGGCTTATAAGGAAGCACTTAGTAAATGTTTTTCATTTATTCATCGTCTAGCAATACAAGTGCGCAACGCAGTTTTGAAGGGCTTTTTTAAGAGTCTCAAAACTTGCAAAAAATAAACAATTTTTTTCAGTTGAATAGGCTTTAATGATAACATATTTATGTGATACCTTTGGCTTTTCAAGTGAATTTAGAACCTGTTCTCATTTTTAATACTCGTGACTTCCTTTTTTTTGTTTTTGTGGGGGTTTTTTTGGTGGGGGTTTTTGTTTGGGGTTTTTTTGTTTTTTGGAGGGGGGAGGGCAGGGCAATTGGGGTTAAGTGACTTGCTCAAGTTCACAGGGCTAGTAAATGTTAAGTGTCTGAGGCCAGATTTGAACTCAGGTCCTCCTGACTCCAGGGTCAGTGCTCTATTCACTGCGCCACTTAGCCATACTTCATGGCTTCTTTTTAAGAAAAGTAGTGAAAGTATAATTAGACCCATTTGAATGATGGGGGTAGGGGAGGGGAGATGAAAGGCACAATTATAATGATTTCTTCTAAACTCACTGATGCCTGGACCAGAATCATATTTTCTTCTGCCTCCTGGTGTAGGGCTCTTTCCACTGTAAATATGACTAGCTACTATCTGGTCCATTGCCTATACAATGAGTAAGGTGCTCTACAAGCCCCAGGAAAGGTGTCAGGACTTACTCTCTCAAAGTATTTGTCTTTTCAATCTGTTACTATAGCTGCAATGGAAGCTAAGGCTTTCAAAGACTGAAGTTGCATCTTCTGCTTTAACTTCTGGAGGGATCCAGCAAGCCCAGAAATAGTGACTTGATGCATGCCCCAGATTTTGTATAGTTGCTCTAAACAAGGTAGTAGTTAGATCATAAAATCATAGGTTCATAGGTCACCTTGACCACCATCTCCCATTCAGGTTTGGAGAAGAGGACTGAGAGAACCAAGAAGCTGAAGTCCATGAAGCCTAAAGAGCAAGCAGGCCTTCCAAGAATATCAGTCCTGCTTTCCTGCTTCCAGCCTGACCTTTATAGTCACCTCCCAGGAGTGTTACTCTTGTGGCTAGGAGACCGCTTAGCTATAGTTTCTGGAAAATCTAGAAAAGAAAGCTTGTGGCACTGTTAAATGGCTCAACATCAGAAACACATGTCATTTTAGTGATAAAAATTATATTAAAGCATTAGTGAAAATGTATTCCTATATGTTTTGCTGCTGTACCCAAACTGAGGAACATTGACCTTTCCTTACTTGTAGCTAAAATCTCCTATATATTGTCTCCACCTATTAGAATGTGAACTCCTTGAATCCAGTCATTAATGTCTTACTTTCCTCTTTGTGTGTGTATCTAAGTACTTTTTCATTCATTCGTTTAGTCAGTAACACTGGAATTAATATTCTGCCTTCAACCCAAGGTAGAGAATATAACCAATTTCTCAATAACTTCTATATTAAACTGGCACTTTCTGAATCAGTAACAGTAAGTAGAAAATCAATATAAAAATGACATTTAAATGAGAATAATACTTGAGGCTATCATCAGCCATCAACAATCCAGCACTTATTAGTTCATTAGACCAGTTCTAGCAGAGAGATCATTGCTTGAGATAATGGCACAGATCTAGTAAAGTTTTGAGGGGGGGTATTTAATATCAAATCTGAGGTGCCATTAAAAAGTCAGAATACTTTATTTGGAGAAGTAGAGAGCAATGCTTTTCTTTCCCAGGGGTGTCTGAAGGAAGAAGAATGCTGCAAGTGAAATTGAGGAATCCCCAAATCAATTCCACCTCCTTCCCAATCTTGCCTAGCTTTATCCTTATTTGCATGTATCCTCTCTGAATAGCTTCATGCAGCCCAGGCTTTTCTACATTTTCAATAACTTATTTCTTCTCACAATGCCATCACTACTCTTCTTTCTGCTTCCTCATAGCTAGTCTAAGATGTAATAGTAATGGAATTTAAAGATCCCCTGTATTGGCTTGGTTTTTTGATTGATTGTGTTAAAACCCAGAGCTTGTGAATCCCACTTGTGGGATGGACTTGTTGATGTGAAAAGAGAGGGCTGAACTGGGAGGAGCTGGTGACATAGATTTGGAGAGACAAGAGAGAGGCAGAAGAACTTTTTGGAAGCAGCATCTTGGAGGCAGAGGGAGACTGAGAGGATTGCTGAGGGCCAGTTTGAATTGCCCAGGACTTTTGAGAACTGCCACCCAGAGCTGTCAAGGACTGAGGAGACATGGCTGTTAATGCTAGTACTTTGTCTCTCTGTTTTGATGTTGTTTTGCCAGATTTGTCCACTGGTGAAAGACAGTCCTGTTGTCACAGAGATTCTGGAACCTTGCTGTTGGTTCAGAGCTCCTGAGACTGTTCTGCAGACAGAGAGTCAATTCTGTCCACTGGTGAAGGACAGTGCTGTTGTTGCAGAGGTTCTGGAACCTGGCTGTTGGTTCAGAAGCCCTGAATAAGGATTTTCTTGATGTATGTTTACAGAAACAATGGAAGAGCATTTTGCTAATGTTTTGAGGGGTCCTAGGACTGTTCTGCAGACAGAGGATGAATTAATGAAGACACTGGCAATGTATCTTGTGGCCTTGCTAAGCTTTGTCTCCCCAGGAACAAAGATTGCTGAGAACTTGCCTCAGGTCAAGATGAAGAAAAGACTTCTCTTTGGGTATTAAATGCTGTGCTTAAGCTTGTTGGAACCCTGGGGTAGATTCAATTGTGATCCAAGGGTAGGGAACTTTTGACTTTTTTGTGCTCTGTGATTGAACAAATGAATGTACTTTACTTATGATTGGAAACTAATCTCCATTTGAGAAGAGGTGCTTTGTGGTTGACTAAATGAATGTACAGCCTAGGGGTGGAGTAGTACTTAGAAGAGGGTCTTTGGGATTGACTAAATGAATTATAATGTCCAGGGGTAGAGTAGTACTTAGAGATTATTGAATTATACTTGGTGAATGCTGTATTTTGAATTATGCTGTATTTTGATTTTCTCTGTTCTTAATTTTTCACTTAATAAAATGGAGAGCACCTATGCTGGTATTTTGAACTTTGGGATGTTGCCTTTGCTTGGCATTAAAGCAAGCACCCTAGCATCCCCAGGGTGGCTGCCAACACAGGTTCTTAGATCTGCTTTGCTAAAGAAAAGCAACTCAAAATTGGTTAACAAGCTTACTTTAGTCAGTCAAATACATATCTTTTACCTAGTTCAGGGGAAAAAGGTCAACACCCCAAACCTCAGAGTATACAGACAGAATTATCAAGACAGAGAAACAGATCAAGTAGATAGGTTTCCAAACTGTCCAACCATTACATCCATACCAAATCAACATCTGGGTTTTTCAAAGCCGGGGGGGCTTCCCAGAGTCTTATGTGATCAAATCACAGAACACTTCTCAAAGTGAGCCCCCAAAGCAAAGCCTCACATCAGGGATTATATAGCCTTCTCCTGGGTCAGAGAATGTAACCACCCTCTTGACCCACTGCCCAATCACACAGCATCAAAGTGTGGGCATTCCTGAAAACCAAGCCTCCTGCCACAGGCTCTGTGTGACCACATTCAGCCTATTAGGAGGCAGAGTATATTTTCAAATCAAGGAAGGTTCTCAGAGTCTCTTAAGCCTATCAAAGGGCCTAGGGGCAGGGAAGATCTTTAAATTTGCATTTCCATTACAAAGATTTATGATGGATGTGATATTTCATAGTCTATCGAAGAGTCAGACATATTTATTATTCTCTCTCTTCCTCTGCACCTTTCAGTGATGCCTTTTCAGAGCTCAATGTGATCACTACTGGCAAGGAACAGCATCAAGGCTTCCATAAAAAGGGCTCATGCAATGCATCAACAAGCAGAAATCAGATTTTCAATAACAACTGAATGCTTTCTATGCAACCAACAGCCCCTGACATCTACCAGAGACATGTTGATAATTGCTTTCTACTCACTCGTCATGTAGAGAAAAGATTCTTTTCAGAAGACTACTTTTTGTTTTGTTTTTACCCTGAATGCGTAGTATTTTGAGAGCAAATCTTCAAAAATCCATATACATCATAGCTAGTGTAGGAAGGGGCACAGGAGGACTGATTGAGAGAATTCTCTGGGCATCTTGATGAATTTAAAGAGTGATATGTATACCTGCTTATTGGTTCATATATTTGAGGAACTGAGGGAATTCAGCTAAATAAGTCAAAATTGATTGCCACTAATGAGAATCAGACCTTGGTTGATGTATGGGTATATGTTTGAGCGTTTCTGATGCCTTCTTTACATCTAGCAATAGACAAAGTAAATGGGAAAGACAGATAAAAATATAGAGAGATACATGTCCCTTTCAGTATGCATGGCTATTATTAAGTGCCCTATGATAGGCATGGAAGATACAAAGAAGCTTTAGACATCCCCTGTCTTCTAGGAGTTTACAGTCTAGAAGGGAAGGTAAAATGTGAATAGAAATGACTGTAATATAAGTTAATTTTGCAAAATTTCACTTAAGCAGCTTAGGCAAAAAGGTCCCAAAGAGGTCAGGAGAAACAAACATCTCCTTTGGCTGAGGTCATTAGGGAAGACAGGATTTTAGGTTTATAGGTACAAAGAATTTACACTGCTAGCCCAGTGGCCTAGTAGTGTACAGTACCTGGAGTAAGGAAGTCTAGAGTTCAAATTCGACCTTAGACAGTAGCTGTATGATGCTAGGTAAGTCATGTAATCTCTGCCTGACTCAGTTTTCTCATCTGTAAAGTATGGATAATAAAAGTACCTACCACCCACTCCTATTGTGCAAATGAAATGGGAAGATATTTGTAAAACACTTTGAAAAACCTTAAAGACTATATAAAAACTAACCAAGGGGAGAAGGACCATGCTTAATGGTAAATTTTAGATATTAGAGATGGAGTGTGGGCATTACAGGGTGGGAAAAAGGAATGAGCATAAGCAGAGCCATCCTTCCTGTATTTGCCAATGGATGAAGAGTGACCAACAAATCACAGAGCTTGGAGGTTGAAGTAGTATTGCCTACTCAAAATAATAATACATTTGAATGGACATGACACCTATCCATGAAATGTGAAAGCAAATGGGAGACTTTCCTTACCTCTTCCTCAACCCAAGTTATTATCCAGATTGTCTTTGAGTGACTTCAGTACCCAAATGGGAATGTCCTGGTATTTGTAGACACTCAAGAAAAGTGACCTGAGCCAGAAATGCTGACTGGGTAAAGACTTTCCTGTGTAGTGAGTTTGAATTGATTTATGGAAGCCTCCCACAAAACATAATCAGAGTTGTCCTTCCTGGTTCTGGCAGACCATGTGGCAGCTCTGGGGCCTGCTTCTAGACATGTATTACTCATGGTGAAGGAGCTTAAACTTTGAGATGCTGAAGAGTTCTCTTATGAGACATGACCTTATCAGAAACAATGAGTCAGGGGAACAACCTTTCCCCTCTGCCTCTCTCGTCTATTCTGAATATCAGCTGCCCAAGGGGACATCAAGAGGAAGATCACTCACTTTTGTACATACCCTCAGATGATAACTCTTCCCTCAGAAAGCCCCACCTTCTGACAGAAAGAGGTCTGGGGAAGGAGGCAAATAAAGAGACCATTAGGTAGGCAAGGAACATTGATTAAGCACTTGCTACTTGCTAGGCACTGCACTAAGCACAGAGGATGAAAAAAGGGTAAAAAAAAAAACAGTCCCTGCTCTCAAGGAATATGCTTTTTTTTTTTGCTTTTTGGAGGGTCTATTGGGGTTAAGGGACTTGCCCAAGGTCACACAGCTAGTAAGTATTAAGTGTCTGAGGCTGGATTTGAACCCAGGTCCTCCTGAGTCCAAGGCTGGTGCTCTATTAACTGAGCCACCTAGCTTCACCTAGGAAAATGCATTTTTATGAGAGAGTTATTAAGAAAGAAGGGCAGCTAGGTGACAAAGTGAATAGAACAGTGGGTTGGGAATCAGAAAGATTCATCTTCCTAAGTTCAAGTCCAACTTCGACATTTACTAGCTAGGTGACCCTGGGCAAGTCCCTTAGCTCTGCTTGCCTAAATTTCCTCATCTGCAAAATGAGCTGGTGAAGGAAATGACAAACCATTCCAGTATCTTTGCCAAGAAAACCCCCAATGGGGTCATGAAGTGTCAGACACAACTAAAAAATGGCTGAACAACAATACATTGAGAAAGATATAAATAACTCAATATAGACAAGGTGTACACTGAATAGTGGAAGATGATCTGAGAGGGGTAGCTAGAGGAGGCAGGAAAGGTCTCTTGCAGAAGGTGGGGATTGAGCAGGGTGTTGAAGGAAGCCAGAAAAACTAAAAAGCAGATTTGCGGAAGACCATTCAAGGCAAAGACCCTGAGAGATGGTGTCCTGCTGAGGAAACACAAGTAGGCCATTACTTCACTCCTTTCTTTTCCTTGCACCTAATGAGAAGTCACTGCCCTGATCACTATGTTGCAGTCCCAGTCTATGACCGGCAAACTCACATGGGTAGGAGAAGATCTGCAAGCAGAAAACTAGAGCATCAGGAACCTTGCCTCTGTCCGATGTTTGTTCCAGTAGTATTTATCCAGCATGGCCTCAGGGCCAATGCCTGGCCTGCATCTCCCAGTAGGAACCTTCCTCTTATCTTCCTGTAAGATTATACCTACCAAAGAAAGTGCAAAATAGAGGCACCAAAATCAGTTGGGAGGAAGGGATAAATACAATCATATCAAGTCTAATAAAGATGAGAAGAGAATCAAAGATAAGCTATCCAATATAAGCACCATACGTTTTCATGGGTCTTGGAATTTGTTACATGCAATAATAAAACTGGAAGTATTCTATTCTGTAGAAATCGTTGATAATTCCATTTTGGATCTCAACAAAATGAATAATGGTAAATATTGCTCCATTTGTGACCTGCAGTTGTTTCATTGAAGAGATCAATTTTTTAAAAAAATCTTTAAAAATAAAATGAAAATTTCAACTACTTGGAGCTCTATGCAAATTAGATGGGGCACTCCCACTTTACATAATTATATAACATACTGGATAAAGGTTGGCAGCAAGAAGTATGTATGATATATACTTTGCCTTTTCTTAAGATGCAAACAGTACCTAGTAGAGAGACAAGACACATAGAAGAAAGGGAAAACAATATAGTTTGAATATTAGAAGCAGTTAAGTCTTGTAAGAGTTCAGAAAAAGGAGAGATCTGTGTGGGCTGAGTTGAACAGAAAGGCACTTTGTAAATGCAAATTGTTACAAGCATTTTGTCATGTTTTACTACTGTGTTGGAGTGTTATTAAGAATGAGGCTGATTTTATCATTTATCTTTCCTTCCATGAGAAGATACACCACCTTCATGAAGGGGAAGAGAAAAGAAAGAGAATAATCAATTTTATATAGTGCCTACTATGGGCCAGTAACTATACTAAGAACTTGACAATTGTTATCTAATTTTATCCTTATAAAAACCATGAGAGGTAGGTGCTATTATTATCATCATTTTACAGTTGAGGAAATTGAGACAAACAGAGGTTAAATGACTTACCCAGGGTCACACAGCTAGTAAATGTCTGAGGTCTGATTAGAAATGAAGTCTTGGGGGTGGCTAGGTGGCGCAGTGAGTAGAGTGCCGGCCCCAGAGTCAGGAGGACCTGAGTTCGGATCCAGCCCCAGACACTTTACACACCAAAAAAAAAAAAAAACTAGCCATGTAAGGGCAAGTTACTTAACCCCAGTTGCCCTCCAAAAAACAACCACCCCAAAAAAATTTAAATGAAGTCTTCCTAAGTCCAGGCCCAGGGCTCTATCCAGTCTGAGACCTAGGTGAACCTATTTGCTCTGGCTAAAGCCACCTTCCATAAAGGGGAAGTAGAATATTCTTACATTAGATAACAAGACATCTGGCTACTTTAGAATATAAACAATTATGGTAACTCTTTACTTCACACTGTTCAATATCTTTACTTTGACATTCAGGGCATGAGGCAGCTTTTTACAGTGGATAGAGTACTTATTGATTCTAGAGTCAGAAATATCTAGCTTCAAAACTGATCCCCTGAAACTTACTAGTTTTGTGACCTCAGGAAAGTCACTTAACATGTATATGTCTAGGTCAATTTCCTAAAAGTTAGTTGGATCATAGATGGATGGCTACCAGCATTGGTGGAGGGAATTCCTAAGCCATTTGTTCCCCTTTCTTGACAAATTCACAAGTCCTTCATGTGATACATGCCTCAAGCCTTTTTAGTTCCTTATTTTTAATAAATTACAAAAACAAGAAGTATGCATATACATATGAATGAATGAATGAATAAGAAAGTATTTTTAAATGCTTACTAAGCACTGTGGTTACAAATACAAGAAAGAAAGATAGGCTCTACCTTCAAAGAGGTAAGGAGAGATGATAGCACACAGATGGGAACTAGAGAGGGAGTGGTAGTAACTGGCATAGTTAGGAAATGGCCAGGAAGCTTCATGAAGGCCTTGTGTGGGGAAATATAAAGCAAACTATTAGAGTTCATACCCCCAGGAGCAGAGTCCTAGTTCCAGTGGGAGGGATCTGGGGAGGATAGTCACACTGCAGGCAGGGTGGGTTTGGAAGAGGCATTATACAGAGCAGATATATAAAAAGAGGAAACACAAAGTAGTTAAGTACTAGGTAGCTGGGGAGATGTTAGCAGTTTTGGGTGGATCAAGAAAGGTAGATAGTATTTGAGATATGTCTTGAAGGAAGATGGGGATTTTATGAAGTAGAGGAACCAGGAAGTTTAACATGCTAAAGAAGAGAAGATTGGGGGCAGGAAGATATGATAGTTCTCTTAATTTTTTTTGAGGTCTACTATGTTCAAGTGGAATTTTATTGGTTCTCCTTGGCCCCAGAAAACAAAACTAGGAATAATGTGTAAATGTTGTGAAGAGACAAATTAAGGCAAGAGAAAAAAATGTCCTAAACATTAGAACTCTCCAAAACTACAATGGGCTATCTTGGGAGATGGTGGGTTTACCCTCCCTGGGAAATGACTTCAAGCCAATCCTGGATGATGAACTGATAAATATGTTGTATGGGAATCATTTTTTGTGTCTGATCAGATGGGTTCTGAGGTCCCTTCCAACACTGGAATTCTATAATTTTGTAATTAGTGATAGTATATGAGGACAAAGTCAAGATGTGCTCTAGCCAAAGCCAGTGGAATGTAGGATGAATACAGAGTGAAGAGGGCAACTCCAACAGGAGGTCACAGATCTATATGTAAAAGTGCAGGAAAGGGACATTGCTTTTCCTTGTGATGTCTAGAAATGCCTTCTGATGTGAAGATTGATGAAGGATAGTAAGACTTGGTCTACTTTCCTGGGAAAGGCGATGGTGGTCAGTTCTCTTTGGCAGTCTGCAGAGTGACTCTAAATCAGAACAGGAAGTCTGAAACTCCTCTAAGTGATTACTTTCTATTAGGCCTATACCACTCATATAGAGCCATATCTAGGAATTTTTTAACCTGGGCCAAAAACATTTGGAGAAGGTGGTGTTTGATGGCAGTGCAGAGAACATTTGAAGGGCAGGGTATTAGGGTAGTTTTAGGATTTTTTAGGATTAGTTACTTAAGGTAGTCTGATGGTAACTCCACTTGCACTGGAAAACAGGGCTGCATTATCCCAGAGTCTAGTCCATAGATGTTGGATAAACAGTGGAATCTGGGAAATTGACACTATATTCAATGAAAAGACATTTATAAAGCACTTACTGACTTACTGTGTCAAGCATTGTACTTGGTGTTGGAGAGGTGAAGAAAAAATGAAACTATCCCTATTCTTCAGGGACTTATATTCTATAGGAGGGGATAAATTATGTGCAAAGCAGTATATACAGAATAAATAGAAGGTAATTTTGGAAAGGAGATATGGAGAAAATCAAGGAAGATCTCAGGCAGAGCCTAGTGTGTGAGCTGAGTTTTGAAGGAAAGTGGGATTTCTAAAAGGTAGAAATGAGGAGGGACTGAATTGAAGGCATGAGGGACAGCCTGTTCAGACTCCAAGACAGCAGGTGGAATATTATGTATAAGAAATGGCAAAAAGTCCAGTTTGTCTAGACAGAAGAATATGTGAAGGGAGACAATGTATAATAAGGATAGAAAAATAACTTGGAACTAGATTGTGAAGGGTTTAAATGCAAAACAGACTAGTTTGTACTTCATCATATAAGTAATTTTTGTTGCTGTTCAGTCATATCCGACACTTTGTGATCCCTTTGGGGGTTTTCTTGGCAGAGATACTGGAGTGGTTTGACATTTCCTTCTCCAGCTCATTTCATAGAAAAGGAACTGAGACAAACAGGGTTAAGTGTCTTGCCCAGGGTCACACAGCCAATAAGTATCTGAGGGCAGATTTGAGCTCAGGAAGATGAGTCTTCCTGACTCCAGGATCTATACTGTATCCATTGTGCCACCTACCTGCAGCTAGAGAAGTGATTACTTGTAAAGGTAATAGGGAGCTGTAATGGCAAGCAAAGAAGTACTTAGCACCTTGTTTCAGCTACTTAAGTATTTATCACCTTGTTTGAGTCTCTTGTGATTTGAAGGTGGGAGGAACTTGCTGATGCAACAGGAAGGGGCAGGACAGGGAGGGGTTAATGACCATATAAAAGTAGAAGCACAGGCTGGGATAAAGCAGAACTGGAAGGAAACACGGTTACCACGCCAGCACTTTGTCTGTCTGTTTTGATGTTACTTTGGCAGATCTGTCTGTTGATGGAGGACATTGCTGTTTTTTCAGAAGCCCTGAAAGAGGATTTCCTTGTTGTTTCTTTACAGAAGTGCTAGAGGAAGTTTTTACTGATGTTTTCAGAGGTCCTAAGACTATACTTATCATTTGTGTTGATTTCTCAGACCTTGTTTGTGGGTCTGTAATGTAGTGCCAAGCAAAGGCAACTTCCCAAGGTTCAAAATACCAGCATAGGTGCTCTCCATTTTATTCAGTGACAAATTAAGAACAGAGAAGATCAAAACATGACATCATTCAAAATACAGCATTTACTAAGTATGATTAAATAATCTCCAAGTACTACCCCACCTCAGGACCTTCCATTCATTCAATCAATTACAAAGTCCCTGTTCTAAATACTACTCCACCCCTAGGCTGTACCTTCATTTAGTCCTTCACAAAGCCCCTCTTCTCAAATGGAGATTAGTTTCCAATCATAAGTAAAGTACATTCATTTGTTCAATCATAGAACACAAAAAGGTCAAAAGTTCTCCACCCTTGGATCACAATTGAATCTACCCCAGAGTTACAAGAAGTTTAAGCACAGCACTTAATACCCAAATGAAGGTCTTTTCTTCATCTTGACAGAGGCAAGTTCTCAGCAATCTTTGTTCCTGGGGAGACAAAGCTTAGCAAGGCCACAAGATACATTGCCAGTCTCTTCATTAATTCATCCTCTGTCTGCAGAACAGTCCTAGGACCCCTGAAAATATTAGCAAAACCCTCTCCCAGGATTTCTGTAGAAATACAACAAGAAAATCCTTCTTCAGGGCTTCTGAACCAACAGAAAGGTTCCCAGACCCCTGCAACAACAGGACTTTTTTTCACCAGTGGACAAATCTGGCAAAACAACATCAAAACAGACAGACAAAGTACCAGCAAAATAGCCATGTCTCCTCAGTCCATAGCAGCTCCAGGGGCAGGTCTCAAAAGTCCAGGGCAATTCAAAGTGGCCCTCAGCAATCCTCTCAGTCTCTCTCCACCTCCACGAGGGTGCTGCTTTCAAAAAGTTCTTCTGCCTCTCTCTTGTGTGTGTCACCAGCTCCTCCCAGTTCAGCACTCTTTTTTCACATCAACAAGTCCATCCCACAGGTGGGATTAACAAGCTCTGGGTTTTAACACAATCAATTTGAAAACCAAGCCAATACAGGGGAATCTTTAAATGCCATTACTATCACAGGGTCTATGTTGATTTCACAGGCAGAAAGTGAATCAATGATGATGCCAGCAATGTGCATGTATGTTATTGTGGCTCTGTTAAGCTTTGTCTTCCCAAAAACAGAAACTGTGAAGGACTTGAGGTGGACTGGACACTGTGAGCTTCAATATGGAATGGGAGCTAGATAAGGAACTGGACGAGGAGCTGGATGAGGAGCTGTGAGCTTCCTGCCTGTGAATCCAGGTGACAATTGGGTATATCCAGGGAGCTGGACCCATGGAAGAAGAACCATGGAATTTGGGAGCCAGCCTCAAGCCAAGATGAAAAGACCTCTCCTTGGGTACTTAGTGCTGATTGACAAAATCATGATTTACTGTGATCTAGGGGTGGAAGAACTTTGTGTTTTGTACCTTGTACCCCTTAAGGATGATTGAGTAAAGAAGATTGGAAACTAGTCTCCAATCAAGAAGAAAGAAGACTTTTTGACTGAAGAGATTAAAACAATGTGACCTAGGGGGTGGGACGCCTGTGTACTTTGTACTCCTTAAGGAGGACTGCTCCTTAAGGATGATTGAGTTAAAGACTTATTGAATGTTATCTTTTGTGTAAAACTATGTGGCCACTTTAGTGATAAGTTGTTATGTTATATCCTTGTGAATGCTATACTTTGGTTTCTGGGAATGTTTTACCTTAGTTTATGGATGAATAAATAGAGAGTTCACTATTCTATTTGATCAGAACCTTAGAGCTGTTCACAGCAGCAGTCCTCTGGAGAGCTGTTCATGCTTGGCTTTACAGGAGCCACTAAAGTTTATTAGGCAAGTCAGAGCTATGTTTTAACAGCTGTGTGGATGATGGTTTAGAAAGGAGAGTTGAGGCAGGGAGCCTAATTAATGGCTACTGAAATAGCCCAGGCAAGAAGTGATTAGAGTGGGACAGATAGGTGGCTCAATGGATAAAGCACCAGCTCTGGAATCAGGAGGATCTGAGTTCAAGTCTGGCCTCACACACTTGACACTTAACTAGTTGTGTGGGCAAGTCACTTAACCCTGATTGCCTCAAAGGAAAACAAAAGTCATGAGAGCTTGAACTAGGGTACTGGCCATGTGAATGTAGAGAAGGAGGTGGGTATAAGAGATGTAGCAGTAGAGAGAACAAATTTAATGACTGTTTGGTTAAGTGAAAAAGTGAGGAATCCCCCCAAGGTTGTAAACCTGGGTAACTAGGAATATGGTGGTACCTTCCTTAATTGAGAAGTTCAGAAGAGGGGTAGCTTTTGAGCAAAAAAAAAAAAAAACAATTAGCAGTAGTGCCCTATAGAGACATGAACCAGCAAAGACAGTGATTGCTGTGGGGAAGAAATGCATGTACTTTTCTCTACCAGCAACAAACATTAGCACCCTGGAGTTAAGGCCTGATGCTGTGCTAATTATGGTTTTGTACTCAGGGTGAGTATAATTGCATTCAATTTAACACGAATTCATTAATTGCCTAGTAAGTGCAAGGCATTGGAGAGGGGGAAAGAGTACATGTAGAAACCATAGTTTGTCCAGAAGGGTGTTATGGGAGTGGATAAATGGCCTGGGTTGTTGTCACAAAATTCTGTGCACTGTAGTAAGGCAGCATAATTATCCCGATGTTATTTTCCTCTGGATTTAAATTATTAGATTGGAGACTGGGTGCTTTTATCTGAAGTCTTATGAATTGAGCAGTCCAGAATTATAAAAGAAATTCAGTATCTTGATCAGTAGTAATGAGAGAGGAAAGGTTTTGGATCTAGATAATTTCTTTCTAGAAAATGCCTTGGTCATGATAGCAATCCACCATGAGACATGAATTGAGACATTTTAGGCAAGGCATCAACCCTGGGACAGATGCAGGTATATGACAAAATCCAAGATTAATGACACCTGGGTATGGAGAGAAGTTGGTGAGAATTATAGAAAAAAAAATGTTAGCCACTCCAGTTGTCCTTAAACAAAGCACAAAGATCTTATGATGGTACATGACTACATCACAGATTAGACCATGAAAAATCACAGTTGCATGTGTAAGGTCCCCCACGACCCACCACTAAACTCTCTTAGCAGAGAGGAAACAGTATCAACTGAA
Source organism: Petaurus breviceps papuanus (assembly GCF_028583685.1). Taxonomy (NCBI): domain Eukaryota; kingdom Metazoa; phylum Chordata; class Mammalia; order Diprotodontia; family Petauridae; genus Petaurus; species Petaurus breviceps. Next base: position 4,631,100 of record NW_027185890.1, read on the forward strand.
CTTTGCGCCTAGAGAGGTCCAGATTTAAGAAATAAATGCAGTAGCCAGTGTAAAACTAACTCCTTGGATATGAGCATCATGCCTGCTTGGAGAAAATATAATTGGGCCTGAGTTTAGGCATCTTGTACCACTTTCCAGAGGATTAATTCTCTCAGTTCTGGCAAGCAGAAAAATGATTAATACATTATGCAGCTTACTTGTGATGTCTAGAGTAAAGTACTATCTCTTTCTTATGTTAACAATTCGGCTACAAAAAGTAACAGACAAAAATTTTTGTGAATAATAACAAAAAAAGTTAAACTTCAAGTACCCAAAGTCATAGTTTTTCCAATGGAATATGAGACACAGACTATAGAAGGACCTAGAAAAGAAGTAGAGGACATGTTTGAGGAGAGAGTAATGACTGAGTTTGCAAGGAATTGTAATCCCTCAGCTCATTTGGCATAACCGTTTTTAGAAATTGAAAATGCAAAACACAGAAAATGGCAAATCAAATAACTATGGAACTATGGGATAATAAAGAACCATTGGTTTCAAAACAAATAGAAAGATAGATTTTGTGAATTATAACTCATATGTGAAAGATGAATCACAAAAACAGAAGGTTCTGATTTGAGGCATCAAGAGTGTTGAAGGATTCAGCAGATGAAAAACTTAAGATGGAGCTGAGTGAGAAGCTTTCAGATGAATTCAGATATGGAGCTTTCAGATGAATTCTATCTATTGCCCTTTAACTTTATAATTTGAGTGAGGTGAAACCCCTCCAAAGTTCCTAGTTTCTCTCTGATTCCCCCATCTTGTTTGAGAAAGAAAAGCAAAGGGGAAAGACAGGCTTTATAGATGTTTTATTGTAGTATATGCTGATGCTTATGGGATGATACTGCATCTGGTTGAGAGAAGAGCTGACTGAGATTGTTTACGTTACCTATAGAGACAACTTAAGGAATTTTGTTATGAGCTCTGCTTTGCTATTAGAAGTTGAATGACTATTATAGTAAACAATTGAGTAAGAGATGGCTGAGCTTCTCCTCATTGCCCAGAAAGCCAACCTGAAGACCTTAGGGGACCTGCTTTCCAACAGCATAACATTTCCTCAAACCCCTTTTAAGCGTTTATATGGATGAAAAGAATTTGCCAGTCCTTCATCAGGTCAAAAAATAGAAGACAAAAGGATTTTCCCAGCAAGAGAGGGGCATAGAACAGAAGGGGAATGGTTATCAGAGAAGTAGCTTTATGTGTTACAGATTGTTAATGAAGGAATCCAGAACATGAAGGCCTGTGGTTCAGTTATAAGTTGTGCTCACACATTCATTTCACTCAGTAACTCACTTATTTCTAGATTTCTAGGTGCTTACTCTTCCCCACAGATACTGTATGCATTAGGAAAAGTGTGACCAAGGTTTATGAGGGGACTATGATATATTGATAATTTCTGCATTGCTTTATATCAAGTAACTGATGTATTATTATTGATTTTACTTTATCATTAAATATATGTTTTAGATTTAAGAGTTAATGGTGTCACAAAGCAGTCAAAAGGCTTGTGCAGATTCAATTGCAAAGGGCTCCTTAAAGAAATAAGTAACAACTTGAGTAACTGAGAGGATATTCAGTGCTCATGGCTAGGACAAAACAATAACAAATTTAATTTGTATTTTTAATCCTGTAACAAACTACCAAAGGGATATTTTATGTGAACTGAAAAAATAATAATAAAATTTATTTGGAGAAACAAAAGATCTAGAATATCATGTGAAATAATAAGAAGGTAAGAATGAAGGAGAGATAGCACTTTCAGACTTCAAATGATATTATGAAGCAGGAGTCATCAAAAACATTTGGAACTGGTTAAAAAATCAAAAAGTAGAAAAATAGAACAGATTAGAAAAAAAGAAGAATCAGAAATAATGGAACTCAATAACTTTTTTTTTAATAAACCCTAAAACATAAATTACTTAGGAACAAACTGTCTCTGTGAAAATCACTGCTGTTAGAACTGGAAAACAGTCTGGTGGAAATTAGACTTGAGCCAACATTTCATACCCTATTCTATAATAAATTCAAAATGTATATGTGACCTAAGTATTAAAGATTATATCATAAAAATTAGAAGAGAAATAGGTCATATATTTTTCATAGCTATGGGTAGGAGATGAATTCTTAACCAAACCTGAGATAGAATTACAAAATATTAAAAAGATAATTTTGATGAAATTGAAAAGCTTCAGGACAAACAAAATCAATATGCATCTGGGATTTTAAAAAGTATTGAAATGGGAAAATGGAAATGTTGGAGAAGTTGTGAAAAGATCAACATATTAGTATGTTGTTGGTGAAGCTGGGAATCAGTATAATCATTCTGGAAAGCAATTAAGAATTATGAAAATAGAGTGACTAAAAAGCCCATGGCCTCCACTATGTATATACTCCATGGAGGTCACTTATAAGAGCAAAGTTCCCATATATACCAAAATATTTATAGCTATAGGGGGTTGCTAGGTGGCACAGTGAATAGAGCACCGGCCCTGGAGTCAGGAGGACCTGAGTTCAAATTCAGCCTCAGATACTTGACACTTAGCTGTGTAACCTTGGACAAGTCCCCTAACCCCAATTGCCTCGCCCTCTTAAAAAATATATGTATATTACAAATATATATACATATGTAGCTATAGATTTTATGGAAGAAAAGAAATGGAAACAAAGTAGATACCCATCTAATATGGAATGAATAAACAAATGATGGTATATTAATTTAATGGAATACAAGTGTGCTGTTAGAATAGGATGAATAAAAAGAATCATTTAAAGACTGATGCAGAGTGAAGGAAGAAAAGTCGAGAAAACAATATACACAAGTACAATAAGATCACTGGAAAGAGCTAGCACAAAACAATCTAAAGTGAATGTTTCAAAATGACAAAAAACAAAGTCCAAAAGAAGAGATATTCATGAACACCTCGTCCTACTCTTTGTGTATGTGTGTTTTGCATTTTTTGTAAAAAGAATTTTTTCTTAATTGTCCCTCCTACTACCTCACCATGCATTAAGCATTATTTTAGATGCAAAACAAATTCTTCAGCATTTAGCTATACAGTCTAGTCTCCCACATTAGCTATGTTCAAAAATGTGTATCTCTTTTCTGCATTTTAGGTTCATCACCTCTCTTTCATGATGAGATTGAAATGATGCATCACTCTTTTGGCTTCACGGTTAAGTATTGTCTTAATCAGTGTTCTAGAATCTTTCAAACTTGTTCTTCTCTATAATATTATCATTGTATAAATTGTTCTCATTCTGATCATTTCATTCTGTATCAGTTAATAAAGGTCTTCCCAGTTTCCTCAGAAATAGTCCATTTCATAATTTCTTTTTTATTTTTTGCTTTTTGAAGGGCAATTGGGGTTAAGTGACTTGCCCAATGTCACATGGCTATTTTTTGTGTTAAGAGTCTGAGGCTGGATTTGAACTCAGATCCTCCTGACTTCAGGGCTGGTGCTCTATTCACTGCACCACCTAGCCGCCCAATTTCATAATTTCTTATGTCACCATAATATTGTTGTATGTATATACTGCACACCCCACTCATTTGCATAACTGAGTCCCTCACATTATATATTGTTTTCAGATTTTTTTTAATTTGTTTTCTTTTTTTTCTCTTCTATCTCTTATGTTTCTTTTAAAAATTCTTTCTTATATTGGAAGCCTTTCTGGGAAGGGAAGAAGGAGAGATACAATGGGAAATTTAGGCAACATAAAAATAAAAGATGTCAAAGAAAATTTATTTTTTAAAAAATAATTGTCACTAAGACTGACCTTGGGTGTTTGGGAATTGTACTAGAGTCTAGAGAATACACACACACACACACACACACACACACACACACACACCTATACCTATACCCTGAGAGAATTTGAGATGTCACTGTGTGATGATGGTACTTCTCTAGAGTCACCTGTATCTGCCAGTATGAAGATGAGTGAGCCAGACCACAGAGGGAAGGGTTGATCCACATTTTGTGTGAAGAGCTACTTATTGCAGAAAATCTTTGCATCCCTTACACTAGAAATATAGATGAAGATAAAGGTGACTTTTCAAGGAAAATAGCATCCAATGAATCTAGCCTTAATGTGGCTTCTATATAGTCTGAAGAGATGTTTTGTTTGTTTGTCTTGTCTTGGTTTTTTGTTTGTTTGTATATTTGTTTATTGGGGGGGCGTGGCTAATATAGAAAATACAGAAAACGATGGAAGAGACCAGCCAAGAGAATGGAAGGTCATTGGATCCTCACAACAACCCTAGGGGGTAGATGTTATTATCCTCACTTTATAGTTGAGGAAACTGAGGCCAGCAAATGTTAAGTAACTTGTCCACAGTCACACAGCTGGTAAGTGTCTGAGACTGGATTCAAACTCTGGTTTTCTTAACATCAGGCCCAGAACTTTTTATTATGCCATCCAGGTGCCTCCAAATACACACTTGTTAACTGGAAAAAATAAAATAAAATGATAAGGTACCACCCCCTGAAAGAGAGATTTGTTTGTGACCACCTTATTCCATTTAATTCTTTTTGCATCAGTTAGATGATGAGAAAAGTACCTTTAGGAAAGTGAATTAAGACACTGTGCTCTGAGAGAGGAACCCCATCATTGTGGTTGATGTCTTTATAGTGGGCTGTTTATGACAATCCAGATGCATCATAATAGGAGTTGAGATGAATCAGTTTTTCGGGTCATTAAAAGAGCCTTTTATGGGGCGGCCAGGTAGCACAGCGAGTAAGAGCACCGGCTCCAGTGTTGAGAAGACCTGGAGATCGAATCCCGGGCTCAGACACTTAGCACCCACCCAGAACACCTGGCCGTGTAACCTTGAGCAAGTTACTTAACCCCAATTGCTTAGGGGCGGCCAGGTGGCTCAGCGAGTGAGAGCACCGGCTCCAGTGTCGGGATGACCTGGATCAAATCCGGCCTCAGATACTCAGCACCACACGCAGAAATAACTGGCCGTGTAACCTTGAGCAAGTTACTTAATCCCTATTGCTTAAAAAAAAAAAAAAAAAGCCTTTTATCTCTGGTGTCCACTAGAAGGTAGTGGGGTACTGGTCGACTAAAGAGATTCTGTTATTCTAAATAGCCTCTGGAGCCATATTAGCTGCAATCTCTCAGAAAACTAGATTCCTGCCAGCCTTGGGCCTAGAGGGCCTGCAGGCTCTTCCACAAGAACGACCCTGATTACAGGCAGGACTTGATATGCTCATATTATTGGCTGAGTGCAGCAGGTTCCTAGCTGCATCCATCTGGGCTAATTCATCATGGATGAGCAGAGCCAAACACTCCAGAAATGCATCTATCAAGCAATTTATTAATATTTTTGTGCCTGTTTTGATGGAAAGCTTAATAAAACGCATTATGCCCTTGCCTGTCTTCTTAAATAGAAGATACTGAGTACAATTTGACCTTTTCTTGATGACTTAGTCATAATTATGAGATTCATTATTGCACTGTCTAGTAATATGGATGCTCCATTTCATTGTCTATCACTTTCATTGGACTTGTCTCTAACTACTACTGCCTCCCTTCTAAGATACCCAGAATTTGAGTGTTAAATTGTATCTCTGCAAGAGATCTTAGAAAACAGTTAAAACAATACCCCTCATTTTACAGAGGAGGTCATGGTTTGGGGCTTTTAATTTCCTGCAGGCAAAGTATAACAAACACATTTTGTTCAGAATTTGGTAGTCCATACAAACAAAGAGGATCTGAGTGAATTATCTAAGGAATGAGGCATATTGATTTCATACATGAGACTTGTGATAGTTTTTCAGGAGTGCAGAGACCTTTCCCCACTCACTTCAGAGTTAGGGATTGTGTTCGTATGGGATTCAGCCAGAATGCCAAGGTCAGACCTCCATATGAGTAAGAAATTTTAATGTTTATATATGTGTAGTATTATCATTTGAGAATATAGTTTATGAGATGACTGGGATCTTACATTCTGCACAGCAGAGTAGAATCAAGAGGCTGCAGTGGTCCTCACAATGACAATCAGTCATTCAACAAGCATTTACGAAGTACTTACTCTGTGCCCTCCTACTCAGTGAACTTCACTGTCTCCCTATTAGCCCCAGGATCATATTTGATTCTCTCTTTGGCCCCTTCACAGCCTGGCACCTCACTACCTTTCTTATACTCTGCTTCTCTCTCCAAACCTTATATCCAACCATATTGGTCTGCTTTTTGCTCCTTGCCTGTGATACTCCCCATCTCTTACCTCCAAGTCATTTCCCTGACTATTCTTCATGCTTGGAATATCATTCTTGAGCCATATTTCTCAGTCTCCTTGGCTTCCTTCAAGATTCATCTTAAATCCCCTCTGTAAATCCTTTCTCAGGATTTAATGCTAATTGATTAATTGACCTATGTACACTATGCCAGTGGGGATACAAAACCAAACATTAAATGATACCTGCCCTCAAGTATTTATTTTATATTGGAGGAAACTCCATGTATCCCAAAAAGTAAATGCAAAATATATACAAAGTAAATTAATAATAATAGTATGGGGTTGATAAAGTGCCTACTATGTGCCAGACCTTGTACTAAGCACTTTACAGTTATTATATCATTTGATCCTCACAACCTTGGGAGGTAGGTACTATTATTATCCCTATTTTACAATTGGAGAAACTGACGGAAACAGAGTTTAAGTGACTTTCCCAAGGTCATAGAACTAGTAAAGTGTCTGAGATCTAATTCAAGCTCAGTTCTTCTTGACTCTAGGACCATCAGTCTATCTACCTAGCTGCCTAATAAATTAAATGTTGATTTTTTCTTTTGAGATTTCATGTTTCTCCTCATCTCTTCTCTTCTCTAAGTGAACTAAGTGAGGGGTTATTGACCTTTTTGTGTTATGGCCCCCTTTGGTGGTCTGGCGAATTCTATGGACCTTTTTGCAGAATATTGTTTTTAAGTAATTGAAGGAAATACTGAACTTATTTAGAAGTTAGTAGAAATAAAAATATGTTCTTATGGTTCAAGTTCACAGATTTCCTGAAATATATTCATAAATCCCCATGGAATCTTGGGGAATCTTATGTTTAGAACCCCTGTCAAGTTATTTCATTCAAGCTTGGTTATAAAAGCAAGTAGAGAAACAGACATTTATAAAGCACCTACTGATAAGCCAAGCATTGTGCCAAGCATTTCACAAATGTCATCTCATTTAATCCTGACAATCCTAGGAAAGAGATACTACTAATATCCCAATTTTACAGTTGGTGAAACTGGAGTGACTTGCCCAGAGTCTCACAGCTAGAAATGCCTAAGGTGTTATCTGAACTCAGGTCTTCCTGACTCTAAGTCCAGAGTTCTACCCACTGTGACTTCCTAAAACCCAAAATGGCTTGCTTAAAGTCTGTTTATTATTGCAATCTCTTAGAATCAGTGTCATAAAGGGAATAGTTTCCTATATTTTAAAATCAACCCCAAAATGACCTAATAGTTACTTCTAACTTGTCTTTTCCCTTGGGACAAAAATAACACTACCTGTGATTTTTTTCCCTCGAAGTTCAGGCAGTGGTAAACAATGGATTCTCACAATTGAAGGGAAAGAATATTCTTTTTTAAGATTTACATTTTCCAGGTTTATGTTTCTTCACTTCCTGACCAAAAGTCACCATGAGAATCATTTAGTCAGTGTGTGACTTTCTCTGTGTGTAAAGTGTGTTGTATTTAGAGCCTGGGAACAGCATTCAACAACATTCAACCAGCTCTCCAACTTTCAAAATATGAGACTTTAGGCAGCTCCTTTCACCTTTATGGAACTCAGATTCCCCATCTGTAAAATGAAGGGTTTAAACAAGATCACCTCAAAGATCACTTTCAGATCTAAATCTATAATCCTGCAATCCTAGGGAATATTCAGGTTGCATTTTTAATTCTCTCTAACCTTTCCTCATCTTCAGTTATGCCTTTAAATAGAGTTGCCTAGTCCCACAAATATGGCAGAGGCGATTGTAGGTTTGAAAGCAAGATTGGGCCTATATATCCTGTTTTCTAGGAAATCTGATTTTTGAGAAGTTTGCAACATAGTTCCTTTTCTCTTTGGGTGAAATGAATAGAGAACTGGTAGGAATTTGGACTGAAGGGCTAAGATTCTATTCCATGGTTCTTGTTAGTGTGATTTTCCTTTCACTGATCTCATAGAAGGTCTGAATGTAAGTCCTGTTTCCAACAGTTTAGTGGCTATGTGGCCTTAGGTAAATCAGAAATGTCCCTAGGCTTCTATTTCCTCATTTCCTACCTCACTGCATTGTTACAGGGAAAGTGATTAGTAAACCCTAAAGAACCATATAAAGGAATTGTTTCTGAGATAAGCATTTGCAAATGGCTTATATAACACCTGAAATGGAAATGGCAGAGATGCAAATGAACTAATTTAGTTCACTATGAAACTGGTCTAAAGGAACCAGAAAAACTTCACTAACTGGAGTAGCTTGAATTTCATCAAGTAATCATAGTAGGCTCGTTAATGATTGAAGCAAATGACAAATCCATTCAGTTCTTGATTGATCTTATGAGCTTTCCAATGCAACTTAGCTAACATTTATTAAGTTGAGGAAACAAGCATCCAATGAAATACTTACTATGAGCCAGGCACTCCATGCTAAGAGATACAAACATAAGCAAAAGGAATGGCGTTGTGTACCCTTGAGGAGTTTACCTTCTAATGAGAGAAGACAATGTATGGATGGGAGAAGAAAAGGAATGGGAGAGTCAATGAAGGAGTCAGGTTTGGGGCATGTTGGAGAGGCAGAAGCACAGCTGGGAGGAAAAGGAAGGCTGGCTGGCCTGGTCATCTCCATACAAAGGTGGTATCAAGAGCTAATCAAGAATGAGAGAAAGAGGGTGGCTAGAAGGTGCAGTGAATAGAGCACCAGCCCTGGAGTCAGGAGGACCTGAGTTCAAATCCAACCTCAGACACTTACTAGCTGTGTGACTTTGGACAAGTCACTTAACACCAATTGCTCTGCCTTGCCACCTCCAAAAAAACAAAAAACAAAACAAGAATGAGAGAAAGGAGTTGTCATAGCCAAGGGATATTAAAAGGTGAAGGAAACCCCAGAACTGAGCAATGAGGTTCCAGGGTGAGGCTGCAGCTAAAATTCAGAAAGTCAGAAAAATAGGTTATTTAAAGTGCTATGTTAGGCTCTAGGGATATGAAGTCAAAAATCTAAAGTGTTTGCCTGCAAAAAACTTACATTACAAGTAAGTAAACACTATATGATCTGAAAAGATTAGTAGTACTGACAGAGGGGGAGCATTATGGACGTCTTCACAGAGAAAGAGTGAATTGAGCTAATTCTTGAATGAAGATAAGTATTCTGAGAAGCTGAGATGAGGAAGGAGGGAGAATATTCCAAGGATGAAGGTAAGTCTAGAATGCATGAAGAGAAGTGATGAAATATTTCTGTGAAAGCAGATTGGATCTAAACTGTGAATGGGGTTTAATTTCCAGTCTGGAGGAATTTGCATTTTAACTTAGAACCAACATGGAACCACTGAAGTTATTTGAGCAAGGGAATGACATGGTCGAATCTGTGCCTAAGAATTATTACTTTGGTAACTCTGTTGGAGGCAGAGACACTAATTAGGAGGCTATTGTTAAAAGCTGAGGCAAAAAGTAATGAAATCTGGAACCAGGATGGTGCTATGTAAATGGAAAAAAGAGAATGGATTGCAGGATATTATGAAGGGATAATCAACAAGAGTTGGAAATTGATTGCCCATGGTTTGTTCACAGTGGGTAAGGGAAAGTCTTTAAGCCTTAAAGCAATATAGAAATTTGAGCAAATGGTAAGGAAAAATGAAAACAAAAACTGTAGCCTTGATCAGAAGGATTGGACTAGATGACCTCTAACATATCTTTCAGCCTTATAGTTATGATTCCAAGTGCATATTGCCCAAAAAACAAAGAGCAATAAGTGAAAGGGGAGTCATCATCTATGATCATTTCTGAAACTATACCCCTATAATGATGTGGAAACCTGAAGGTTCTTTAATTTTAGACCAGCAGCTGTAAGATACTGATATTTTTTGACCCAAAATAGGACCCACATGCTGGCCATGAAAAGTCCCAACATGAAAATGAAATGGAAGAGAGAATTTAATTTAATAATCTGAGAGCATGTGCTAAAACATTCAAGGCAGATAAGTTTGGAGTGCAATGATATGTCCAATCCTCCACTGGCTTATGATGGATTCTCAGAGTATGAACCTACTCCTTTCTGTTGTTTGTAGATAAGGACTTTTCAAAGTGTTCTGTGCATTTGAGAAATAAAGTGGGTGGAAAACTTTTCTAAGTAGGTCATATTTCTGATGACTAAGGTTGGTACATTATGTCTACTCAAAACTAAGTCAATAATGGATTGTTCTGAGATAAGCACACAAAATGGGTTACATGCAACTTTGAGTTGAAATGTCAGGGACATAAATTAGTCCAGCTAGTTCTAGAATTGGCCCAAATGAACCCAAAAAGCAAAACAATTATAAAAATAATTTACAAAAATAATATTTGAAGTAATGATCGAGGAATTCTTTTCCCATTTGGTCTACACACTGGACATTCTCATTTGATTTTGTCAACCAGAAAACTGTTGAGCAGCATTTGTATTTGCATCTCTCAAGGAATATTGTATGATTCTGTCATATACATATATATATGTATATATATACATATACAGATACATACACATACATATGGGAGATAGCCTGTCAGAAAAAAAAAAATCCCTTCAGACTTCATTTGGTTACTGAGTAAGATTTTTTTTTAAATCTGCCAACATTAAATATATTGGCATTTTATGTTCTTTACATCTTTCAGTCAATTGATTATGAAAACATACTCTAAGGAAAATAATTTATAAAACCCTGTCTGTCTCTTCATATAGTTTAATGAATAACAGAAAATTAGTGCACGAGCAGTTATTGATGTCCTTGACTAATTATTCAGTAATAATAACAATGGTGATATCTACCAGAAAATCGATAACTTTCCATTTTAGATATATTGAGAACTGATACTTACTTTCATAATTATATCTATCATAGATTTCTTTTAAGAATACAATGTTTCCTGTCTCTATCTTATGCGCAATTTCTATTGCCTCATAAAGCCCACACCAGGACTGAGATATTAGAGTCCAGATCTGGTGATTCTATTGTTATCAATGAATAAAATAGCTTGTTATCAAAATGCTGACATGGTGATTCCATTTTTTTCCTTTGTTCATTGTCTTCCTCATCTTAGGATGTTTTAGTTTAATTGTTTCTCATGTCCAGCTTTTTGAAACTTGTTTGTCTTTCTTCTGTACTTTGCTGTTTCATGCAGGTGTGCTGCTCATAACTTTTCACCATCTTCTTCGGTAAGCTTTTGCAAACAAGTTATATTCTAAACCAGAATTGTGCTTAGTTGACATGTCTCTCTTCTTGGCAAGGGGAATAAGTTTTTGCTCATAGACACTGGGTTCCCTATAATCCACAAAAACAAAAGCAAAGAAAGGCAAATGTCTTCTTTGTGGGATTGGATAAATTCTGTGATGTGAAGTTTTGGGTGTTATTTTGAAATTTCTATATTATAACTAGAGAGGACTTTAAAGATGATCTAATCTAACCCAGAGTTTGGGCACAATCCTTTCAAAAGAGTGACGGTTTACTGATGTGTCCTGCCCCTTACAGAAAAAAGAAGGAAAAAGACAATCCATGTGGTTCCTAGATAGCATTCTAGGAGAACTAGAAAGCTTGGTTCTGTTTTTTGTGGGGTTTTTTTTTTTTTTTGCTTTGTGGAGGGGCAGTTGGGGTTAAGTGACTTGCCCAAGGTCACAAAGCTAGTAAATGTTAAGTGTCTGGGGCTCAATTTGAACTCCAGTTTTCCTGACTCCAGGGCCAATATGCCACCTAGCCACCCCTGGTTTTAATAGGCAATGGAAATGACACTTAAAATAAGATAGGGAACAAGAGATTAGTTATTAGGACATTGCAAGTAAGATAATAAAGAGGGTTTCTTGAATATTAAACTCCAAGGCATGATTACATTTATTTTTTTTCTTTTTGATAGGGGTCAGGGGCAAGGAGGCAGTCACCAAGCCACAAGGTGATAGTATGAGTCTTGGAGGAACTCTACAGAGTTCCTTGGGTAAGAAGAACTTATTTGTAATAGTTGAAGATTGCTCTGATAGGAACCCTGATTGCAGTTGCTTTCTAGGACATAAGTCAAGATGTTATTTGAGTGCTCTATGCTCTTGTATCTTTCATGAGCTTCTGTGAGTCCTGAAATTTTGCCTGTGTTTCTTCCCAACTTGGGGGGTAATTTACTAAAGGTCAATGGAATATAAAACATTTAGGAAAAAAACAAAATGAAAAGAAAATGAAAAATAGGAGAGAGAGAGAGAGAGAGAAAGAATGAGAGAGAGAGAGAGAGAGAGAGAGAGAGAGAGAGAGAGAGAGAGA
>NW_027185890.1:4643613-4644780 GCF_028583685.1 Petaurus breviceps papuanus
GAGAGAGAGAGAGAGAGAGAGAGAGAGAGAGAGAGAGAGAGAGAGATGTTCCATCAGAAAGCCTAGTAACAGAGACCAAGGTGGCTCAGCGAGTAAGAGCACTGGCTCCAGTGTTGGGATGACCTGGGGATCAAATCTGGGCTCAGATACTCAGCACCACACCCAGAAATAACTGGCCGTGTAACCTTGAGCGAGTTACTTAACCCCAATTGCTTAAAAAAAAAAAAAAAAGAAAGCCTAGTAACAGATGAGCTCTGAAGTCACATCTACATGTAGCTCTTTCAAAAGGAATTGAGAATCTGGTGTCCACTGGAGTTAATTTTCTCACATTCAGGTGAGAATCCAATTTGTCCTAAAAGAAAGTTCCTCCCATACATCCCTGTACCACAGATGGCAAACCATAAATTTCTCCAGTGGATCACTGAAAACATATAAAAATATACAGATGGAGATCCTGATGAAAATATTCCCTGGTGGATCCCTAATAGCCCTTGGGACAACCAAAAATGCCTCTAATGGATCCCTGCAATTTCAGTTTGGGCCAGTGGACTAAATTGTAGTCTAACTCACCTCATGTTAGAATAAACAGTCTAATACTAAAAAGAAAATCAAACAAATTTGAATGAGCTGTAAAGATACATGTAGCTCCCAAAAGGAAAGCACTTGACTTTAAAGGAAATTTATATAATTTTAGGAGATTACAGTGTCTTTGTAAACCCACCAATAAAAACCACTTTTCTGCCCTCTTTGTGGCACACATATCAGTAATCATCCTGAGGTTTATTTTGACTTCTTTGAGTGGGGAAGGCTTCAAATATTCAACTCTCTTCCATTCTCTTCACAGTTAAAAAAGGATTTGCATGACAAGATAATTCAATTCTCAAATGTTGAAACTCTCAAAATATCTACAAAGAAACATTTTTTTCATTACAACCTCAGCTCTATGGAGAATTCATAAGCCACAAATAAATGAAACTGTAAAAAGCAGATCTGCCCCCAATCACTTGGGGTTGGCCTAGCCAAGGTTTTGCATTGTGGAGATTGTGCTTCATCAGTTGCAGGCTTTAGAATAAGTATAAATGTCCTTGAAAAATTTAACAATATGGAAGGTGTCCACTCCGCTCAGAAGTGGCATTTGTGGTCCAATTTTTGTTTTAATTTGCAAAG
>NW_027185890.1:4644790-4793058 GCF_028583685.1 Petaurus breviceps papuanus
TTGCTAACTCTTCATTATCAAACCCCTGCAAATAACAGCCTTAGCTGGAAAAGAAAGGTGAATGATTGTGAGGAAAAGAAAAGGAAAAACTACCAAGTGAAAATGTTGTCTAAAGGTAACCCCACCTTTTGCTACAATCCACTTGCCTCCCCATCTCGTATCAGGTCAGTTGAAATTAAAATGTTTTAAGCTGAAAGGAGGTTGTAAGAGCAGTAAATCAGTGATTATTTTTGAAGTTTCATATTTATAATATGTATTTTTGAGATTTGGATGTTGGTATGACAGGTACCAACATTCACATTCCTAGAGTATGATAAAGAAGCAAATAGTGGAATAATGCAATTGCATCCAGATGAAATGTCACGTCAAGAAGAATGTGTCAGGTGAATGGCATATTTCTGGAATGTGAGGATTACTGTAATATAGGAAAAAATAGTAAGACAAGCAGAGAAAAATGCAATGAAAATATGGCTTGAGAAATCCAACAGTGAAAATACATAATACCTTTTTTTCAATCCCAAAAGTACTGAAAAAAATAAGGCAATCGAACTGAAAATATGAGTTTATGTGCATGTGTGCACATGCATTTTCCTCTAAAGCCTTATACTTATGTTAACTCTTTGTGACTTGGAGATGACCCTGGATTCTTGATTACTCAGTCAGCGGGCCCCAAGCTTCAGTAAGTCCCACCAACCTGGAAAGACTTCAAGTATGTTGTTGCTCATGTTGTTTGTCCTTCATTTTTGAGGAGGACAAATGACATCATAGGTTATATCCTGGCTTGTGCATCAATTAGATTTAAGTGAGACAGAGTTATGCAAAGTCATAAGCCCCACTCTTCTTTCCTGAATTATTGAAGTCCAGTGGCAGAACAAAAGCAAATATAGGTCTGCTAACAACAGACAGTATGTTTCTTGGCTGATGCCTATGTTACCCAAATTCAAAGAGGCTCTTCACAAAGTAGACTGCTGAATTTTCCCACCACAACAAATAAAGAATGCTATCTACTTAAGTCATAGCTTTGGAGCTGGAAGTGTTCTTAGAGGTCATCTGGTTCACATTTCTCAAGTCACAAATTAGGAAACCAAGATATGAAGGTTAATGAACTTGTCCAAGGGTATAAAAGATAATAAAGGGCAGAGATGGTATTTTACCTATCTTATGGCTTCAGATCCATTCGAATACACTGCCATCTGCATTGATGGAGGCAGGTACCCATATGGAACAAATCAAAGATCCTGAAAATTTGTACTTCTGTGTATCTATCTAGATTGTGTGTACAATGTAGAATGGGAATCCTTTGAGTTACCTTCTAAATTACCCATCTGGACATATTATCCAACAGTCAACATTTATCCAGCCCCTCCTTATGTATCAGGCATCAAACTACTAGTCATTAGGGATATAAAGAGAAAAATGAAATAATCCTTGGCCTCACTGAGCTAACATTCAAGATAGGAGATGAAGAACTGGAGGGATTCAGAGCAGGAGTAACCTCAGATGAAGGTGCCATTATATAGGCAGAAATTAGCTCTAACAGCGGTACTGGTTGACTACTCATTACTACCAGAGTAATCAATCATCAATCAACAATCATGTATTAAGTACCAGGAATGGTGCTAGTTATTGGTGATAGAAAAATAAAGAATGAAAATAATTCCTTCTCTTTTTTTGTTTGTTTTCTTTTTTTGAGGGGGAAAGCAAGGCAATTGGGGTTAAATGACTTGTCCAACATCATAGGGCTAGTAAGTGTTAAAGTGTCTGAGGACAGATTTGAACTCAGGTCCTCTTGATGCCAAGGTCAGTACTGTATTCACTGTGTCATCTAGCTGTCCCAACAGTTTCTTCTCTTAAGTAACTTACATGCATAAGGGTGAAAGTCAGCCTAAACAATTATTTCATTCCATTTAAAGTAAGTGGCAAGATTCTTTGTCCTGATATCCTGTAACAACAATGTGAAATTCACAATGCCTATGGTAACTATAAATATGATGGTATAGTTATTAATCACAAAATGTAACAGGCTCTCTACATGGGGGATATAGCCAAACATTTATTCAAATACCAGAAAGCTGAGTCCCAAAACCAGAAAGTCAAAGCCATCACATTAGCCAAAGAGTTGCACACATAGTTAATGCAGTAAACACCCACATTCTCAAGCCTTCAAAACAAAACAGGCTCTCAGGCAAAGATCCTCTTCTCTCACTCATAGTAACTTCTCAGCCTCCACACAGCTCGCTCACAGTAGCTCCGGCGCCCCACAGTTCCCTTCCCTGGCAGTCCTCAGCAGAAGTACTGGCTGGCTCTCAGAAGAAATTCCTGCTGCTGCAGCCTCTGCCACTTCCAGTCATCATGCTGGCTCCTTCCTGCCCCGCCCCTTTTCTGCTATGTCAGCAAGTTCAAAGGGCATGGAAGATCTACAAATGCCATTACCATTACATAGCCTGATAAGATAAAAATGTATCTGAATGGTTTCCTGAGTGTGACCAAGGCCTGTACATTTTTATTGAACCAATCAATCAATCAATTGCAGGCTTTAGAATAAGTATAAAAGTCCTTGAAAAATTCATATGTCTTTGAAAGTCATTAGATGCAAAAAGTGACATGGCCAAAGAAATAAGTTCCAATGGTTCTTAGGCATTTGCTCATATTCTGTAGGTCTTATTTAAAACCTTCCAGGCAAGGCTTCAAAAAGCATTTGCTTATGAGGGCAAGAGACCTCCTCTCAGGATTTGGACTTTTTCATTGGCAACAATGTCTGTGTTATAAGTAAGGACAGAGTGGATGGGATGAGGAAAGGCAGATTCAAAACTTTACAAAGAGCTTAGCAGAAAAACTATAACACTCCTAGGAAGAAACACCTAAAGGACTCCAGGAAAAAGGATGGCAGGGCTGTGAGCTACTTGGTCATAAAAATTCTGAGCTTAAGCCCACTTTTCCCTGGACTCTGAATGTACTGGGGGAAAGTGTGTCACCTGAAGGGGAGGGGATATTTTGTACCAACTCCATGACCAAATATGCTGATTTCTAAAAGCTAATTAGGGCCACTTAGATGGCTCAATGGATAGAGTACTGGGACTGGGGTCAGGAAGACCGTTGTTCAAATCCAGTCTCAGATACTTACTTAGATGTGTAACCTTGTGCACGTCACTTAACGTCTGTTTGCCTTAATCCACTGGAGAAAGACATGACAAACCATTCCAGTATCTTTGCCAAGAAAGCCTCATGGGCAGTATGGTTCATAGGGTCATGAAGAGTCAAACACAGCTGAACAACGGAACAAAAGCTAATTAAGTCTGGCTAAAGATATCAACTGAATTATTGAAAGAAGTATACTTGTAGGGGCTTACAAGTTATAGAATTTAAAACTACACACACACACACCTCAAGGTTGTGCCTAGAACTTAGGGGATAAGTAAGCAGCTGCCATATACATGCCTGAACCACAAATACAAATGGAAGTTAATATTATCACCCCATAACATGTACTACACATGACTTGACTTTATCATTCCATAAAGCAATGACATTGTAGTCCGTGCATAATACACTTAGACAGCAGGATGAAAATTGAACACAAACTAATCTAATATACACAACAAGAGATGCACAAAGATAAAGAAAAAGGAAGGGGAACAATGAAAGGAGAAAAGGGGAAGGTGACAAAGGACACTGTAACAAGTCATAAAGTAGAAAGCTGATGCAAGAAAGTATTAAGAAATGTCAAGTTCACAGAGTTATACAAGGCAGCTTTAGCCGCTGACGTATATCTGGCATTGCACAGCACAGACTGGCCTGACTTTGTCCATGTGTCTGAGGCCACCCCTCATCTCGAATCAGACAAAGGCAAATACACTGAAGAAGAGAGAAAAATAAATATGGAGTCCTAGAGAGTTGCATGTGCCATACATTTTAAGAAAAAAACAAAACTAACCTCTCCTAAATATCCCACAACTCAGGCTGACTTGTTCCCATAATCAAACATACACAAATGCATAGATACATATAACACAGATACACATATAAACATTGCCTGGGAATCACTAGGAAGTCAAAAATCTTTTGTTCAGAACAGTGATCTTTGAAAATTACTATTGGAATATCAAGAATTCTTCATTCATTTCAACAAAGTGAACATTTTAGTAATAGTAAATGAAGAAGTGAGATTTTCTTTGTGAAGATTCCTCCCTCCCACTCTATTGTATTTTGAAATACATGACAATGAAATTGTCATTTCAATTTATTCTGCACATTTGTGGTGCTGATGTAGAACTGGTTGTAAATGTGACCATTCATTTAGTCATCCTGATAAAAGTTCCCTGTACCTGGATTTGTCCTGTGGCTTCCTCAAACTCCACATGTCAAAACAAAACAAAAATTACAAAACTCATCTTTCCTTCCAAATCCATCCCTCTTCCAATTTTATCTGTTCCTATCAAAGGCACCATGAGTTTTCTAGTCACCTAGGTGTGCAGCCCTATGCCCTTTGACTTCTCATTTCCCCTCACCCACCACCATATCCAGCCAGTTACAAAATCTTGCTCATTCTACCTCTACACCATCTCTTGCATCTGTCCCCTTGACTCTACTCTTACACACTATTGTTCTACACTGCCTCTTGCCTGGGTTGTTATTTTCTAGTTAGGAAATACATGTTGCTGTTGAAGCGTCTGGAGATTGCTAGTTTCTCTTACCTTTTGCAACATGCATTCCAGAGGTACTGGGCTTTATGCCTGAAAGGAACCCCCTTGGCAATTATTACTAAAGGGCTATAAAAACTAATTTGTTTCCTTGTGTCCTGGACTGAGAATGGGAACTGTGGGAGACCATTAGAATCTGTGAAGGCCAAGCTACATGGGTTTCCTAGTGGAAGCTATGACAGATTTGGAATACTTGTACCTCTTATCCTGTTTCTCACAGTTGGTAGAAAGGTGCAGAGTAAGGAAAACATGTCATCCTGCCTAGAATTTTTTTTTCCTTTGTTTTATCAGTCAATGAATAAGCACCTACATGGTGCTAGACCCATAGCAAGGTCCTAGAGAGACTAATACAAAAAAAAGAAATAATCCCTACCCTCCACATATTGATGAAAACATGGAACAAGGGAAGGTTCAGATAAAAGGAAAGTGATTGTGTCCCCTCAGTTCCCACTCAGTGTATACCTATTTACCTCCTTTTCAATTCAATTCAATCCAACAATTATTTGTTGCCTTTCGCGTGCAGAGGACAGGCTCTTGGGATACAATAAGAGAATGAAAAAGTCTCCCTTAGCTGAAGGGTTAATTACCGACATGACAAATCAATTGAAACGTTGGATGTTTAAAAAAGTATATGCCTGACTCCTAGCCTGGCATCTCCTGAAGAGTCACAAAAACCAGCAGGATTTCCATTTGTGTGCACCTGCCAACTTACTGCATAGATGCACATAGATTTCGTGTGATGTGTATATGATGTGGCTGTGGTGAGCCAGATACGATGCATGGCACAAGGGATACTAAGCCAAAAATAAAATAATTACTCTCTCAAAAAACATATCCTGGGGCAGCTAGATGGCACAGTGAATAGAGCACCGACCCTGGAGTTAGGAGAACCTAAGTTCAAACTTACTAGCTGTGTGACCTTGGGCAAGTCACTTAACCCCAGTTGCCCTCCCTTCCCCCCTCCAAAAAGCAATAAATAAATAAATAAATAAACATATCCTTTTGGGGCAAACAGCAGGTGCATGTACATGTAAATGAAAAATAAATATAAATTAATTTCAGGTGAGAAAAGAAACCAGTAGCTGGCAAAGATAAAGGACTTGAAGAAGAATGAAAATTAAGGCAGAATTTTGTGTATATGCATGTATATGCACACATACATATACATACATATGTATATGTGTATGTATATATAACATACATACATGTGTATGTATATGTTCCCAATACAGATCAGCATTTACATTGAAAATTAGGGTCTTTGCAAGCTGCCTGGGGCACTTAGAGGTTAAGTGACTTGGCCAGGGTCACACAAACAGTATATGTCAGAAGGATGGTTTGAACCCAGGCGATCCTGACTTGGAGGCCAGCTCTCTATCTACTATGCCCTGCTGTCTCTTTTTACATTCAACTTCAAAAAAATGTAATTGAATTTCGTTGGCCCAAGGTTCTAACCTAATGAAATATTTTTGGAACCTGAGTCATATTAAATGTTTATCTTTGTGATATCTGCAAATAAGATAAGCATTCTATCTTGGTTTTCGTCTAAGTCATCCTCAAGATAAAATAAATTCAAAGAACTCATTAATTTGATCCTCTCCTTATTTTCTAAATTTATCTCATATTAAAATGAACTCTGATTACACTGGTTTGCCTTTGAAAACACCTTTCACTTTCTAGCCTTTTGCTCATACTATTTTCTGCAATTTTCTACTTTATCTGTTATATTTCTATGGATTCTTTAGAGTCCAATTCAAATGTTACCTATTCTTTTTTTTTTTAAGCAATTGGGGTTAAGTAACTTGCTCAAGGTTACACAGCCAGTTATTTCTGGTTGTGGTGCTAAAGTATCTGAGCCCAGATTCAATCCCAGGTCATCCCGACTCTGGGGCCGGTGCTCTTACTCACTGCACCACCTGGCCACCCCTAATGCTACCTATTCTATGAAGTATTCCCTGATACCTCTTCCCTTCCTCCTGGTCTATATTAAGTCAGTAATTTAATCAACAAATGTTAGCTAGGTAGCAGTTCATCTGACTAAGTGAGGTTTTGTGGACAGTGAGTACAAAGAAGCAATTATGTATGATAGTGGTCAAAAATTCCAATTTGCCCTTAGCATAAAGAGAAATATGGTTCCCTGGTTTAAGAAGGTGATCATGCCATTGTGCTCTGCCCTGATCTGATTATGTATGAAGTATTGTGTTCTTTTCTGGATTCCACATTTGGGAAAGAACAATGGCAAGATAGAGCAATGGAGTGGTGAAAGACCTTGTGAGTGTACCATATGAGAAATAACTAAAGGAACTACATAAGTTTAGTTTAGAGAAGGCTTAAAAGGGGCATAATAACTGTCTTCAAGTATTTGAAGGACTTTCATATGGAAGATTAATTTTAGATTAGTTTGGCTTGGATCTAGAAGGTAGAACAGGGGCCAATGGTAAAGGTTATCTTCGGTTTGGTGTCAAAGAAAAGCATTTCTTAACAATTAGAACTAAATAAAAGGATGGTAATCTACTCCCAGATGGAGTATGATGCTTAGATGATACAGCATAGGGAAGTCCTGGAACTGGAGTCTGGAAGACCAGAGTCAAATCCAGCCTCAGACACTTGGCTATGTGACCTGGTGCAAGTCACTTAACCTATAAAATGGGGGAAACAATAGCACCTACCTCTCAGGGCTGTTGTGAAGATAAAATGAGGTTATATTTGTAAAATATTTTGGAAACCTTAAAGCACTATGCAAATCTGATAATGATGATGATGATGATGATGATGATGATGATGATGATGATAATGATGATGTTTCCCCCTCAGGCAAAATCTTATGTCAAAGGCTAGGTGACTGTCTGGTGTCTTGTAGAGGGGATTATTTTCAAAAATTGCTTGGACCATATGTTCCCTAAAGATCCTTTCAACTATAAGATTTTCTGATTTTACAATTCTGATGCTACAAAAGATATACAGGAAATAATAGTTAATCAACTGTTGTTGTAGACATTATGTAGAATGAAGAGGTTAATAGTGAGGAACAAGGCACTCCAATTCTTGGCTCTGGGCATTGTCTCTGGCCCATCCACCATGCCTGGAATTTTCTTCCTGACTTTCCTGGCTTTCTTTAAGTCTCAACAAAATCCCATCTTCTACAAGAAGCCTTTCCTAACCCCTCTTAATTTCTACACCCTCTCTCTGTTGAAACTATTTACTTCTTATTTTGTAAATTGTTTGCTTTATATATATTTGTTTGTATGTTGTCCCTCCCAATTAGATTGCAAGTTTCTTGAGGACAGGGATTCTTTTGTCTCTTTTTATATCCCTCAGTGCTTAGCACAATGATTAGGTGCTTAATAAATATTGATTGATTGAATGATTGAGAGAAAAGAGAAATCAATGAAGGATGGCATAGTCTGGAAAGTTTTCAGGAAGAAATCTGGGTCTTGAAAAATGGGTAAAAGTTCAAAGGTTTCCAGAATGGCAAGTAGCATCCCAGTGAAGGTGGGGAGGGAGTGGAGCAAAGTCCTGGGAGTGGGAATGAATGGTGTTGTTTGTGAGACAGTAAAAAGGGGCTGTAACAACCCAGTGGGTGTTTGTTAGGATAAGGCTGGATAGATTGTGCAGTACCACAGGTCTAAAAGGTTAGACAGGAAATAAGTATTTCTTGAGAAACCAGTGACCCATCATTCTTACCAAAACACAGCAAACCAGAGTTAATGAATAGGCTACAGAGAGAGGTTTTCTTTTACAAACCTATCACAGAGATAGGTCTATTTGGGGGGTGAGAGTGGGGTGGATTTTGAGGTTGTTAATTTCCTATCTTAATGTTTAACTTGCTGGTTCCCACCTGTATTAGCTATCAGTCTTTTTGTTTTTGTCATTTTTTAAAACAATTTTCACTTTGATCTAGCTCTCTCTTTTGTTGTGACTCCTGTGGGATGTCAAGTATTACCCTGTGCTGGTCACTCAGATTCCAGGGTTGTCTTGGGGATCCTCTCCCTTTTGTCTGTGGCACCCTAGACAATAACACAGTCAGCAATATCACCACCTAGTACCTATCAACCTTTCCTTGGGTCACATTCTTTACTGACAAGCTTGAAAATGTGTCAATAAATCTGCCTTTTGTTAAAGATAAACTAGAGGAAAAATGTAAGCTTATATAAATATTAAAAACCAATATGTCTATATATAAGTAGTTAGTAGATATGTATCTAAATGGATGGAGAGATAGACAAATAGGAGATAGATGATTAGATAGATAGATAGATAGATGATAGTTAGATGGACAGTAGATATTTAAACCACAAATAATATCTTGAGAAAGTGAATGAACAAAAGAAAAAAATAGCCACAGTGAGGCTCACAAAAAAAAGTGGGGTCACAGAGTCCTAGATGTAGAACTATAAGGGACCTCAGAAGTCAGCTAATCCAACCCACTCATTTTACAGATAAGGTAACTGATGCCCAGAAATAGGAAATGACTCATTTAGGTCATACACATGGTAACAGAAATGGTGTTTGATCCCTGGACCTCCAACTTCAAATCTAGTGCTCTTTCCATTATGCTAACAACTTGGGGGAGGGGGGAGAAAAGTATCCACAATGATATCCATAATTCATATTTATTTCCTGTACTCCACAAGCCTAGACCCAAGGACAATATAACAGTATAGCTAAATTTTCATGACAAAATATTCAGATATATATATAAAAGCTATTGTTTTCCTTGTTATTCACAGGTGATTTACATTTTTGATCTGGCTGACCTCCTGGATTTCATGATCTTCAGAAACTTAACATTCTCAAGATGAAATCAACTCTGAAATTGATACCTCCTTAGCACCCCTTGTCCCTGCCTCCTCTCCTTCCCTTCCTCTGATCAGAAAGGGTAGAAATTAGAAATTGGAGAGATCCTCCCTAATCCTCTACCATTTAAGGAGGGCAAGAAAGAAATTCACCTTGTGATTTTCCCCTAATTGACCCCTTAGGATCTCTAGAAACTCATAATTCTGCAAGATGAAATCACCTCTGTGACTCACACCTCTCATTTTCCATCCTGGCTACAGGACTTCATCTTTCACGGGACACTAGGTACCACCCCTCCCATTTTCAGCTTCTTCTTATTAATTATCTTCCTCCATCAGATTGTAAGGTCTTTGAAGGTAGGAATTGTCATGTTTTTCTTTTAGTTCTGAGCACTTTATACAGTGCCTAGCACATAGTGGGTACTTAATAAATGTTCCATGATGCTGACTCTGATGGATTTTGTGTGTGTGTATATGTGTGAGGGGTAAAGAAATTATAGAATTCTGATATGAACAGTCAAACAAAACTTCTACCTAATTTTTCAAGCAATCTTTGAAAGTTTCTATTACATACATAAAGATGAACAGTTAAAAAATCCCTTTATTGATTTTTGTCAAACATGATGACTTTCCTTAGAAAAAGCGTCTAGAAATTCATATTTATTCTTTGATTATTTTATCTACTGTCATTAACTAGTCATAATCAAAATAGACCCATAAGGAGTTTGGGAGGTCACAAAAGAAGGTGTTTTCCGCCCCCCCCCCACACACACACACACACTCCTGAATACGTGGACAGGAGGGGTTTTTTAAGGAGCAAGTGGGTTGAAGCGCTCTTCGGGGACCTGCAAATTTAGCTTGTCCTCCTGGCTATCATTATCCAATTTTCAAAAGAAGAAATATAAATTATTCATAAGCATCTAACATATGTTCAAAATCACTCATAATCAGAGAAATGTCATTTAGAACACCCCAAGTTATAACTTTGCATGTGCTGAGTTAGAAAAGATAGAGAAGGATAGAGAAACTCAGTTGGATGTACTCGGGGAAAAAAGTTTACTAAACTCATTTGACTTTTCTTGAAAATTACTTATACAGAAATAATTAGTTATACAAGAAAGCTTACTAAATTGAAAATGCCATTTGATGTAGTTTCTACTATAAGGATTATATCCTAAAGCAGTATATTAATTCAAGAAAAGATCTATATGGATAAAAATGTTCCTAGAAGCAGTATTTGTGAAAACAAAAAGCCCAAAACAAAACATGTAAGGTGAGGGAATGGCTAAGCAAAATGTGGTATGTGAATGCAATGGAAAGCTACTATGCCACAAAAAAATGACAAATATCAATAACTCAAACACACATGGTATCATCAGTCCCAGCAACTCTGGCTAGATCTAGTCCCTCACAAAATGAAGTGACATTAGTATCATGAACACTATGCTCATGAGTACAAACAAGCAATAGAAGCATTTTTCTATGCCAGTACATGTGCTTATCAATTTCCTTCCAAAAGAACATCCTTCTAGTCAGTGAAGAAGCAAAGATTCTTATCAGTGAGCTGCATGAACTGAGTCTCAAAGCAGTTTCTTTTTTTTCTATTTTTCAAATGCTTTATTAACTTCTGATGTACATCATTCATTTCCTCCAGATTTTGAGTTACACATTTTCTCCCTGTTTTTCCCCTACCCACCACCCCCAAAATAGCAGTCCCACAGGATATCCCCTCCTCCAATCTGCTCTCTCCCATATTTTCTCCCATACCCCTTTCAACTTTTCCAGTGGATCTCTATGCCCCAGTGCCTGTATATCTTATTTCCCAATTACATGTAAAATAGTATATATATATATATTTGAAAACTTTGAATTCCAGATGCATTCCCTTCCTCCCTTGTCACCCACCCTAACTGGGCAGATAAGCAGTACAGTAGAGATTATACATGTGTGGCCAATGCAAAATAGTAACATAATAGATATATTGTAAAAGACTGACTATATTTCCCTCCCTCCTAAACCACCTCCCACTTTTTCTATTCTCTACTTTGATCCTGTCCCTTTTCAAAAGCGGGTGCTTCCAAATTCCCTCCCTCCCCCCAGCCTGCCCTCTCTTCTATCATCCCCCCTGACATCCCCTTCCCCCGCCTACTCTCCTGGAGGGTGAGATACCCTATTTAGTGTGTATTTCATTCCCTCTTCAAGCCAAATTCAATGGAAATAAGGTGGACCTATTCCCTTTTGCCTTCCTATTCTTCCCCTCCATTGTAACCATTTTCCCTTGCCTCTTCTGTAAGAGATAGTTTACCCCATTCTGTCTCTCCCCATCTCCTCTCATTATATTCTTCTCTCACCTCTTAATTTCCCCTTTTAAGTATCATTCCTTCCTATTAAATTGGTCCTGTGCCCTCTATGTATACCTGTAAACATGTATACACACATTCACAAATGTATTCATATGCCCATATACCCTCATATATACAAAACTTCAACTACTGAGAAAAGTTTCATCAGTTACAATCATTGTTTTTCCATGTAGGAATGTTAATAGTTCAACTTTGATAAGTTTCTTATGATTTCTTTCCCTGTTTACCTTCTCATGCATCTCTTGCTTCTTGTATCTGAATGTCAAATTTTCTATTCGACTCTGGTTTTTTCAGCAAGAATGCTTGAAAGTCCTCTATTCCAATGAATGACCATATTTTCCCCTGAAACATGATACTCGGTTTTGCTGGGTAGGTGACTCTTGGTTTTAATGCCAGCTCCTTTGACTTCTGGAATATCATATTCCAAGCCCTTTGATCCCTCAGTGTAGAAGCTGCCAGATCCTGGGTTATCCTGATTGTGTTTCCACAATATTCAAATTGTTTCTTTCTGGCTGCTTGCAATATTCTCTCCTTAATCTGGGAATTCCAGAACCTGGCTATAACATTCCTAGGAGTTTTCTTTTTGGGATCTTTTTCAGGAGGTGATCAGTGGATTATTTCAACCTCTATTTTGCCCTCTGGTTCTAAAACATCAGGGCAGTTTTCCTTGAGAATTACTTGGAGGATGATTTCTTACTTTGATCATGGCTTTCAGGTAGTCCAATAATTTTTAAATTATCTCTCCTGGATCTATTTTCCAGGTCAGTGGTTTTTCCCATGAGGTATTTCACATTGCCTTCTATTCTTTCATTTGTTTAACAGCATCTTGATTTCTCATAAAGTCATTAGCTTCCATTTGCTCCAATCTAATTCTGAAGCAATGATTCTCCTCATTGAGCTTTTGAGATTCTTTTTCTATTTGGCAAATTTAGCTTTTTAAGGCATTCTTCTCCTCATTGCCTTCTTGAGCCTCTTTTGCCATTTGAGTTAGTCTATTTTTTAAGATGTTATTTTCCTCAGTCAGGCTGTTGACTCTCATTTCATAATTTTCTTGCATCGTTCTCATTTCTCTTCCCAATTTTTCCTCCACTTCTCTTATCTGCTTCTTAAGGTCCTCTATGGCCTGTAACCATCTCATATTTTCCTTTGAAGCTTTTGGTGCAGGAATTCTAACTTCACTGTCTTCCTCCTGTTCCATGCTTTGCTTCTTTTTGTCCCCAAAATTAGGAGTGTAATGTTGGAATCTTCTGTCTGCTTTGTTTCCTTTGTCTGGTCATGTTGAGCCTCAGTCACTTGACTTTTTGCCACAGTAGGACTCTGTCACCCGACAGGGGACCTTTCGTCCCAAACGCTGGGGTTTTCTCAGCTGCTGGAGGTATTAGTTGGGTGCTGAGTACAAATCAAACTTCAAACACTTACTCACCATATGGTTACTTAACCTCTGTTTGCCTCAGTTTCCTCAATTGTAAAATGGAGATAACAATAGTACCTACATCACAAGATTGTTGTCAGGATCAAATAAGATATTATTTCTAAAATATTTAGCATAGTGCCTTGAACAGAGTAGGTGGTATATAAATGTTACCTATTATTATTATCACTTGACAACCTGCCTTAACAAAAAGGCCTCTACTTTGGTATCACCCTCACCACCTTATGCCTGCCCTATTACAATAGGCTGCTAGTTGGTCTCCTCACTCCAGGTAATCTCCCAAAGAGCCACCAAAGTACAGGTCTGACCACACTGCTCCACCACCCACTCAGTAAACTCCTGTGGTTCCCTGTTATCTCCAGGATCAAGTAAAGAATGTTCCACTGGGCTCTTAATAATCTTCATAATCTGGCTGCTTCCTGCTTTTTCAGATTTCTTCTACTTTATTCCCCTCCACATCCTTTATGATCCAGTGACACTGACCTTCTTGCTGTTCTCACTTATGACACTCTACCTCTGACTCTACCGTGTTTCCCCGATAATAAGACACTGTCTTATTAAATTTTTTTGGACAGAAAAACACCAGAGGGCTTATTTTCAGGGGAGGGCTTATTTTAATGAACATTGACAGCAATGACATGTGACTCCTCTACAATTGCTGTCTTATACTCAACAGTATAGCTCTTCCTTTTTGTACTCATGTCTGGGGGTCAAAACAGACAGAATAATAAAATTATGACCATCAGTCCTTCTTTTCACTCCATCATGCCCCCTGAGTTCTTCTTTTTTCCTCCATCATGCCCTTGTTATCCTCCATCATGCCCCCTCACTCCTGCTTACTTACTGGGTTTTTATGTTGTCCTGCCTCAGCTCTCCTCCGCGGCACTGCTCTCAATGGTGCCAGCAAGCAAATCACTGGGGAAGAACAGGATGACGAACTCACTGCTGCAGCTCTGATTGGATGCAGCTCGGAGTGCGGCGTGCATTTCACCCGGGGGGGGGGGTACGGTGCAATACAGAGGGTACCGTAATGTAGCGTGTAGCGCAGGGGATCACCTTCACTACAGTAGCAATCTCAATAGGGCTTTTTTCAGGGGAGGGCTTATTTTAGAGGAATCTTACACAGTAAGGGGAGGGCTTATTTTCGGGATAGGTCTTATTATCGGGGAAACACGGTACTTTCTCACTGGCTGACTCAAGTACCTGAAATTCTCTCTTTCACCTTCTGGTTTTCTTGTCTTCAAGATTTAACACTAATCCCCCTCCCACTTTCTACAAAAGGCCTTTCCCAGTCTCCACATATCTAGAGGTAGATACCTCTCCTACCCCCACTGCTAGTGTCTTCCTTCTGAGATTAGTACCCATTTAAGATTGCATATATTGATATCTAAGTAATTGGTTTGCAGGCTATTTCCTAGAATGTGAATGCCTTGAAGGCAGGGCCTGTGTTTTTGTCTATGTTTGTATCCCTATCATTTACTCCAAATCTTCTCATGTCCATAAACAAATGCTTGACAATTTATTGACAAGAGAAGATTGGTACTAAATGATGCAGGGTGAAGAAAGCGGAACTAAAAAAAATAACGTACAGGGCAGCTAGGTGGCACAGTGAACAGAGAAACGGCCCTGGAGTCAGGAGGACCTGAGTTCAAATCTGACCTCAGACACTTAACACTTAATAGCTGTGTGACCTTGGGCAAGTCAGTTAACCCCAATTGCCCTCCAAAAAGCATAATAATAATAATGTACACAGTGACTCCAAAAGTGTAAATAAAATTAACATACAGAGGCAAAAAAATTTTGGTCAAATACAAAGTTCAATATTAGTATTGTTATGAAAGAAATATCACCTCTGAGTTTGTACTAACTTACTGCTACTGAAATAAATCTACCACAACACAGAAATAATTGAGGTAAAAAGCTAATGTTTATTATGCTTAGGCACAGGTTCAGGAGATAAAAAAATAACCCTGAGCTCTGATTGGAATCTCTGAAAAGCTTTTATAGAGAAAATTATGTCAGAGAGGGAGAGAAGTAATTCTTTTACATATTACAATTTTTTCTAGGCTATAAAAGTTAAAAAGAACAGATTCATAATCTTTTTTCAATGTCCACTTAGGTAAACATAATCATAGGTTCATATATCCCTTTAAGGAGACAAACCTAGCTAAACAAACTCTATAGGTAAACTGAGTCATGTCATAGATTAACCTACAGTTAGAGGGTTCATGATTGATTGACTGAGGGGGAAGGGACTAACATATTTTTAAGATAACCAAGGTGTCAGAAACAATTGTGATTCTTCTTTCTTGAGGTCAAATTTCCCTTTGGAATGTCAAATAGCTTTCCATTAACACTATTATTCCATGAATTAGGTTTTGGTTAGATGAGATTAATATTCATAGAAGACAGACTTTTAATTAACTAAATGATGCCCAAGGAATGACTGAGCCCCAAATAATTAAAATTAATAAAAGGAAATTTTAAATTCCCATGAGAGTATCATACAAAGTTAAAGAAAAACTTTTCTGATAAGAATTAATAATCTAGAGGGCTTGGAATTTGATTTTCTGTAGGCCAAAGGAAGTAGAATTAAAACCAAGAATCAGCTACCCCAAAAAACTGAATGTAATCAATGTGGGGGAGAACATTGATGATGAAGAGGAATTTAATGCATTCTTGGGAAAAACTGAGAGCTAAAGAGCTAAAAACTTTCAAATAAAAGACTTAAGAGAAGCATGAAAAGCTAAACAAGAAAGAGAACTCGTAAGGGACTTATTAAAGTTGAACTGTCTACATTTCTATATGAAAAGATGATATTTGTAATTCATGAGACCTTTCTCATTATTAGGGTTGTTGGAAGGGGAAAAAATACACACACACACACACACACAGAGGGCACAGCTTGAATTAAATATGAAGGGATGGTATCTAAAAAATAAAATTAAGGGGTGAGAGAAGAATGTACTGGGAGAAGGAGAAAGGGAGAGGTAGAATGAGGGAAATTAACTCACATAAAAGAGTCAAGAAAAAGCTTTTACAGTAGAGGGGAAGAGTGGGAAGGTGAGAAGTTTACTCTCATAGGATTTGTCTTAAGGAGAGAATTACATACACACTCAATTGAGTATGAAAGTATATCTTACCCTACAGGAAAGTAGAGGGGAAAGGGATAAGAGGGTGGGGGGGTAATAAAGGGAGGGCAGAATGAGGGAAGGGGTAATCAGAATCAAACAGTTTTGAGGAGGGACAGGGTCAAAGGAGAGAACAGAATAAATTGCTGTGGGGGGCAGGATAGAATGGAGGGAAATATAGTTAATCTGTCACAACATGACTATTATGGAAGTTTTTGCATGACTATACATGTGTAACCTATATGGAATTACATGCCTTCTCAATGAGGGTGGGTGGGGAGGAAGGAAGTGAGAGGATTTGGAACTCAAAGTTTTAAAAAACAAATATTAAAAATTGCTTTTTTACATGCAACTGGAAAATAAGATACACCAGCAATGGGGTATATAAATCTATCTTACCCTATAGGAAAATAGAAGGTGAAGGGATAAGAGAAAGAAGGGGGGATAGAATGGAGGGCACATTGAGGGAAAGAATGCACTCAGTCTTGGAATGCGGGGAGGGGAGAGATAAGGAAAAAATTTGGAACTCAAAATTTTGTGTAAGTGAATGTTGAAAACTAAAAATAAATAATATTAAAAATTAGTCTAACTTTTCTTGGAGAAAGTACTTTTTATAGGGTGTGGTTGGAAATTATAGCAAAGTAAAAGATATCAACAAATTTATAATACTCCACCAGCAGCATTCTGATAATGAGTCAATTTAGAACACTATTTTTAGAGGTGAAATGAAATCGATTCATATTTCACTTATACAAAGCAGAATCCACCTCTACTTTTTTCTCTGAAAGATGATGAAAAAATTTTCTACATAATATCAAAAAATCTCTGTGATCTGTTTACCTGCCTGTTTCGCTTTGGGGAAATGTATGTGCCTTTGTGACTAAGAGAAGAAGTAAAATCACAGGGAAAATTCATGAATTTAAATTTGCCAAAAGGAAGATCAGCCTGAATTAGTAGAGTACAAAATGGCATGTTTATTTTTCTTTTTTTTTGTTTATGAGTTTTTACCACAAAGCAGAAATAGAGGAATTTTCAAAATTAAACATGAAAATTTTAAACAAACAAATGCATAACATTCTTCAAAATATTCATCTCAGAAGACTTAAGAGTATTCTAATGATGGTGCCATTAACCAAAATTTTATTTAAAAAATATCTTAACATCTTTTCTTTTTAAATTTGAGTTCCAAACTTTCTCTTTCTCCTCCCTTCTATCATCCCCCCTCTTATCTCCTTGCCCACTACTTTCCTGTAGGGTAAGACACCCAAATGAGTGTGTATGGTATTCCCTCCTTAAGCCAAATTCAATGAGAGTAAGGTTGACCCATTCCCTTTCACCTTCCTGCTCTTCCCTTCCATTGTAACAGTTTTCTCTTGCCTCTTTTATATGAGATAATTTACTGTATTCCATCTTTCCCTTTCTCCTTCTCTCATTATATATTCCTCTCTCACCTCTTAATTTCATTTTTTAGATATCATCCCTTTCTATTCTACTGATCCTGTGCCCTCTATGTATACATATACATACACACATATACATTTACATACATATACACACTCACATATTTATACACACATACACCCTCCCACACACACACGTATATATTATATATATATATATGTGTGTATATATATATATATATATATATATATATATATTCCTTTCAACTGTCTTCATACTGAAAAAAGTCTCATGAATTACAATTATCATTTTTCCATGTAGGAATGTAAATAGTTCAACTTTAATAAGTTTCTTATGATTTTTTTTTCCTGCTTAGCTTCTCATGCTTTTCTTTATTCTTGTATTTGAAAGTCAAATTTTCTGTTCAGCTCTGGTTTTTTTTCTTCAAGAATAGTGCTCTATTTCATTGAATGACCATATTTCCCACTGAAGCATTATACTCAGTTTTGCTGGGCAGGTGATTTATGGTTTTAATCCCAGCTCCTTTGACCTCCAGAATATCATATTCCAAGCCCTTCGATCCCTTAGCATAGAAGCTGCTAGATCCTGTGTTATCCTGATTGCATTTCCACAATACTCAAATTGTTTCTTCCTTGCTGCTTGTAATATTCTCTCCTTGATCTGGGAATTTCAGAACCTGGCTATAATATTCCTAGGAGTTTACTTTTTGGGATCTTTTTCAAGAGGCAATCAGTGAAATCTTTCAATGTCTATTTTGCCCTCTGGTTCTAGAATATCAGGGGAATTTTCCTTGAGAATTTCTTGAAGGATGATTTCTAGGCTCTTTTTTTGATGATGGCTTTCAGGTAGTTCAATAATTTTTAAATTATCTCTTCTGGATCTATTTTCCAGGTCTGGGGTTTTTCTAATAAGATATTTCACATTGCCTTTTATTTTTTCATTTGTTTCTATCTGTTTTATAGTATCTTGATTTCTCACAAAGTCAGTAGCTTCCATTTGCTCTAGTCTAATTTTGAAGGAGTTATTCTCTTCAGTGAGCTTTTGAAATTCCTTTTCCATCTAGGCAATTCGACTTTTTAAGCCCTCACTGTCTTTTTGACCTCGTTTGCATTTGAGTTAGTCTATTTTTTAAGGTATTATTTTCTTCAGTCAGATTGTTGACTCACTTTTCGTGATTTTCTTGCATAATTCTCATTTCTCTTCCCAATTTTTCCCTTGCTTTTCTAACTTGATTTTTTAAATCTTTCCTGAGCTCTTCCATGGCTTGTAACCAATTCATATTTTTCTTGGAAACTTTTAATGCAGGAGTTTTGACTTTGTTGACCTCTTCTGGTTTCCTGTTTTAATGCTTTTTGACCCCCCAAGAAAGGAGTCTATGGTCTGATTGTGCTTCCTCTGCTCATCTTGCCAGCCAATTACTTGACTTTTGAGCTCTTTGTCCCAGTAGAACTCTGCTTCCAGAGTGGAGAGAGCTGTGTCCCTGATAACTGGAGTTTTCACAAATGTTGTCAAAGTTATGAGGAGGGTGCCCTCTCTACAGATACCCCAAGCTCTGGCACACTGGCATTTTAACCCCAGGACCACTGCCCAAGACAGCAACCCAGATCCAATCATGTCAAAGCAAGAGCAATTACCCTCTGAATGGTTGCTTGGTCCCCCTAAGATAAGCACTCCAGGAGCTCCAGAGGCAGCCACTGTGCCTCCTCCACCTCTTGCCCTGGGGGAGGGGCCATAGAGCACCTTTCTCTCACCCAGTTCCAACAGAGTTTCCCACTCACCTTTTACTTTCTCTTTGGCATTTATGGGTTGAGAAGTGGGGAAATCGCCACAGCTGCCAGTGATGCATTGTCCTAAAATTAACTTTGGCTGGTGTGTGTTGCTGGTTGGGGCCGCCTGGGTCTGGGACCATGCAGCTCACACAGGACTGTGCTAGGCTCCCAGTCTAGTGTGATAGACTTTTCCTGTTGGCCTGCCAGACTGCCTTCATCAGGAAATTTGTTTTTCTCTGTCACTTTGTGGGTTCTGTAGCTCTAAAATTTGTTTAGAGTCATATTTTACAGGTATTGGAGATGGTTGGGGCAGGAGCGCAGAAAATTTCCTGCTTTTACTCTGCCATCATGTCCCTGCCCTGCTCCTTTTCATTTTTCTTTGATCTCTTTGGAATACAGACCCAGTAGTGGTATTGCTGAGTCAAAGGTTATGCACAAATTTATAGCCCTTTGGTTCTACTTCCATATTACACTCCAAAATGGTTGGATGAGTTCACTATTCCACTAACAGTTTACTAGTGAAACTATCTTCTCTTATTCCCTCCAACATTTGTCATTTCTGATAGGTGTAAAGTGGTACCTCAGAGTTATTGTAATTTATCTTTCTCTAATCAATAATAATTTAGAGCATTCCCTCCTTAAGCCAAATTCAATGAGAGTAAGGTTGACCCATTCCCTTTCACCTTCCTGCTCTTCCCTTCCATTGTAACAGTTTTCTCTTGCCTCTTTTATATGAGATAATTTACTGAATTCCATCTTTCCCTTTCTCCTTCTCTCATTATATATTCCTCTCTCACCTCTTAATTTCATTTTTTTAGATATCATCCATTTCTATTCAACTGATCCTGTGCCCTCTATGTATACATATACATACACACATATACATTTACACACATATACACACTCACATGTTTATACACACATACACCCTCCTACACACACACATATATATATATGTGTGTGTATATGTATTTTTTTCATACGAATATAGATAGCTTTTATTTCTTCTTCTGAAAACTTCCTGTTTATATCCTTTCACTATCAGTTGGGGAATGACTCTTACTTTTATAACTTTGACTCAATTCTATGTTCAGTATATATTTGAGAAATGAGGTTTTATCATGGAAACTTGCTCTTTAAAAATCTGATATTCAGGGAGGGAGGAGCCAAGATAGCGGTGTAGAAGCAAGAAAACCTTGTGTGCTCCCCCTATAACCACCTCAAATACCTATAAAAAATGACTCTAGGGGCGGCTAGATGGCTCAGTGAATAGAGCACCAGCCCTAGAGTCAGGAGGACCTGAATTCAAATATGGCCTCAGACACAACACACACACACACACACACACACACAAACTAGCATGTGACCTTGAGCAAGTCACTTAACCCCAATTGCCCTCCAAAAAGTAAAAAAGAAAAAATGACTCTAAACAAACTTTAGGGCTACAAAACCCACAAAGTGACAGAGTGAAACAAATCTCAAGGAAAATTGCCCTGATGTTTTAGAACCAGGGAGCAAAGTAGAGGTTGAAAGAATCCACCAATCACCTCTTGAAAAAGATTCCCAAAAGAAAACTCCTAGGAATGTTATATCCAGGTTCCAGAGATCCCAGATCAAAGAGAAAATATTACAAGCAGCCAAAAAGAAACAATTTGAGTATTGTGGAAACACAATCAGTATAACACAGGATCTGGAAGCTTCTACACTGAGAGATTGAAGGGTTTGGAATATGATATTCCAGAGGTCAAAGGAGCTGGGATTAAAACCAAGAATCACTTACCCAGAAAAACTATCATGTTTCAGGGGAAAATATGGTCATTCAATGAAATAGAGGACTTTCAAGCATTCTTGCTGAAAAAAAAAAGTTAAATAGAAAATTTGACATTCAGATACAAGAAGCAAGAGAAGTAAGAGAAGGTAAGCAGGGAAAAGAAATCATAAGGAAAGAACTTATCGAAGTTGAACTATTTACATTCCTACATGGAAAAACAATGATTGTAATTTATGAAACTTTTCTCAGTATGAGAATAATTGAAGGGAATATAAATGTGTATATTTATATATGTATACATACATATATATGTATATATAGGAGGGTATATGGGCATATGAATACATCTCTGAGTGTGTGTATATATGTGTACAGGTATACATAGACAGAGGACACAGGATCAATTGAATAAGAAGGGATGATACTTAAAAGGTGAAATTGAGAGGTGAGAGAGGAATATAATGAGAGGAGATAGGGAGAGACAGAATGGGGTATATTATCTCACATAGAAGAGGCAAGGGAAAACTGTTAA
The DNA here is from genome assembly GCF_028583685.1 of Petaurus breviceps papuanus. Lineage (NCBI taxonomy): Eukaryota > Metazoa > Chordata > Mammalia > Diprotodontia > Petauridae > Petaurus > Petaurus breviceps. The sequence goes on from NW_027185890.1 coordinate 4,666,707, forward strand.
CATGGAGGTGAAGAACAGGAAATGTGTCAAACTTACTCTCATTGAATTTGGCTTAGGGAGGGAGTGACATGCACACTAAATAGGGTATCTTGCCCTACAGGAGAGTAGGGGGGAAGGGGATGAGAGAGGGGATGATAGAGGGGAGAGCAGGTTAGCGGGGAGGGAAGTTAGAAGCACACACTTTTGAAAAGGGACAGGATCAAAGTAGAGAATAGAACAAGTGGGGGGGGGGCAGGATAGGATGGAGGGAAATATAGTCAGTCTTTCACAATATACCCACTATGGAAATGTTTTGCATAGCTACATATGTACAACCTATATGGAATTGCTTATCTCCCCAGTAAGGGTGGGTGATAAGGGAGGAAGGGAAAGAATCTGGAATTCAAAGTTTTAAAATGAAATGTTTAAAAAAATTTTTTTATTAATTTTTTTTACATGCAACTGGGAAATAAGTTATACAGGTACTGGGGTATAGAGATCCATCTTGCCCTACTATAAAAGTCGGAGGAGGAATGGGGAAGGATATAAGAGAGAGAAGATTGGAGTGGGGGTATACAGTGGGATTGCTGTTTGGGGGTGGTGGGTAGGGGAAAGATGGGGAGAAAATTTGTAATTCAAAATCTTGTGGAAATGAATGATGTGAACTAAAAATAAACGTGAAATTTAATTTTTAAAAAACCTGATATTCATTGTTTATGGTACTTTTTAGAAAAATGTAGCTTTCCTGATTATCCCTTTTAATTAGGTCTATTTTTGCTTTTGCTTTGTCTGAGATCATGATTGCTATTCTTGCCTTTTTTTAAAAAAGCATATTAGATTCTGCTTCAGTCCTTTATTTTAATTCTGTGTGTGTCTTTCTGTTTCGTGTGTGTCTCTTGTAAACAGCATATTTTTGAATTCTGGTTTCTAATCCATTTTGCTATCCACTTTCATTTTATTGGTGAGCTCATTCCATTCACACTTACAGTGATGTTTACTATGCATTTTCCTCTGTCAAATTTTCATCTATTTCTTCTTCTCTCTATTTTTATACTGTCCTTCCTCAAAAGTTTATTTTGCTTCTAACCACTGTCTCCCTTAATCGGTCCTCTCTTTTATTATCTCCCCTCACTTTCCTCTTATCCTCTTTCCCTCACATTTCCCTACTGGCTAAGTAACATTTCTATACACAATTGAGCATATATATATTCTTTCTTCTTTAAACCTGATGAGAGTGAGGTTGAAGCATTACCTATTAACACCCCCAACATTTCTCCCTCCATTGTAAAAATTCTTCCTTGTATGTCTCTTTTATGTGAGAAAACTTTTCCCATTCTACCTCCCCTTAGCCTTTCTCCTAGTAAATCCTTTTTTCTCATCCCTTTATTTTTTTTTGGAGATCATTACAACTTGCATCAACTTGCATCCATGTCCTCTGTCTATGTAAACTCCTTTTAATTGCCCTAATAATGATAAAGTTATTAGGAGTTACATGTATCATCTTTACCTACAGCAATGTAAACAATTTAACTTTATTTACTCTCATATTTACTTTTTATGATTCTCTTGAATATTGTCTTTCAATGTCAGAACTTCTATTCAGCTCTGGTCTTCTTTATCAGGAATGCTTCTATTTCATTAAATATCCATTTCCCCCTTGAAGTATTATAGTCAGTTTTGCTGGATAGCTTATTCTTGGTTGTAATCCTAGCTCCCTTGCCTTCCAGAATATCATATTCTAAGGTCTCTGATCCTTTAACATGGAAGCCAGTAAATTTTATATTATCCTGACTGTGCTTCTATAATATTTCAGTTGTTTCTTTCTAGCTGCTTAAAGTATTTTCTCCTTGACCTTTCAGCTCTGGGATGTGGCTATGATATCTCTCATAGTTTTAATTTTAGAGTCTCATTCAGGAGGTGACCAGTAGATTCTTTGAATTTCTATTTTACCATCTGGATCTAAGATACTGGGGCAGTTTTCTTTCATGATTTATTGCAATAAGATGTTTTGGCTCTTTCTTTGACCATGGCTTTCAGGTAGTCTGATAGGTCTTTTTTATTATTATTATTTTTAAAGCAATTGGGGTTAAGTAACTTGTTCAAGGTTACATGACCAGTTATTTCTGGGTGTGGTGCTGAGTATCTGAGCCTGGATTTGATCCAGGTCATCCCGACACTGGAGCCGGTGCTCTCACTCGCTGAGCCACCTGGCCGCCCCTAAGCAATTGGGGTTAAGTAACTTGCTCAAGGTTACACGGCCAGGTGTTTCTGGGTGGGTGCTAAGTGTCTGAGCCCAGGATTCGATCTCCAGGTCTATCTCAACACTGGAGGCGGTGCTCTTACTCGCTGTGCTACCTGGCCGCCCCAAGTCTGATAGTTCTTAAATTATCTCTTTTTAAATCACTTTTCAGGTCATTCCCCCCCCCCCCAATGAGATATTTAACATTTTTTTTTATTCTTTTGACCTTGTTTTATTGTTTCTTGATGTTTACTGGAGTCATTAACTTTCATTTGCTGGATTCCAATTTTTAGAAATGATTTTTTTCAGTGAGATTTCTTACCTCTTTTTCCATTAGGTCAGTTCTGTTTTTTAAAGGTATTATTTTCTTCAGCAATTGTGTGTGTGTGCCTTTTTAAACAAGCTATTAATCTCTTTTCATAATTTTCTTGCATCATTCTCATTTCTTTTCCTAGGTTTTCCTCTACCACTCTTTATCTCTCTCTATAACTCTTGCAGAGGTTCTTGTTGGACTTGGATTTATTTAACATTTTTCTTTGAGGTTTTGTTTTTAACTGTCTTCATTTCATTGTCTTCTGAGTTTGTCTTGATCTTCCCTGGCACCATAGTAGGATTTTTATTTTTTATGGTCAAATTATTTTTTCTTTTTTGTTCATTTTTATAGCCTATTTCCTTTTTTTTTAAGCAATTGGGGTTAAGTAACTTGCTCAAAGTTACACAGCCAGTTATTTCTGGGTGTGCTGCTAAGTATCTGAGCCCGGATTCGATCCCAGGTCATCCCGACTCTGGGGCCGGTGCTCTTACTCAGTGTGCTACCTGGCTGCCCTTTATTTCTTAATAATTTTATTATTTCTTATTATATACTTATATAATATACAATATTATATAAATTATAAAATAATATATAAGATCTATATCTTACTATATTTCTTAACTGAACTGCTAAAGTTGGGCTCAGCTCACCTGGGTTTGGGGAGGCACTGTCATAAGCTTTGGGTTTTCTAATGTTCTTTTCAGAATTAGTTCTGGGAGTCTGCAAGCTTTTGTTGCTTTCAGTGTGATGTGATCCTGGGAGAGGTATAATCGCTGCTCTACCTATCCACACTATGATCTTTACCCAGGAAGGGTTCCTGGTCCCCTGCAGTCACATGTGGTAGTGTTCTCTTTGTTTTGAAACTGTGATCAGCATCCCTGATTCCTTGTAACAGACCTCTCACCATTCCTCCCTGTCCTGGAACTATGACCCAGAGCTATGTATGGGCAATGGAGTTACCAGTCAAAGCCAGCTGTACCCAGTGAGAACAAAAGTTTTCCTGTATTCTCCTTCCAACCAGTTATTTCACTCCCTTATCATCTTAGGGCTGAAAGCTCCCAAAGATGTTGCTCCTGCTTCATCTGCTATTGCTGCCCCCATGTGTTGGCCCTAGACAGGTCACAAACTTCCCCTTCTAATCTCCTAAATTCCCTTAGGCCAAAAAAAAAAAGCCTTACCTTGACCATTTGTTGGCTTTGCCACTCCAAAACTTGATTTGAAGCATTATTTTAAAGTTGCTTGGAGAGGAATGTTGAGAAAATTGAGTTGGGTTGCCTCTAATCCACCATCTTGGCTCTGCCTGTCTATCACATTTTTGAAGCTCCATTTTTGGAATTGTCTTCAGAGCTCGACCCCTTTACCCACACAAACCACCAAATCCCATGGGTTCCAATAATCAACCCTATGTAGCTTATTACCATGTCTATATAGTAAGCCCATATCTATCTCCTGAGCTGCAGTCCTTCATCACCAACTGCCTTTTGAATATCTAGAACCTGACATTCTACAGGCATCTCAAACTCAACATTTCTAAAACACAGTTCATTATGTTTCCCCAAAAAACATCACCACTTCAAATTTCCTTATTACTTTTGGGGTAATCACCATCCTCCCACTCACTGAGGCTTACAACCTAAGTGTCATTGATGACACCTTGCTTCCACTCACCCCACTTATCCACTCTGTTTCCAAATCTTGTAATTTTTAACACCATAATATCTCTCCTAATATGCCCTGTTCTTTCCCCTTTTACAGACATAAACTTACTTCAGGTCCTTATTTCCTTTGGCCTGAACTACTTTAGTAATTGGGTTCCTAATTCTATATTTTTAATGTACTTAAAAAAACAAACAAACACCACATTGCTCTAAGGGCCCAGAGGTTTCAACTGGATAGTGAAAGGAATCCATGACACAAAAAAGGTTAAGAACCTCACTCTAGTCCAGTGCCCTCATTTTACAGACGTGAAAACTGAGCCCTTGAAGGATTAAACTGCTTGTCCAAGGTCACAGGTTGAAAAATGGGGTAATTGTTCTGTCTCTGCTAACCGTTTTTTCAGGCTAATACCCAAGTTCTGTTTAAACATTTGTCTTTTAATGCCTCATACACTGGATTTTCATCTAGGTTGTCATAACCTTATGTCTGAATCACTGTACCTACTTAAGACTCCTCACTTCTTCTATGTACCCTCGAATCTTTTCAACACACTGCTACCAGACATTATTTCAGGTCACTTCATGTTTAAGAATTGATAGCTACTCGAGTAAGTCTAAAATCTTTGTGTTCTAGGCTTATATTATACCAACACAACCTTACTTCCCATTATGGCTTAAAACAAACTCATTACTTCAAGCAATCAAATCTGTTGCCAATTCTTGATGTATACACCTTTGCTCATGCTGTTCCATCAGCCTTGACTGGCCTCCTTGAGCATACTTCAAGATATTTTCAAGTTCCATCCCATCCATGAAACCTTCCCTACTATTTGCTTACAGGGACTGTTTGTTACATTTTTCATAACACTTATAGGTTCCCTTATAACACTTTCAGACTTGATTGCTTTTTGTTATTGTCTAGTTTTTTAATGAGGGATGTTTTCTCCCCAGATACATTGTAGTTCAGGAACAGTGCCCTACATTTATCTCAGGGCAGATATTAAATATTTAATAAATATTAGACTTCCTTAAGCCAAGTGTAAATTTTTGTGTACTAGGCTAAATTTTAGACTACAGTTTCCCATAAATTAATATATTTAAATCTTAGAAATATGAAATTAATCACAAGTTTAATATGTGATTTTTTTTCCAAATTTGGAGAAGCATAGCATTATTAACAGGTAGGGAACTGTATAACCCTAGAAAAGTCATTAAACCTTTCAGTGCTTTGGGCAACTCTTCAAGTGTGTAAGTTGCAGAGAAGATGTTGACTTGCATCAGTAGAGGAAGTTTCTTCATCTATCCCTTTGTTAAAGAAATCACAGGTCCATTATGTAATCCTATTTAGTGAATTCTATTTCCTCACATAACTACAAAGTGAACTAATTCCTTGGGATGCTTATTTAGTCATTGTGACTTAGATATATTATTTTTAAACCTAAGCTTTAAAAAAGTATTGGAGACTTTTTCATATGTACATGTAAAGTAGCTATTACTTTGAAATAAAATGAATATAAGGAATAGAGAATGATGGGAAGACATATTTCTATAGATAAAGAAACCTAGGAAGATAAATCTTCTATATAGATATCTATAGATACAAACATATACACACATATGCATGTCTATGTATATGGATGTAAAGTGAATTGAGCATAATTAAAGAAAGAATATAATAATGACTTCAATGATGTAAGGAAACAAACTAAATTGAGGGGTATGAAATGATAACGACCATGCTTGGCCCTGAAGAAGCGCTATGAGACTATACCTCTCTTCCTTCTTTGAAGTGGGGAGCTATGGACTTGATAAACCAGACACAACTAGACATAACATTGTACTTTGCTTGACATGGTCATGGTTTAATTGAATGGCATCCCCACCCATACCCACACCCACACCTCCCTTTTATTCTTTGTTATAAAGGATGTCTCTTAGGGAAGACAAAGAATATACTGGAAGTGATCAAAATAAAATATAACAATGAAAATTTTGTTAAAAGGATATTATATTGTCTTGAAATGTACATCATATTTCTAGGCAGAAATTCTTCAAAAACCCAAGATGGTTCATTTAAAATGCCTCTTCAGACATCATGCCTACAGATTTCAAATTGTACTGTATATTTGAAAGTGTATAAATCTAAGTTATACTATTTTTGAATGCAACATTATAGTCTATAGTTAAAAACTGAAATAGCATTCACATTCATAATCAATCAATTATTTCCTGGGGCCTCCCTCAAACCACTCTGAAGGTAAAGACAAGAATGTTTTCATCTGACTGTCAGCAGAAGGGGAAAAATGCACAATATCTATTTGTTTTAGATTTCATTTAGACCTCCCAAAAAACAGCAAAACCCAGAGGCAAGATTCAGTAAGAGAGGAGGCCAGGCTCTACTCGAGTTCTCACAATAGTGCCCACATATACAGTACTTGTTGAACAAATTCAGATTTATTGAAAGTAAACATTTACATTGGCTACAATGTTATAACTGTTACAAAGCTGGATAAAAGAGGCTAGAGTAGCAATAGAAAGCAAGTGCCGTAAAAAGTGATAGAGAAAATATTTGGCCTTAGTGATCTTTTGGCAGTATTTACATTATGTACATATTGTTAAATATTTATAATAACTCTAAGGCACCAGAGGCTAAATAGCAGGCTGCAATACTATTTTGTGCACAAAATTCAAGAAATTTGTCAAGAAGGCTGTATAGTTAAAGAAACAGAGGCATATCTTAATGTTTACATAAAGGAATGACTGTATTTTTTTCAAAAGATACAGTAAATATTGGGCAAATTGAAGAAAATAACTTTAGAACATTAAATTATGTTGAATGTATCAGGATTACTTTTACTGACTTGCTGGTAAATATTTAAGTCATCTATTCTTCAACACAGCTTTTTCACACTCTAGATATGTTTTGTCTAAAAGCTACTTAAATTCTTTTGACCTACAAAAACTTATACCTAATATATCATACTGTATACAAAACTTCAAAGAAATATTGGCTAGGTAATAATATACATCAATTCTACACTCTGACAAAAAATAAAAATCACTAGGAATCAACTGCCCCCAGAAGTCGGAAACTTCAGTTGACCAACTGAAACAAGTTGTTCCTTTCACTCCTCCTAATTTTCATCCACAGGGATTGAGGTTTCACCAAGAATATGGAAAACCAGTCAATATAGAAAGCTAGTGGAACTAGGGGGTCCTCAGTTTTGAATTTCAACTTGGACAGTAGTGTCTTAAACAGGAATCTCACTGTATTTTCAAGAGTTTAAGAGGGGCAAATTTGATGATCCCTTTGCCCATGAATGGCTGCATTACAAAGCAGTTGATGATTTTCTCCAATTTGTGATATTCTTCTTGCTCCTCATATGGGAGAAACATTTTCCTGTAAAACATTGGTCTCTCTTATCCTGAGGTAGTATTGTAATGAAATATTCAGTCAAGACAAATTTACACCTTAATTTTTTTTTTTAGATTCATTAGTTCCAAAATGGTCAGAGTGGCAACTTGACATTAATATTCATTCAAGGGAATGAAGCTATAGGGTCAAGTTAAAATTTATTATACACCAAATGATGGACAAATCACCCAGATTCCTCAACAAAGACTGTGAATGTTGTCCTTTAAAATCTTCTATCCCCCTGGCCTTTATATTATATTTAACAACATCATATTAGTTGCATTTAAAACTTCTAAAATCCACTCAACCATATTCACTGGATGATGAAAACTGCACATGTTTAGTGCTATTACTTTTGCTAGGGGAGAAGAAAATTGAAGAATTTACTCTTTTAAGTTTTTAAAATTTCTTACCACAAATATCTACTGTGTGAAATGAAAGTGTTAGGATTGATCTCAGTGATTAAAAATTATGTGACAATAAATAAGGATGTAAAGTTGTATGTATTTATCTCAAAGTTTAATTTTTAAAAAACTTTAACTTGTTTAAAAATTTACCAAAGCCAACCACCACCAAAACAAAACAAAGACCCTTTCCATTAAAATCTAATTGCCTAATTCTAATGGAACAGGCTATAAGTACATCATTAAGCTTTTAAAATACAGCATGAACAGATTTCTTTCCTTGTTATGTCAAAAAAGGACATTCATCTAAGTAGTAAAATGTTTACAAATGAAGTTCAGGAGAAAGTAGATTGTTTAAAGCAGCCCCTCTCTGTCCTTTTTACTCCACTTCCTATACCTGACCACATCCTCACGAATAAAAATAAATTAGCTTGTTCAGTGGATTCTACTTTCATATCAATGTGTACAAAATTAATATAATTATTATACAGTATCAGTAAACAATTTTCAAGTGATTAAGAAAAAATGCCAGCACAGTATTAAAACCTAGAATCATTGAACAAGTCTCAGTACTCAACAAATATTTTAAAATTGGGTTACTGAATTGAGAAATAACCATAACATTTAACCCCTTGAATATTAAAGTTGATAAATAACCCCCTGGGTTTCTGAATAACAGTATTTCCTAAATCATCATGTTTTGGCAAATAAAATTAGATTAAGATAATTTGATGTGACATTGTCTTTACCACTGAACCATAACGTCAGCAAATATATCATTTGTAAATTGATCATTAAAAATCAGTTCTGCTTAGATACTTTGCCCAGGAAGATTCAGTTAAATAATTCTCATACCTCATCACCCAAAAATTAGTCATATCTACTATATAAGTTAAAGTCATCCCCTATCATTGGTGAGGGCTGGTTTTGTTTAATTTTTTTTACCCATTAGAATGTGTTTGAAGTTTAACATGATGAAAGGAAGATCTTGTTCCATTATATTGTCACTTAGCATTAAATATAACAACTAGTTTTTCTTTATGTGTTAACTTTGTAATTAATTTTCTTTTCCAGGGGCTTACAAAATGTACTTCTTATTCCAATGTTAATTTAGGCCTCTTTATATATGACTGAAATTGTGCAGGTAAAGCATGAACTTCCTTGAAGACTTGGAAAAGCTAGGTAAAAACATGCAGAGCCTTCCTTTACTCTGCAGAAGCACCCCAAGTAAACATTCACATTGGGGGTCCAACTGCTTCCTCAACAGTGAATTCTTTCTCCTAGATATGGCAGGGCTCCAAAGACATAAGATAGCAAAGATCAACAGTAATCAGGTGCAAGTAGATGCTATCTATATGATCAATGTTTTCAAACTGTGATCATTTATAATTTATATTCCTGAATCCATGTGTGTATGATAGTTTTCCTAATCTGTTAATTGCTCAACAGAAGCTATTTCTCATGAGATTTTGTTGGATCAGAGTTATAAATGACTGACAGTTGATGTTTAAGGATAGATAGGTGTATTTTCATGTTTCTGTTAATGAAACAACATTAGATATAAACCATATGTAATTCTAGGTTCAGAATTGCACGGCAGTCCCATGAGTGTAAGTGCTAACAGGAACAAACTGATTCCACAAAGATCCCTTACTAAATGGAATACTATCAATTAAATTCCACAATGAACTTTGGGATACAGGGAAAGAGGCATGATTTCATAAGCATGTGACTCTTAAAAAGCTGGTGTTTGAATGGATATTGTAATTTATAAACTTATTGGTTTTCTTTTAATATAAAAGAAACTTTAATGTCTTCTTCCTCAATAAGAAAAAAAAATAAGTTGTATTAGATGGAAAAAATGTAAAAAATCTGACATAACACAAAGGTCTTATTTTAAAAATACAATCATATAACATCAGAGTTTAAAGGTACCTTAAGGATCATTTAGTTCCATCTAATCCCACTTTCTGGATGAGGAAACTGTTGCCCAAGGTCACAAAGGTAGTTAGTGACAGGGCCAAGACAAGACTAGAAACCAGGCCTCCTAAAATCCAGTTCAGTGCTCTTTCCATTGACCAACACTGCCTCCGTTCCCATGGTAGGAAATGAAAAAAAGAAAAATACTGCTTAGACTTTCAGGGATTGATTTTGAATAAATGATCACCAAATTTAAAGTATTAAACATTATATTTTGATCATGTAGAAGAAACTTATCAATACCTCCAAAATGGCGGTGAAATTTAAATGATGAACTTTTACATACTGGGAATTGAATATGTACAATATTTTCTTTAGCCAGTTGTGTAAAACATGGGCAACTAGAAAAAAATTGTACACACGCACATTTTCAATGAAAAGTTACCCATAATTCCAATGAAGTGTCTAGGAACTCGCTCATTCCTTATTTAGATCCAGATTTACTGATTATTGAACTTTATGTCTTCATACAGGATGGGGATAGGATCCTAGATTTGCACCATCAGTGTGGTCACATATATGTGTGTGTGCATGTATAGATATAGTCATATTTATATACACACACACATATATGCATATATATGCAAAACATATATATACTTACTTTTTTTTTTTTTGGCAAGGAACTGCATCTAAATCCTAGTTATTTTTTGTATTAAAAAAAAAAAAAACCAAAACCCAACTAGGATAAGTAACATCCCTTCCACAACATTCTAATGTTCCATAGTACTAATAAACATAGTACATTAGAATGTACAAACATAATACTTATTGCAAAGTATCCTGTATAGATGAAGGCTCTGTTATAAAATATTCTCTCTTTGTTCTATTTTGGTTAACCTAAATTTAAAATGCCGGTATATAATACCAAAATGTCCAATTAAAGAGTTTAATATAAAAATATCAGCACAAAACTCCTTTTTAAATCTTTTTATTGTGAGCAGCCCAAACTTTTGTTTAAGTGCTGTTGAATTTTATTACTAGATTCCATACCCCTACAGTTGGTAAATTGCATACCATTTTAGGTATTTCAATGAGACTTATAAATCTAAGAAAAAATCAGTATTCAAAGGGTTAATTTGGTTTATAATAACAATTTTTTTCATCTTCTTCAGTTCAAAATCCAGCTTTGAAACCGAGGAAGGCTTTCAAATCATTATAGTGAAACCACAGTGGTCCTTTAGCCAGTCGCAGTTTGGTTACCAATTACCCGGAGAATCTCTTTATGAATGCCTCCTTCTTGAGTGTTGATGCTTGTATCTCCTACTTGACCATCTTCATATCTAAAAATGAAAGAAAATATGAATATTTAAAGAAAGTATTTTAATGGCACAGAAACTTATTTTTAATTCAATATCACACAAATAAAAATAAGATAATTGGGACAAAAAATGTTCAGTGAACCTTCCCCCCCCAATATACACATCTTTATTTCCAGATATACATTTTATTTTATTTTATTTTTTGTCAATTACATGTAAACAAAAATTTTAAAACTTATTTTTAAAAATTTTGAGTTTCAAAATGCCTCACTCCACTTCTCCTTTAAAAGGTAAGCAATTTTATATAGATTACATATGTGTAGTCAGGCAAAACATTTCTCTATGAGCTATGTTGCAAGAAAAGAAAATGCAGACCAAAATGATGATGTAAAAAAAATAATTCTTCAATCTGTATTCAGACACCATCAGTTCTTTCTCTGGAGGTAGACAGTATTTTTCATCATAAACCTTTTGGGATTATTTTGGACTGCTATATTGTGAGAACAAGTCATTCACCTATGATCATCATACAATATTGCTGTCACTGTGCACAATGTATTCTTGGCTCTGTAAGTTTTACTTTGCATTAGTTCATCTAAATCTTCCCAGGTTTTTCCTGAAAGTACCCGGATCATAATTTCTTATAGCACCATAGTATTACATTACAATCATATAGCACAACATGTTCAGATATTGCCCAACTAATGGGCATCCTCTCAATTTCCAATTCTTTGTCACCACAAAAAGATCCCCTATAAATATTTTTGTGCATTTAAGTCCTTTCCTTTCTATCTCTTTGGGGTATAGTCCTAGTAATGGTGCTGCTGGGTCAAAGGATATGCAGTTTTATAACTCTCTGGCCGTTATTTCAATTTGCTCTCCAGAATCGTTGGCAGATATACATGTTCAAATCACTAAAGAGACAAACCATTTTTCCATTTTGTCAGCCAGTTGATCGCTCCCCCCTTACTCTCAAAGATTGATTAGCATTGTTCTTCATTGCACTTGAGGGTATGAATCATCTACCCCAGTATCTTTAACCCTACCATAAAATTCACCAGCTATCTTAACCAGTTATCATAGTATATACATATGCATACCCTTAACTTTGAATTTAAATCTTATTCCAGCAATGGGCTTCTCAATGTCCTAGTAATTGACTTAACTGCCCTCTTACTTCTCTATTTTTCTTGACTTGCTCTCACCATGCTTATTTATAATTTCTCCATGAATTCTTTGCCTTTTCTCCATCCTCTCCTCAATCCTACACTGACATCTTTCTCTGCGAACCACTGTCTCTTTTTTTTTATCTTGCTCTCATTATAGATTTGATAGTCTTTTCTGACCTTACTCTATACTTTCCATATTAAGAAGGTACATCTCAAATATGAGTAATTCTTTGAACTTTAGCTACAAAAAAATCCATAAAATTTGCACAATATTCCTGTAATGGACAATTTCTGAATCATCTGATTCAATTAGTAATTTTATTTCAGAATAGTTCATTTCCTTAAATAAACTCACTAAGATAATAGAAAGTTTACTTTGAATACAAAATGGAATCTGTTAAGTTCTCATGATAATAGTCAGTGAGTAATAGGTAGTGAATTAATTCTTCCCTATAAAAATGACTTCAAGATAGAAGCCTCGGAGAGGTCTGGTAATTAGCTTGAAAACAGAGAATAAAAGATGTAATCAAAGAGGCTCAGAGATTAACACAGGCTCCCATCTTTTCTTTACCACCCTTAAATATCCTGTAAATTGCAGGGCATGGCAAAATGTGACAGCATCAAACTAAAATTAGCAGAAAATGGAATTCCTCTTCAATGATCTAGAGTGATCCTCTTATCTTCCTATTAAATCTATACACCTAATGATGTGTTCTAATGGCCTAGGTCATTTAGTTTATGCAATCTAACTTACTTTGTTGATGCATACAAATGCTTTTATGTAATAGTTTCACCACAAAGACTTGCTAAGGCTGGAATTTTATTCACAAACAATATAAAATTAGGTCATACTGAGGTATGTTGGGGCATATCTAGCAGGTAAGACATGGGAGAGTGAAGGGCAAAGGGGCAGAAGTTCACCCAAGGCAGACAAACAGGACATGAACCACAGAACTTCAGTACTGGAAAGGGCTTCAAAGCCCATTTTACTCTAGACTGTTGCTAAACAACAAATTCCACCCACTCCACCCCACTTTATGAAATGTCCTAAGAAAGGTAATTCAGGCTTTGCTTGAAGACCTCCACTCTCTTGGAATATCCAGCATATCCCAATATAGTCCGATTCATTTTTTAATAGCTCTGCTAGGAAAAGAAGTTTTCCTTTGCATAGAGTCTATTATCCCTGGCATTCTATAGCTTTTTATTCATTGTTTCTAGTTTTGCCCTCTGTCATCAAAGAGGGAAAAAAATCCCTCTTCCACAAATATCTGAATAGTTATAAATACCCACACTCACCCAATTTCCCAAGTCTTCTCTTCCCAAGGCTAACTAGTCTTGGATTCTTAAACTAATTCCTACATAGCATCATTTCAAGAATTTTTACCATTCTAGATGCCCACCTCTGAATGCTCTCATTTGTCGAGATCCTCCCCCAAAATGTGGCACTCAAAACTAAAAAACAATATTTAATAAATGATCTACAATGCTTTTCAGCTCTCCTTCGCAAACATCACCCCATATGATCAGGTGTAAGAACCATGCTAGCTCACAAGAAGATAATATATTGCCAGTAAATTGACTGAGCAGGCTTCACCTTAAGGAAACATTTTCTGATTTTTACAGGTGCCCCAAACTGGAATGGGCTGTCTTGGAGAAAGTGAGGTTCCTCCCAGAACTTGCATCTCTATTATTCAGGTATATTGATAATAGTGCTCAAAGTCCTTTCCAATTCGGAGACTATTTTATTTTGTGAATTAACTGGATTGATTTGTTTAATTCTGACAAGGCAGACTAATAAAATAAAATAGACTGCTGCAACTAACTCCAAGTATCAGCATTTTCCCTCCCCAATTCCCCTTAGTCAATAAGTATCCACACTAAGATTTTTTCCAGAAAATAAATCTGTCCTCATTCCCAGATGTAAATTAGAAAATTCCACTCCCCCCAAAAAAAATAAAATAATATTCAAAATATGGAAGAACAATAAAAAAATCATGAATTGAACTTTGTGTGCACATTTCTTCTGAAAGAACTTTTTAAAATAATTCCTTTATATAAGAACTTCTTTATTCACTATAGAGGCCAATTGGGTCCAAAATATTGCTGGTATAAATTAAGAATTTTGAAATTCAAATATACTTGTGAAATGAAAATAGCATTCATAGTCTTTTTTTTTTTTAAGCAATCAGGGTTAAGTAACTTGCTCAAGGTTACATGGCCAGTTATTTCTGGGTGTGGTGCTGAGTATCTGAGCCCGGATTTAATCCAGGTCATCCCGATACTGGAGCCGGTGCTCTTACTTGCTGAGCCACCTGGCCTCAGACACAAAAACTAGCCATGAGACCTTGGCTTTATTTTTTTAAATATCTATCTAATTTAAATAGACAGATAACTAAATATCTATCTATTTTAAAATATCTATCTAATGCTCCACCTGCTGCCCAAAAAAATGTGTATAAGAAACAGTAAATATATGATGTTGGTTAGAATAGTATGGGGTCTGGGTAGGAGGAAAGTAAAGTGAAATAAGTCTGGAAATGTAATTTGGCAATAACTAGATTGGTTAAGAGCTTTAAATGACAAATAGGAGGATTTATATTTTATGAGTCAATGTAGAGTCACCCAAGGCTTCATGAAGAAAGAAGTGACTGATACTAACAGGGATGTCCCTATGGAAGCTTGGTGTAGGATGGCTCACAAAGCAGAGACTGGCAGCTTTTAGATCAGTTAGGAGACTTCCAAACATCCAGGGAAGAGGGAATGAGGGCCAAAGGAGTGAGGTTGGTAACTATGTGAGGAGAGAGCAGTGGACAAGAGTAACCATGAAGGAGGTAGAAGTTTGCAGAAATCACTCGATTTTAAGAATATCAACAAATATTTAAAGTGTGAAATCACTGGGTAGAACCTGGCTGAGCTGCCAAATTATTGAATGAAACTAACACACCCTAGTTGTGAATGAAACAGAAGATCTAACGGATGTTCTGAACAAAGAAGATTGCCTACTCGTATGTTTTCTTTGGAGGTGAAGGGAAAGAAGAACTGACAGAGTTGGTTCCATCATGAGTACAAAGTTAAAAATAAATATAATTTCATGGTGTACTTGGCCACTACACCTGTAGGGTCATAAAGCTCAGTTCTAAATATATGATTCCTGTGCACTGATGGACTGTCACAACTGCCTACTCATTTGTATTCCTGCATGTTCATTATCTGGACAATAAGTGTTTTTTCACAAATTTTTATTTTTAGTATGGGCTTGGTACTCCTTAAACTGCAGTAAGGTTGGGGTGGCTAGGTGGCGCAGTAAATAGAATACCAGTCCTGGAGTCAGGAGGACCTGAGTTCAAATCCAGCCTCAGACACTTTAAACTAGCCATGAGACCTTGGGCAAGTCACTTAACCCCAGCTGCCCTCCAAAAAGCAAATAAATGAATAAATAAATAAATGCACTAAGGTTTTAGAGAACTGTAGAGTCTGAGGGAAATATTATTAATATTCTATGTGATAAGGAACACCAAAATATACTCATAATCAGTTGAGTAATCTTTGTATATGGACTCTGCACAAGTCATCCTCTGTGATACTGCTAAACATCTTAGGTGTTTGAGGAACACATAAGTGAATACAGTTTCCTGCATCATTATATTTCTCCTATATGATTTTATAGGAGAGGATTTAATGAAAATGCTGTATGATTTTAACATGTACATGAGAAACAAACTTGGGTTTGAATTTCATCACAGACACTTATTAATTGTATGACCCTAGATAGGTCACTTATTGAGGCTCTTTCCTCATTTGTAGAATGTGGAAAACAGTAGCACCTATCTCAAGGTCTGATGCAAGTATCAAAGAAGACAAAGCACATTAAGTGCTTGGTAAGCTTTATGGTCTGCACAAATGCACACTGCTCTTTGAATAATATCTTTAAGGATGCATTTTGACTAACTCACATTCCTATTTTGTATTCAACTAAGGGGAAACATGGAAGATCTTATATTTTCTACATCATGGTCAGTTGAAGATGCAATCTGTTGAAAATCATTTGCAAATACCTTCTTGTTCTTTTCTCAATTATTTATCAAGATTACTCTGCATGCAAATATAGAACATTCTCATGATGATTTAATAAACATGAAGCAAAGCATAAGCATCAGTATTTATTGGGTTATTGGTTTGTTTTTTGAAGGTAATTAAGTCACTATTCAATTCAGAATATATTAGGTAACTAATATTTATACAGCATAGTAATCTACCATCTGTGATATTTTTTATTCTTTTGAAGTAGTTAGGTCTACTATAATGGATTATTATCCATTCCCAAAAAGTACCACTCCTATCTAAAATCATGTGATGAAAACCACAAAGTTTATGGGGAAAATGGAGCTAGGGAAGCAGTGTTAAAAACTTCATCAGTGATACAGAAAAAAGAAAAGATAGGAACCTAATAAAAATATAGCATCATTTTTATATAATACACAAATACTATAATAAATAATGGCAGGGTCTACCTTGGACTGCTGCTCAACCTATGCTGGTTCTCACACGAAGACGTTGCCTTGGTGGTTCTTAACTCTAATGCCTAGATTATGCCAAAAGGTGAGGTAGGAGGGAGGGTGTGAGTTAGCTTTCCTTCACCCACAGCTTCTAATGCACGAGAAGATATACAATATATAGGTCACTCTGCCTTGACAAAAACCCAAAGTTTTCTTTTTGAAGTGGGTATCCTAAGGGTTGTAGCTTGTGAATTATTAGGAAAGTCTGGAGTTGTCTGTGCTCTCTCACTGTTTCTTGCTCAGGATGTTGAATATAAGCAAATTCAAAATTTGTGTTATGTTCAAAATGTTCCCTAATATATTGTGTTGGAATAGATTTTGTATTTTTGAAATAACTGTTATAGCTGAACTCACTATACCTCTTTAAGATATTTTGAAAAAAAACCATCCCTTAGTACCTTTAAAATTGTCACCTGCAGCATGGATTTTTTTCTGTATGTATTTGATCAGGTCCAGTCATTCTTCCTAGATTAATTTTCTTAAGTTTCATTGGCATTCCTTAAATGGTATCCATATATTGAAATTGTAGTTCAATTATTATAGAAATAGCTGACTATAGAAATACTGACTGATATTTTCCATTTCACATATATTTCCTGTCCTTTGAATTTTACTTGCCAGTGTTCTTGGGACTGATGATTTGGCTTTGTAAGATTCACTTCAAATTTGTTTTCCACTTAACTGCTTCTGCTATCATGGAAGGCTTCTATTATCCTTGCAGTGACTTCCATAATGATTTGTAAGTGCTTTGCTTGCTGTATCACTATGCTTGATAAAGTATTTACTTGTTTATTCTCTGCTTGATCAACTGCTTAATCTATAGGACAGTTTCTGGGCTCTTTCTTCCTCCTTGGTGTTCTGATTGATTTGCATCAAACACATTTCCCAAAGAAATTGGTGATAGATGTTTTCATGTTTTTATATTTCTCATTTTGGGTGGTTTCTACAGTGATTTTTTTAATGGATAGGGCTCCAGTTGCTATAATAACATACACTTCCATTTTTGCCCTTCTAATTGATTTCATCTTTGAAACTGACTACAAGTAGTGACTACATATAGTTTCATAAAAATCATCAAAGTTTATAAGCATCTTCCACCCAGCCAATCTACAAGTCTTTGGTCTCTCAGTTTTGTTCTTTTTTATTTCTAAAACTTAGGTGATAACATAGACTTTATTATATTGCTTTCTGCCAACCTTCACAGTGAAAGTTTCAAGATATGTGGTCAGTCAGTTGGGATGATTTTGTCAAAGTTCTTCCAAAAAAACTGTTTATCCTATGTATAAGGTATTGGTGCATAAATGATAGTGACATCCATGGTGCTCTCTATGCTTAGCTCACATGGAGATGAGATAACAAAGTGTTCCAGGAAAAGATCATTTTGTAGCATTGGGGTGCACAAGACCAACTCTGCTACCCTTCTATGAATAAAGCACCTTTCACTCAGCTGAAACAAACAAACAAAAAAGTAATATTTCCTGCCCTTTAGTCCTGGCTACCAACTCCATCTGCACTGAAGAAGTAGAGGGCACCAAAGGACCTAGGAAACGCACAAAAAAATACCTTAATTAATAGTCAACCCCCACCAATGGCCTCAGCTTGAAGCTATGTTGGTTTTTGTATAGCAGGTAAAGCCTGTGACTAGGCCCATACCTGAAGCCTTTCTAGGTTGGCAAAACATGCAGAGCTTGTACTCCACTGAAAAAGCCTTTATTTTTTTTTTCATTCACCAAACATTTATGAAGTACTTACTCTATAAAAAGCACTATGTGATGCCAAAAAAAAATGATATAGCCTTTGTCTTTGAAGAATTTATCATTTCCCCAGGGATACTCATCATGACGCACATAGTAAGTACTATAAGAGTTGTAGAAAAAAATGTGCCATAGTAATTCAGAATCAGGGAAGATTTCACAGATAAAGAGGCATTTCTAGACAGAGAATTTTGAGAGAGAGAGAGATACTGTGTGTCAAAGTAAGGGAAAAAAGAAACTCATAACAGCAACTATATCAGTAAATATGGCTGTAGCAAAGTGGACAGATAATCTGGAAAAAGGTCTGGGTAGGTAAGGTCCAAATTATGGGGGGCGAGAGGGAGAGTAAGCATAAAAGTTATTTTAAGAAGGTTAGCCTTTATTTGATCTGCAATTGAGAACTACTGAGTGTTTTTCATTCATAGAATGACAACAATCAAAGCAATGAGTTAAGATTAATATGTCAGTGATGTACAATATTGATTGGATAAAAAGACATGACATTTATTATCTTTGAAGCCACAGGAAATTACTTAATTTCTCTAAGTATCAGTTTCCTCATCTACAGAATGAGATGAGGGGGCTGGACCTGATAGACCTTGAGGGCTCCTTCCTCTTCTAAATCTATGATCCTTTGAAATAAAAGCCTATTGTAATAGTAATATAACGGAGGGTTTAAGATTGGGGTACTGGGGTAATTATGGCATCTATAATTCAGAACTGAGGATATTATAAGAAGTATCTGATTTAGAAATGAAGATAATGGAGTCTTGTTTTGGACAGATACCATTTGGGGTGACAAGATCATTCAGGAGTGAACAGTGAACATGCATACAGAAATATAATACTAAACCTCAGGAAAGAGACGTGTTTAGGGGTTAAGCACATATGTGGGAATTAGTTACCCAGAGATGATTAAGTAGATAGTCTTGGTCACATTCTATTAGCCCCCATGAAGAAATGCCTTCAGTGAGTTATAATATAATGCCCCCTACCTACTACAATAGAAAGAATGGGATGCTTCATGAGATAGATAAAATCTCCCTTACTGGAAGTTTTCAACAGGAGGCAAATGGCCAATTGCTGGTTATTTTAATAGTTAGGATTCCTTCTGGGGAAGGAGTTAGAGTGGAAATCTGAGATTCTTAACTTGAGATTCATGAACCTGGTTTGTTTTTTTGTTTGTTTGTTTTTTAAATTTTAATTATTTCAATTCAATAGAATTAATTTCCTTCTTAATTCTATGTATTTTATTTTAGGTACTTAAAAACATTATCCTGAGTAGAGGTCCATAGGAATTACCAAATTGTAAAAGGGGTCCATGATTAAGAAAAAAAAAGAATTGAGGACCCCTAGACTAGATAGTAGCTGAGGTCCCTTCCAGATGTAACATTCTATGATTCTGATTGTTACAGAAAAATTAATAAATTATTAAACAGCATTTCTGTATCTTTAAAAAAAAATATGGTGGATTTTTCTACTATGTCATTTAGTGAGCTTTATATTGATAAATTCCTGATTGAGTTTCAAGGAACCTTTTGCCAGGTCATAGGAATTTGCTGAACTGTGTCTCCATCCTCTAAACTAAACCACTAGGAGCCAAGCCTTGGAAAAGTGAAGTGACTGTACTCCCTGGAACAAAGCAGCTTCCTGTTGATGCCCCTCATTTCCCTGCCTTGTAATTTCTCAACCATCCAGTTTGGATCTTCTCCCTCCTACCTCACAGGTTTCCAACTCTTGCTTTAAGAACTTGATAATCCCATTGCCAGTGGAAAGAGACTGACAACTGACTTCTCTGAGTCACTGCACTCATCACTTTTGTGATTTGTCAGACAACTCCCTTCCCTGAGCACTACTCCCTTATGAATATTATCTTCCCCAGTAGAAGGTAGTAAGCTTCTTCCAAACTAGGAGAAGCATCTATACAATAAAAACAACAAAACTCTGACCACTGCAATGGCTAACCAGATTCCAAAGTAATGACGATGAACTATGCTACTCAAAATCCTGGCAGAGAGGTGGATATTTCAAGAAGCAATATACAACAACCATTTTTGACAGAGGCAATGTGAAATTTTGTTTTACTTAACTTTGCATGTTTGTTATGCAAGTTTTGTTTTTCTTTTTTTTTCTCTTTTAAAGTAGAGGAGGATATGGTAAAAGAAAATAAATGCTGGTTAAATGAAAAATGAAGGCAAGCTTCTTGAGGGCAGGGACTATCTCAATTTGTAACCCCAATACTTGGAATAGTGTTTGGTACAAAGTTAAGGTTTAATAAATCCTTTTCATTCACTCATCCATTTGCCTTTGAGCATGATAAAATAACTTGTGTAAAAAAATCATGCTGCCAGTTTAGTCAAATCTAACAAGAAATTTAGAATGAAATTTATTGTAGGTGATGTTTTTTTCTCTAACCAGATACCTGAAACTACGCATTCTTTCTCCTTGCTTCAGAGAGTTTCCAATCTTTATCATTATTCTCACAGTTCATACTACACTTTAAAGTCTGAGCAGTAGTACACAAACAGGAGACAGAGACAAAGCTACACAGATACAGAGAGATAGAGACAAAGAGACACAAATAGAGAAGAAAATAGAGAAAGGGATGATGATGCTGCTGATAATAATGACTAGATCTGTGATTTTATTATCATAGAGAACTGAGGGAGGTTAGTGACTTGTTCAGGTTGGATGACATAGGCTGGATCATAAGTTTTAGAGATGAAAGAGACCTTAGGAGTCATTTTGGAGATGATGGACTAAGGCTCCTAGACATGAACTGATTTGATCAAGATCACACAGGCAGTAAGTAGGTGACATGGATTTGAACTCAAGTTCTCTGACTCCAAAGCCAGTCCACTTTCTACTGTACCAAGGATAAACAGATATTTGCACAAATGGCAATAAGTTCTATTCTTGGCATTTCTCCATTCAGGCCTCAATGGAAAGCTTCTAGAGGACAAGGATTGTGGTATATTTATCCTTTCTATCTATTCCCCTAGTGCCCATCTCAGTGCCTTATACTTACTAGACACTTCATAAAAGCTTTCTGAATAAATAACATTTTATCTTTTTCATCCTAAGTACTAGTAGCATTTAAATCATTCATGACACTTCTATCAAAGTGTTCTGGTATTTAATTGAACTTAACTAAACAGTATCTTTCTGCATTTAGTTAGAAGGCTGTAAGTTCATCTACATTGAGTCATCTGATGTCCATTTTATGAGTCAATACAAATTCACATGTATACTTTAGGCCTTTCATTGTTCACTCTGCTCATGTAATCTTACAATAACTTCTTTTTAGAATGACATTCCACCAAGTTTATTTTATGCCCTTCTGGTACAGAAGTCCATAAGCCTTCTACCTAAAGCTTGGCTGAATGATTCATTTTTCAGGATGTCACTCTGGACATGACTTTTCCCTCTTGAAGGAGTATGAATAAAACAGTAAGTAATGGTTTTATTCTTTGTTACACTCTGGGAATGAGATTAACATGAAAACTATTTTTAATAATTATTATTTTCATTTAATGACAAAGGTAAGGAACAAAGCCACATTAATCTATTTCTAGTCACCAGGGATCCTAGCTGCTCAATACAGCAGGATATAAAGTAAAGAAAAAATTAAGTTTTTGTTTGATAATTATATAACTGTGATAAAGCATTTCATTCTCTTCCACTTTGTCTCTTCCTAAAAAATTATCATTCAGTAGGGAGTGGAACAATCAATCCCATATTTTACAAAGAAATTTATAATCATAATTAGAAAGTACAATAATTGGTTAACAAATTCTACTTTTTTTAATCCAACTGGAATCTTATCAGTTTTATGTAATTAGTTATTCTCTCCTGAGGTGCCAATTAAAAAGATGTAATCTCATTGGTGTTAATAAAAAAATTGAAAATTGCAATGTTAAAATAATGTATCTTGTGAAAGATTTGGTGACCCAAAGCAGCAGAAGGTATCAAAGCCCTCACTATGAAAGCCACAAGATGCTGTTCAGTCATTCAGCTGGTATTTATTAAGTGCCTATCAGATGCCTGAAATGGGGCTAAGTGCTGAAATCCATATGTTAGGTATGATTTCACTTTTGCCCTACACCACATTTTCTGTCCATGAGAAATATTTTTAGTTATTTCAAAGATGAAAACAAACCTGAGAATTGGAAGCCTGAGAATTGAAATTTATTAGTATTAGAATTGAGTATTGAGAATTGTAGAAATTGTAGAATTGAGAAAATTAGTATCGAGAATTGAAATTGAAATTGGAAGCTTGAGAATGGGGTTGCTACCAATGCTTCAACTTCAGCATTTTTAGAGTTAATAGATGGTTCTTGAAATAAATTGTAATGAATTCCAGAAAAATGTCAAATCTAATTTTTATAGTTGAGCAGGAGAGAACTTTAGAACTTGTTGTCTAGATACCACTTGGGTTTGTTCACTATTATCTTAGTGACTGCAGCTTCCTTGGAAAAGCCAAGCTGCCAACTGTGAACAAGAAGTATTATGCATAACTACAACCTATATATCTCGATATCTCAGCGTGTGAGTGTGTATCTGTGTATACGCAAGCATGTGAAGACATTCACTGCCCCTGGACGACTGAGAAAAGAAAACTTGTAGGTATTACATTTTTAATGGTGAAGGCTGTGGTAATAACCCATACTAAATGCTAAATACGAAATGGGTTATGTTAACTGAAAAGCAGATCATAGGAACATGAGCTGATAGAGGAACAGAAAGGACTTAGCATAGTGCCTGGCTGTGTGCTGGTGCTGATGAAATGCTTGGTGACTGACTCAATTACCTTAATGACCATCTGGTCCAACCCCCTCACTTTACAGATGACCCATGGAGGTTAAATGACATATACACAGGGTAACAGAGGAAAACAGAGTCAGAAATAGGATTTGAAAACAGGTCCTCTGACTTTGGACCAGTGATTTTTATATTTCTGCCCCTCAACTGGTAACAAAAGTTGAGTTCAAAAGTCAAATTTGTGAACCAAAAATAAAATAAGTATAGGGGAATACAGTAAAAAAAAAAAACCTCATTATTTGTTCATGAAAAATAACTATTTGAAAGGATTTCATTTTTATTTTCCACTTAACTGCTTTAATTTTAAAATGTGTTCATCAAGATTTACATTTTGGTTTTTCTTCAGTCCCCTAAATTATCAATATTTACAGGGTGTTGTAGTATTTTCTCTCTTCAAATAATGAAAACAACATACAAAACATTTTATCTATTTTGCCTGACTATGGGGCTAAGCAAAAATGTCTTGAAAACATTCCTCCCTCCTGCCCCCCCCCACTCATTCATATACACTTTCTTTTAACAAAATTGGAGAAAAATAAATGTTACTTACACAAAGAAGAATCTTGTACAGACATGATCAGTGTTTGGAACAACCCATATTTCTCCATGCTTGTGCAGATCTGGTGATGTTATCACTGCAATGAAATATAACATTAATCTATGTAGTTGACTTCTACACCCTGGAAAAACCCTAATGAAAGAATATATGATGAAAAAGTCTTTGTTACAGCACCACTCTAGGACCAAAATTGCATTTAAAAGTAGAAATCAGGTCTGCTAACACCAGGGGCAGGTTCTGTGTTCAAGAAATTTATAGAAGACCAGTTTTTGATCATCTTTTTTTTTTTAACTTTTTGACCTGTATACTTAACTGCTCTTAAAATGGGAGAATTAAACTAAATAATGACTAATGTTACTATTACCACTCAATTTCTACTTTATTTATGGGGGGAGGGGGGACAGGGTGCATTTAGAGAGACAATTTAAACAGAGGACTCTGATGATTTCCCATATGGACAAATATTATTATCAAAGCTAGTATATTAACATATTTTATGGTTTCTTTTAACATAACACATTGAATAACAGCTGAGGGACTAGGTTGGCATCTTTACAAAGAGACAATCATTCCTCTTTCAGAAAAGTATAATTACTCTTTGAAAGTGCTTGCCAAGAATAAAAATGGACATTTTCTAAATTCTTATTTTCTTTACACAAAATGTGTGCAGTTTTAAGTTGTGAATATATATATATAGAATAGTAAGAATAGAATATGGAGGCATAATCCCTAAATCTACCTCTTGGTTCCCAAAAAGCATCTTTTTTTCTCCCTCTTCTTATAAGTACAAACATACATACACATGTGTGCACATACATGAATACATACATATTTGAATTAAATCCTAAGAGTAAACCTCTACAATTATAATTTGAGAGGGAAGAAAAGAGAAAAGATTAGAGAAGGGAGAGGTGTCATACATTAGACCTACTATCCCATGAGATATTTAAGAAATCCAGGATTGTTCTCTATCCTCAAGGAGATTATAGACTTATAACAGGAATCATCAGCCATAGAAAAAATAATTATGGTGCAAGGTTGAATGCAATAAGGGCAAAGAAAGATACAGACAACGTACCATAAGAAAATTCGCAGTGAGTAAATTAGGGAAAGCTTGGTGGAAAAAGTAATACTTAAGTGGAGCTTTGAAGAAAAAGGGTTTTTTTTTAGCTTTCTGGAGGGAGGAAGGCAGGGCAATTGGGGTTAAGTGACTTGCCCAACATCACATGGCTAGTAAAGCGTCAAGTGTTTGAGGCCAGGTTTGAACTCAGGTCCTCCTGATTCCAAGGCCAGTGCTCTATTTACTGCACCACCTAGCCACCCCAAGAGAAAGGATTTTTTAAAAGTAACTTAAAAAGTAGATGCATGAAGGAAGTACTATCCAACTCTGAATTATGGCCTATACAAGTGCAAGAAATTAGAGGGTCTGGAAGAACATTAGAGGATAGCTAATAGTTCAGTTTGGTTGAATGTATGAACAGAGGTGATAACAAGATTAGTTTGGGAAAATAGGTAAGACCCAGACTGCAGAATGTCTTAAATGTCATACCGAGCTGTTTGTATTTTATCCAATGGGCCCTAAAGGTTACTTAGTGGGAAAGTGACCGATTTGTGAAACAGAAAGGTTAATTTGGTAGCTCTGGGAAGAGGATTAGAAAAATGAAAGACTATAGAGATCCATAAGCAAGTCATTATAACTATCTGGCTAGAGATACTAGAACATGAAGAAGGGTGGTAATGGTTGTATGGACAAGATGAGAAGACCATGAGAAGCATGGACATCATGGATGAAGAATCTGGAAGATTGTACAACTGAGAGACACATGATGATATAGATGGAAAAATCAATGATGTTTCTGAGGGTCTGAACCTGGCACTGTCTAGAGGCTACTTCCATCAACAAAAACAGCAAATCTGTGAGCAGATATAGTCACAGGGGAGAGGGGAAAAGAAGACAGTGAATTCACTTTGGGGAAGATGAGTTTGAAGCATTTGTAGAGTAGTCATCAGGAAAGTGGAGCTCAGGAAAGAGATCTGGGCTTGAGGTATAGAACTGCAGAGATAAGAACTAATACCCTGAGATTTGAGGGGAGGAGAGTATATAAAAATGGCTCAGCAGAGAACTTTAAGGCCACTCACACTTAGAAAAAAACAAGAAGATGAACCAGCCAAGGAACCAAGAAGGCAGAGAAGCAAAACAGAGCAGTTCAATGGAAGGCAAATGGAAAAGAAAGTAAAAGGTAGAGGTGCGGTTGTGGGAGGAGAGAGTCACAAGCACCAGCTACTACAGAAAAATCCAAACAGGATGAAGACTGAGAAAAGCCCACTGGCTTTAACAACTGATAACTGCAGAAAAAAAATAATTTTAGTAAAGGATTAGGTACAGAAACCAGATTACATAAAGAATAAATGAGGGTTGGGGAAATACATAGAACTAGGTATAGCTTATTCTTTGGAGGAGAAAGGGAAGAGAGAAATGGGGCCATGGTATACTCTTTCTCTCCCATTTTCACACTCCCCAGAGCAGCTGTTCTAAATCTCTGTAAGCCTCACCTCCACTCCTACCCATCTCTCTGCAGATGACATGGCTTCCCACTCTACTGAGAAAATTAAGGCTTATCTATAGAGAGATTTCTCATCAGCCCTCCTCCATACTTCAAAACCACTTCATGTCTTCACCAATTGTGTCCTCCTTTTTTCCAACTTCAGGCCATCTCTCACTGCTGGTACCAAGCACCCCCAGGATACTTTCCCTCTCTTTTTATCTTTATCTTGATATCAAGAAACAAACTTTATCCTAAGTTTGTGTGTGGAATCTCCCAGAAGAACATGGGCTTGTTAAGAAGAGGGGTTTAGTTTCTGTCTTTGTATGTCCAGTGCCTAGCACAGAGTCTTGCATACGGTAAGTCTCTGAACAAATACTTATTTGAATACACTAAATGGAAAGCGATGAGTTTAAGGAGTCTTGTGGAGGATTTTACCTTGGCAAGAAGAAGGGTAACCTGCCAAGACAGGAATGCAGGAGAAATGGAAGGAATAAAACAGGGATGTTTTGAGGTACAAAGGATTCCTAGAGGGCTCTCAATTTCATCAAGAAAATAAAATACAAGGTCAGCTACTGAGAGATGAGTAAGAGAGGAGCTGGGTTGTGAAGATGAAGGAGAAACTTTCGAATAAGTGCTAGAATATGAGAGGTAGAATCAAAAACAGAGATGGAGCAGAGGATTGCTACATAGCAGACAGGATACAGTGAGGACATAGTTTAACTTAGACATGATAAATGTCTAGTAGACCTAGTTAGCACAGTCTAAGTTTTGCTCCAACAGTATTCAGAGACCCAGGAGTAAGAGAAGAATAGGACAGTGGGTGAACCAGACTGGAATTTAATAAGACAAGAGCAAAGAAAGAATAGAGTGAAGCAAGGGACTCCAGGTAAACAATATTCTTTGTTGAGGGGTGGCCAGGTAGCACAGCGAGTAAGAGCACTGGCTCCAGTGTTGGGATGACCTGGGGATCGAATTCCAGGCTCAGACACTTAGCACCCACCCAGAAACACATGGCTGTGTAACCTTGAGCAAGTTACTTAACCCCAGTTGCTTAGGGGCGGCCAGGTGGCTCAGTGAGTAAGAGCACCGGCTCCAGTGTTGGGATGACCTGGGGATCAAATCTGGGCTGAGATACTCAGCACCACACCCAGAAATAATTGGCCGTGTAACCTTGAGCAAGTTACTTAACCCCAATTGCTTAAAAAAAGAATATTCTTTGTTGAAATGGCTATAGATCCCAGATTTCCCCAGAGAGAAGAAAGTTAAGCAAATATATAAGTGATGAACTCTTAAGAATGGGGGAGAATCCAGAAGTTGGAGGATATGAGAACAGGTTCAAATAGAGTGAGGCATCTGGAAAAAGGGAGTATTTGAATTGTAATATAAAGTAATAAAAGAAAGAACCTCTTTTCTAGTACTAATAAATATTTAATATGTACATGTAAGTTCGTTTCTAAAAATGATCAGTTAAGTAATGATGTGAGGTTATTTCTAGAGATAGTTACTTAGGGAGCCCAAGTGTGAAGAAAGATCCAATAAAGGTTTGTGAATAGTTTCAACTTACCTTCACATAAGGCTATGCATTTTAAGTTACGACTTTGCAAGAACTGGGATTGTTGTCCTTTTTTCTGAGACTAAAGAATAAAAAAAGTGATATTACAAAAAAATTTTAGGAAATCATATACACAAAAAGGAAGTCAACTTTAAGAAGTATTTGTAATTAAAACAATTTCCAAAGGAAAACATTTAGGAAATTACAGTTGTAAGTAGAAAAGTATGCCAGTGGCTATAAATAGTTTAATACATTAGCCATTAAGATAAATTTGCTACAAATACTCTAATATTGCCACTTAGTCATTTCACGATATATCATGAAACTGACTTAGTCTCATTTGACTGGTATAATCTGGTTCTTTTTATAACAAGTTATACAACAATATAAAGGAATTAAAGTGTCACTGTGAAAAAAAAATCATGATGACAATAACAGTAGCTAGTATATGGTTTAAGGTTTATAAAGCGATTGACAAATATATTCTTGTTTGATCCTCACAAAAAGCCTGGAAGAGAGATGTTAGTAGTATCCCTCTTTTAGATATGAGGAAACTGAGGCTCAGAGAGGTTAAAAAAAAACTTGCCTAGGGTCACAAAGGTAGTAAGGGTCTGAGGTAGTATTTGAATTCAGGTCTTCCTGATTCCAGGTCCAGCATTATACCCACCATACTATGTAGCTGTACCCAGGTATGATAAGAAAAGTATTTGTTCTGAGAAGGGGCTAGACCTAACCAAAAATTTCTAATTTAAAGTGTGTAAGTATATATTTGAATCAAATATTAAAGCACATACTCTAAAAGTATGATTTAGGAGGGAGAAAAAGAAAGAAAGAACGAAAAGAGTAGAAAGAGAGGGGGAAGTGAAAGTGAAAGGCCACATCTGAGCTTGGGTCTTCCTGACTCCAGACCCAGTCCTCCATCCACTATACTACCCAGCTTCTTCCAATTTAGAGGGAGGATCCTGGTGGTTCTTCGTTGTTAACATTTTTATTAAATCTAGTCATATCAACATACATCTTCTGGCTTTTTTGAATATAACATACCCATAATATAGCCCAGGGAAGATTTTGGCATTTCTACAAATGAGGAAGTCATTCCTCTCTAAGAAAAATATAATTACTCTTTGAAAATACTTGCCAGGAATAAAAATGGACACTTTCTTTCCTTGAAATGTGTGATGCAAACAAGGCAATACAGGAAAATCTGAGGAGTGGGTAAGATAAGGGATGGCTTTATAGAGGAGGAAAGCCTATGGGCTTGTGGATAGAAAATCTGGGTTTAAGGCTGGGATGTGTCAGTCTGGGATGGGTCAGTGCTTTCGGACCACAGGCAAATGGCTCGGCCTCTTTGAAGCTCAATTTATTCTTAGATAAAATGAAAAGTCCTTCACTACTTAGCATATTGGGCAAGGATCCAATGAGCAATCTATCTATCTATCTATCTATCTGTCTGCATCCCTATATGAATTGCCATGTATCTATAGATATGAAGATACACACACATATACATATATATAAACACATATTCATATATGTATATAAACACAGTCCAATGTAAACTATATCACTGGCAAAGTACTTAGCACTATTCTTTATAAATACTGAAATCGAGAAATATTAAAATGTTGCTAAAGAACTAGTATTAATGGTTTCATTTTTACAAATAATTTTTTTAAATTTTGATTTATTTGTTTACTTTTAGATTAACAAGTAAAATTTACTAAGGTAAATAGAATACAGAAGGCAGTAGGGTAAAAAGTCTTACAGCATGAAGGTTTTTGCTTATAAAAATGGTTATTACTTTTACTCTCCCCCCTACTCCCACCCTGTGAAATAGCACAATTCATCAAAGGACATATTTTTCAGCCTATAGTGAATATTTGCTAGAAAAAGCATTTAAGTTTCTGTGCTCTTATATGATCCTTGTTTTTTAATTCTGCTGACCACTCAAAATAATCATTTTGTTGGCTTAAAAGCATGAACATTAGCTTCCTCCTAGCTAACAAATCCATGGGTCACCAACTAAAAAGAGTTACATGATTAATTGCATTACCTGTGAAGTATTACTGCCTTTACTGCTGGAGGCCGGCTCATCCTTGGCTGACACCTTCTGTTTCTTGTTCATCCCTAAAAATATCCAAACAAAACAGAAACAAAGAACACTAGGCATCGTTTCAGGAACTACATGGATGAAGCAAGCTCAACATATTTTTGTCAAATTCCATGGCAAGATATAATGCTAACATTAGTGCAGGGCTAGGTGCTTCAAGTGATTAGGGGTAACAGTGGTAGCTCTGGCTATAAAAGAGAACTTTAGCTGTTCTATTTAGAATAAATAATAATAGGAACACACACAAACATATTCCTATCATTAAAAGAAATACATTGAATTGGAAGCTGTAGTGTAATACACAGAGATCAGGCCCCCAAGAGTCAAGAAGACCTGAATTAAAATCATGCTTCTGAGGTATAGGGTATGTGTGTGTGTGTGTGTGTGTGTGTGTGTGTGTGGTGTGTGTGTGTGTGTGTGTGTGTGAGAGAGAGAGAGAAAGAGAGAGACAGACAGACAGACAGAGACACAGAGAGAAGAGACAGAGAGAGAAAAAGGAGAGAGACCCTGACCAAGTTACTTAATTTCTCAGGGCACAAGATAACTCTCTAAAACTGTTCAATTGCAGAGCCAGTGCTGATCAGTATTGGTCCAAGTCATTTCACTGGGAGATCATCATACAAATGGAATCACATGAATAAAAAAGTAAAATATTATCAAAAAGGTGACAAAATAAAATTGGAATAGAAAAGACTCTTAAAACTTAAGTAATCTTAAAAGGAGTATAACCTAGTTAGACCAATTTTTCTTTGCCCCACATATGATAAAACTTTCCTAGGCATGTCTAAATTAGGGGTAATCAGGGGCAGCCAGGTGGCTTAGCAAGTAAGAGCACCAGCTCCAGTGTCGGGATGACCTGGGGATCAAATCTGAGCTCAGATACTTAGCACCACACCCAGAAATAACTGGCCATGTAACCTTGAGCAAGTTACTTAACCCCAATTGCTTCAAAAAATAAATAAATAAATAAATTAGGGGTAATCAACATGACACCTTTAGAGTAGGTAAGAATATAGGACTTGGGTTTCAGGAAGAATTGAGTTCAAATCCTGTCCCAGACACTTACTAAAATATGTGACCTTTAACAAGTCACTTAACCTCTGTCTACCTCAATTTCCATAGCTATAAAAAGGAGATAATAAATAGCACCAACCTCTCCCAAAGTAGTTGTAAAGATCAAATGAGGTAACATGTATAGCAAGATTTAACAATGCTAACTTTATCATTGTTATTATTTTCTCTTAACAGTGTAAAGAGAAGGGAAATCATAGTTGTATTCTCATTAAGAGAAAAAAAAGAGTTTTATTTATCATCATTTTTTATTTCTTGTTAAAGATTTCTTTACCTCTGAGGGAAGAGAAAAAGAGACAGACAAATTCTGTCTTGTATTAATAACTAATTACTATTCAAGACATCCAGGATTTTTTCCCTTCAGATTTCCTCATTCCCTCCTAGATCAATTCCCTCCTAGCCCAAAGAATTGGGCTGATTAGTTTGGATTTATCATACTCCACAATCTAGTTCAGATCCCACCCAACTTACCTGGCAAGTCCCTAGTAGTCATCTCAGTCACCCTCCCCCTTTGTCTAGATAGCCTGGGATTGGGGGTGGTCTGCAAGTGAGAGTGACATAATCAAAGTCACTTCCCCAAACCCCTACAGAGGCCCACCTCTCATTATAATACTCATTCTTCTTTGATTTCTGAGAGACAGCCAAATGACCATCCTTATATTAATTTCCTAGTCATAATTAATAAAATGATTAATTACCACAAAATTGTCTCTTAAATTTTTTATACGTCATACCTTTCTATAACCTTCTGTCTTTTTGCATCACATTTTGCATAGGATAAAAACTTTGGCTTATCCCTCTGGATCTGCCCAAATCCTACATCACTCACCACTTCAGAAGGGCATTTACCTGTCCCTAAGGAAAACTGACCTTTGCTCACCTGGAACCCTTGTAGGGTACATATAATACCAAGTACAACCTATTAGGACAAAGGATTGCTTCTTATAGGTAACAGGGAGAGGAGACACCAAGTCTTAAGATATTTTTTAGAAGGAAGACAAACCAATGATTTCCGAACATTTGCTTCTGAAGACCCCTTTTTCTGATCACAAAATTTTTTGAAGCCTACCATGATAGTAATTGTACCATTTTTGGTCACTGACTAATAACACATAAATTCATTTAAAAATATTTCTGAGGTCCTAATAGATTTTTTTTCATTTTTTTCCAAGCACAGCAGAAACTATATGCAATTGGAAAACATTTTTATATGTGAATGTGATATTTATTGTGTTGAAAAGAAGGCATGTTAACTTATTTAGGGAGTCATATGTGCATTTGTAGATATAAACAACTTTGTATCCCACCACCACACTGTTTATAGAACAGTTTGCTTTAAAGCAATACAAACATTTCTTTCCCCTCTCCATTTTTTCAAAGATGATCAATGATTTTTTTATATCGCTCCTGTTTTAATTTATTATATTAAAACCATTAACAATTTAACATACAGGCCTTGAAATATGTTCAATGTTGAAATGAAATAGTAATGTTAAAAACTAAAATTCCAGTTGTTTCAAAAGTCTTAGAACAATTTTAAACTTCAATAGCTTAACAGCTTAAAATTGCATGGATCAGTATAATACAATACAAAGTTGCAGTAGCAATAATAACAATAATAATAGCAATAATTCAACATTTACATAGCACTTCGAGGTTACAAAACTATTGACATATGTTAGTTACCTCAAGTCTCACAAATACCATGAGACAGGACTGCAGGCCTTATTAGTCCCATTTTACAGATTAAAAAAAAAGTTTTAGAGAGATTACAGGACTCATTCATGGTCACAGAGCTAGCAGATGAGACACGAACCCAAGTTCTCCAGACTTTAAACCCAGCACTCTATCCACTATACTATACTGCTTCTCTCAAGTAGTATTACAGATTATTTTTTGTGTGTTTTATTTGTATTAACTTTACATGGTGATCTGGAGTGATGATAAAAAAAGAATCTCATGCCCCTGGGTCTGAGTACACATAAACTCTCTGGCCTGTTCATAACTTAATGCATTTCCCCCAAATTTTAACTTTCAAAACTGGATTCAAAACTAGAGAAATGGTAAATTGTGAAAGTAACTTTGAAATATACCATTATTCCTGCAGAGCAAGATCTCTGATTGGACTCTATTACAGCATTCAGACAAGAAGATTAAAAAAAAACATTATTTAATGCATCTCTGTAGCTATATGCATGCATTTATGGAAATAGTTATATGTACTTAGTAGTATTTGCTTCATGTCCATGAAGCAATGTATTTGCACGTGGTCCTATTATCTCCCTCAGGAATTTTCTATGTTCCATACAACATTCTTTGAGTCTGGGGCATCTGCCATTTCTAATGTGAGTAGATTTACACAGCACCAAGAATATTTGAATGCTATAAAGAATAAAATTCAGTAAATAAAAAACCTACATAGGATGAACTCATTAAACTAAAATCTATTTCTTTTCCTTAAAAAAAATTCTTCTCTAAAGTTAACAAAATAAGACCAAATACATAGATTTTATCCTGGTTAGGGGCAGGTGCTATACAGTCTTCACATTAGCAAGGTCATACTAGTTCAAATTAATAGTCTATGGAGGTAACATGGTGGAAGATAAGAGCACTAGATTTGGGGTTGAGACCTCAGTTCAAATTTCTATTCTATACCTTTTATTTGTACGACCACAAACAAATCACTTAAAATCTCTGAGTCTCAGTTTCTGAAACTAACACCTGTATCTATCTACATTATAGGTTGTTATACACAATGTAAGTGTTTTATCAACGTGAGATATTGTTAGGTTGTCTAAATTTCTAGGTTTGATAGCTTCCCTCAACACTATTGCCCTCAAAGGTCACTGATGTACCTTGAACGCATCCCTAATTTTCTGTTGCTATCTCATCATAGAGATGAAATCAATTACATGAAATGGATTTTAAGTGCCAGAAGCAACACAGAGATTTTCTTCCTTAGTATATAATCTTGAAACACAAGCTTCAAGAAGATCATCTTTTTTTTTTCAAAGCAATTGGACTTGAGTAACTTTCTCAAGGTTACACGGCCAGTTATTTCTGGGTGTGGTGCTAAGTAACAGAGCCCAGATTCGATCCCAGGTCATCCCAACTCTGGGGCTAGTGCTCTTACTGTGCCACATAGTCACCCCTAAGCAATTGGGGTTAAGTAACTTGCTCAAGGTTACACAGCCAGGTGTTTCTGGTTGGGTGCTAAGTCTCTGAGCCTGGATTAGATCCCGGGTCATCCCAACTCTGGGGCCAGTGTCTTACTCGCTGTGCTACCTGGCCGCCCTGAAGAGCATCATTTTTAAGGATATGGAATAATACACACACACACACACACATGCATGCACACACACACACATATGCACATCTTAATAAAACAAACTGCAAACATAAAACAGATAAATTAAGTGTTTCATGGGAGGGAAAAGTGATGGAGAAAGTTGATGGATTTCCAAGTTTGGGTTTTTTTTTATTTTGTTTTGTACATTTTTGTTGTTCCAGGATTCTGATTTTATTGGTATATAGAACAATTTTTTTTGTTCCAGGCTTCTGATTTTATTGGTATATAGAAGTCTCAGGGAAGAAACAGTCTTTGCCAATAAATATAAGCACCTCCTCTGCAATTTGTTGTCTTACAGGACTAGGATGGTAAGTAATTTTCACAAGATGAAACCATCACTATTTGTTTGAGTTAGGACTTGAACCCAGCTTTTCTTGAGTTGAAAAGATAGCAGTGTGACGCTAGCTCCTGCTGCCACTACATTATTATGATTTCCTTTGTTTTCTGAAATTTGTAATGATATTTAATGCAAATGTAGTAATTATGCTTCAATGTTGAAAAAAAGAGATACCAATAAAAATCAAAACATGAACAAGAGAAACTAAAGACAATGAAATTAAATCTGAGAGTGATTTGTAGTGTTACCTGAGTAACCAAATGATATGCTTGACAACGGACTAAGATATATTCCACTCCCATACATTGCACCATGGAGCTAAAAAGAAGGGAGAGAAAAGCCTGTCACTACTTTTAAATGTTTCAAATGAAGAACAGAAACAGTCTCACATCAGAACACTGCTTACAAAATAATAGAGCTCTTACTATTCCAAGGTCCTGAACATCTAGGATGAAATATAATCTGATCTAAAAAGATTAATATCATCCTTGCATCAAGAATTTTGATTAGAAGATTTCCCTGCATCAGTTGCCAGTTCACAGTCCTTGGCACAGTCCTCCACACACATTGGAGGCAGAAGTAGTTATTATAGAACACACTAGCTGGCTTTTAATTTAGCAGCTTTTACATTTCATGAACAAACAAAAGACATAATCATCCAAAAGCATGAACTATTCACATGTATACTCTGACAGAGACTTACACATTGAATTACAACATCTATTGGAATTAATTTCAATAAGCATTGCACACCAAAAGTGGCTAATCCTTCTGAAACCCCCAACCCATCTCACCTTAGTCATCTACTGAATTTTAACATTTTGCAGGTAAGCTTAAAAAAAATCATTCTCTGAAACTGACCAAACAGCCTCTACCCTTTTAGATGCAAAACAGCAATATGTGCAACTCAAGAGTCTGATGGATCAGTGTCAACGAACCATACATAATCCAGCCACTTGAACATAAAAAGTTGTCTCCCAGTTCCTTCACTTTTTTTATTTGCTGGCTACTGCCTTTTTTTACCTTGTTGGCAAGATGTAAGTGAGCAAGAAATATTGCAGAGAATATCATAAACCTTGAAATTTTTGTTTAGTTTTTAATTTGTAAGCCTGGAGCCCTAGCATTGTGCTCAACACCTACTAGTAGATGGCTATTAGACGCTTGGTGATAGGTTGATCAATTTCTTTCAATATATTTTTTTCCCCTTCCATATACCATATGGTCAGAGATAAGTCAGATTTCTGGTAATCTTTTATTTCCCCTAAACTGACCTCCACTGCTTTTAGGTGAAAGTTAGTTTTGTAGACAAAACTAAGTAAAGTATGGAAGTAGAGATCAGAAGCAGGTGAGAATTCCTGCTCCTAACATTTTGCTATCATCCTTGAGAGTAATTCAAGGAAAAAAAGTAAATAATGGGCTCTCAAGGATTATTTCCTCCTTTCAATAACAAACAAAAAATAACTTTGTGACTACAAAAAAAAAGGATATATGATTGTGTTGTCTATTTTATTAGGTTCAATATGTAGTATCACTGCTTCTGTAGGAATTGGTTTTAACTTTTCCATCTAGGGCCCTCTTCTTCCATTTGAATAACAGAAGAATTCCACCAAAAGTGATGAGATACATGTAGCCAACATGAGTTCAATGGGCATAAGGGAAAGATATATACTTGCTTTCTGCGCTTTTCTAAACAATGCTACTGATAGCTATAAGATTTGAGGAAGAGTCACCCTCTAACTTAGATGTTTAGTAGGTATGCACACTATAGGACAATATACCATTATAAAAGATGATGGAGGGGAAGAAAAATGTACACCTTTTTACCATCATCTTTCATAAATGAAGAAAATTTACCTGCAGCCGTGTATTAGAAGCAACGACTAAGCCATTCCTCAGGATGGAGTGCCAGTTTTCAATGTGGGAGCCACTAAAAACAGAGGAGGAAAAAAAAAGCCAAAGATACAGTGTTAGAAGTCATGATTAAAAAAAAAGGGCATGCTACCCCAAAATTCAGTGTTTGCAACTCAATCATTTACTTGCTAGCAACTTGGAATTGGCTACCAGCCCTTGGGAATTAAATGTTTCCTCCTTCTATACTCATTAACACTCTTGTATATGAGGCCAATATTACAAGCAGTATTAAGCCATACTCACTGAAATGCAAAGGTACTTCCAAAGAGTTTTTTAGCAGCTCTAAAATTGGATTCTTTGGCTGGTGGACTGCTGAGAAGGAGGAATTGATGGGGAGTGTGCATGAACTTCAATTGCTGTTAAATAAAATATGACAAATGGAAAAGTGTCAAGCTGAACATATTTCCAAGGTTGAAGGTTCACTCAGATCTCACTAGTTCCAATAGAACCCCATTACCCAAGATCTAGCTCAAGTCATTAAAAACCAATTTGATTAATAGGCTGATTCAAACACCTGAAAATGCTATGCCAGAAAAATTACAGTGACTCTTGAAAGGAATTATAAAATATAGTAAAATAAATCTGCAAGAGGAAAGGAACAAATGTGCCAATAATCCCAAATCATTTATATGTTAACTTTGAAATACATTACTAAATTTTGTCTGAACACTGAGCATTCTTAATTGTTTTTCTTTGGTTTACAAGGCTGAGTTCCCAAAGGAGAACCCAATAACCATTCTAGTAGATAAATGGGCTGGGAACATGTTGAATAGGAAAGGAGATACAATTCAAGGTTTTTAAATGGCCACAATGGATGATCTATGAAATGTATAATTCAAAAATTGACCACTCGTTAATATTTGTCCTATGGTTATAACAGGCCTTCTTGGTTCCAATTTTCTTTTTCTAGAACTGTACCCATCAAATAATCTATGAAAAGGGCAGCCCACCAAATAACAAGATAATTAGGTAGGTAGATAGATAGATAGATAGATAGATAGATAGATAGATAGATAGATAGATAGATAGATAGGAGAGACAAGAAGGATAAAAGAGACAAAGGAAGAGAGTAGTCAGAGGCTACTTCCCCTTCACCTCCCAATTGTTATGGTAAAAACAGAAGATTCTGTTCCCCACTTCACACAGTGAGAAAGATCACAGAGTCAGGAATTGCCCTTGGACAATCAAATCTTTGGTTCTAACCTGCTGTTAATACAGGCAGAAAAAAGACATTTGGTGAATGTGAAACAAACAGAAAATATATATATATATATTAGAAAACAAATTATTCTTTTCTGCTTATACTCTTAAGGATGTTCTTTTCAATAATGTTGGAATCCTCAAATGATCTGATTTTAATTGACTTCATTTATGGTTTCGGGATGAATGCCCTGTCTTACCATTTCAGTGTTTTAGTACAATAAACAAAAAGCAACTTACAAAGCAGATAAATATCACTTAGTTCTTCCACCCCTGGCTGTCTGAAAGTTAGGAACCTTATGAGAATCATAGAATAAATTCTATCACCATATAAGTATCCCTCTAATTAAAAAAAATGACATTAAGAATGGGTGGAGGGGCGGCCAGGTGGCTCTCAGTGAGTAAGAGCACCAGCCCCAGAGTCAGGATGACCTGGGATCAAATCTGGACTCTGATACTTAGCACCATACTCAGAAATAACTGGCCATGTAACCTTAACAAGTTACTTAACCCCAATTGCTTAAAAAAAAAAAGAATGGGTGGAAAAATAACTTACCCGGTTAACTGGTAGTTTCACAATATGCGACCTATTACTTGAAATAACCCTGAAATTAAAATGACTGGTCAGCCACAAAATATGCAAAAAATACTTTTCTTCTTAGGAAACAAATGATTAAGTCCTATGCTTGCTATGCCAAAGATTTTGTAATCATTTTATTTAATTACATAATATTTTCCTTTGTTTCTGAAACAAATCTAAAAAACTTCATCTTTTAAGTCATCATTGAAGGCGTGCCAGAAGAAATGTAAAAGTCAAAGCTCAAAAAATGTTTTAATAATCATCTTAGTGAAATAAACATTTTTAGGATATGTTTTACCCAATTATCATCAACAAAAAATGAGTTGACAATTATTTCAAAATTTTCCATTTTCTCAAGAAAGATCATTTAAAACTTAATTTAAAACTAAGTCTCACTTTAAAATCAAAGCATCATATATATTGTCATTTACAGAAAAGGTTAAACATACTAAAATATTTTGTATATAAAATGATTATAATAATCAATGGACTTAACTAGAAAATGAAAAGTGCTTTTAAAAATATGTGAAAGTGTTTTTGAAAATGTACAAAATATAAACAACTTATCATTAAGGAATAAAAAATTCTGGAAAAGAAAATAGTATCTCTTCTGTTTGAAAGGTGAATACCTAAGGCACTAAATATCACGGACAGGTGGAAGAAGTTAGATGGGTATCAAATAAACTGTGAGACAAGAGTAGAGAAAGAAGGATGTACTTTTCCTTTTCAACACTTTGTTATGAAATACAGAGGTGGCATGGTATACTAGATGGAGTGTGTATGTGTGTGTGTGTTTGTGTGTAAATAAAGACTGAGATTGAGGAAGACATAAAATCAAATTTTGCCTCTAATTTTTATTAGCTATTTGAACCTATGCAAATTATTCAACATTCCTGAGCCTCCATAAATTCCTAAGAATCACCTACTTAGGTATAGATGGATTGTGATCTGATTAGGCAGAGGGAATCTCAAGAAAAAAAATTTTTCATGCTGATAAAATCATAGAGCCTTTGGACATTGTATAAGCATATACTAAAGAATGTTCCAATGATGAAAAAAATGTGTGTATAGATATTTATATATACATATATATGCATACACATGTATATAGTATGTTTATCAATACATAGTTTTAGTTTATTTATGGACATTGTAAGTTAGAACAATAATAATTGTTCACACACACAAATATCAACACATGCATTATCACAGGAACTCTAGGATGCATGTATGACAAACTATCTTCACTAATTTGCAGATGAGAAAACTGAAGTTCAGAGAGCTTAAGTGATTTGTCCCTGATCACAAAGCTAGGAAATATCAGAGGTGGGATTTGAACTGAGGTCTAATTTTAAATGGCAGGCTTTTGTCATGGTGTTTCTCCATTTCAATTCCATCTTTAAAAAATTGATTAAGCTGACTCCAACTAAGCAGAATCTCTCAATAACAAGATATATCCCCCCAGTGCAAAGGCAGGATTAGAGGGGGTCTATGTAATCAGCCACATATGATGTAACATTGAGAGGGACTTTAACATTTCTTTTTTAAATAAAATTTCAAAGACAGAAAATTCTTTTCCCAGTGGTTTGTGGCTATTACTTTTGTGACTATGTTTTAGCATAATATCTCAAATTCTCTGGTAGGCTAATTCAGAGGGAAAACAATTGTCAAACAGGAGTGAACAGCAGGTACTGCGATGCAATTTCCTAACCATTCTACATTGTTGAACAATTAGCTTGTCTCAGCTAATCCAGCGTTCCATTTTTAGGAAAAAGACACAGGTGATAAAAAATACAAAGCAATATTAAGGACTGCAAAAAAAAAGTAGGGCTTGTGTTCTGGGTTCAAGAGACATTCAGTTAAGTCTCCTAACATTTTTAAAATTACCACAATGGGATGTTTAGGGGTGGTGGTGGAATGGGGAGTGAGGAGAGTGGGGCAGAGATCTTGAAGCATGCAAAAATCTTCTAACATAATAGAATGATGTAATAACTAGGGCAAGAAAAGGTACTAATGAATTTGAGGGAGATTTTCTAATCGAAAATATTGAAACAACTGACTTTCCAGCTTAATCTTCACTTAACCAGAAAATTAAATTAACCAGAACAACTCATTACCTGCGCAGTCCTGT
Source organism: Petaurus breviceps papuanus (assembly GCF_028583685.1). Taxonomy (NCBI): domain Eukaryota; kingdom Metazoa; phylum Chordata; class Mammalia; order Diprotodontia; family Petauridae; genus Petaurus; species Petaurus breviceps. The sequence continues at coordinate 4,707,600 of NW_027185890.1, forward strand.
TAATCAAGGTTTTTACTATGGACAAACTGCAGTTAAATGAACTGCATATCTTTGCAATGCAAGGCAATGTATTCTTTCCCCAGTGAGGTAGAACTTTTAATTAAAATGAGAGTCATTAAAGGCTTATATAATCTTCAGGGCTCATAAGCTTCTAGGAGAATTTTAGCATTGCAGGTTTAAAAAAAAACAGACATGCATTGTTGTTGTTTTCTTTTTTCCTTCTTTAAAAGCAGGCAAAATAAGGCCACATTCTACATTTTTATTAAAAAGACACTGAAGTTTTATACCATTGCAACAGAGGATGAGCAAGGGGGTCCTGTTTATCCATCTGTTTCTTGATTTCCAAATATGGTGCCTATAAAAGATAAAAAATTCTTGATTGCTCTTAAAATACCTGTTTTTTAAAGTAACACATATCTAACAAAAGAAATGCAGGCTGATAAGTATGCCTAATTCAAAGATTTCTTGACATTTAGCCTTGAAAATTTACAACTTTGTCTTGGTAACAACTAAAACTGCTCTAGAAATTTCTCCCCAAGCTTAAGTGATAGCTATAAAATTAGAATGAAAGAGAACATTTTATAACTCCAATGAATGTTCATATCCAAGAGTATTTGCTTGAGTCTAGAGCTTTCCATGAAGAAAATGAGGAGAAATTTCACTAAAATGAACTCTCCCTTCCTCTCCTCCCTGTCTGTGACCTCAATACTTTGTCATTTTTCTCTCAAGTAATACCAAGGAAGACCTACACAACTTAGCATATTCAATGAAAAACATTCAGAGAATTTACTTAAGTGGAAATCTCCCTTTGATGACTCAGGAATACAAAATTATATATTTAGCAATTCTGACAATGGATTGTAATACACTTACCTCAAAAAATTCTGCAGATGTGACATAATAACACCCACTTCTATAAGGCACAGAAAAAAAAACCCACCAAACACTACTATTTTCATCTCCATGTTGAAGAGATAGTGACATCAAGAGATTAAGTAACTTGCCCAAGGTCACAGAACAGGTAGGTCACTGAGGGAGTCAGTTATACAACACTAGTATCTAGATTCCTTATTTGAGTGCTCATCAGTCGATGTTGTCTCCCATTTAAAATAGCTTATATGTGACCCAGAAAAGAAGCAGCCATTTTTGGCAAAGGTCTGATGCCAGAGTCAAACTTTGCAGCTATTTATAAAACCAGGAATGCCTGGGGTCTAGGATATAGTATAAATATAGAGCTATAGCAAAGTCATTTTCATTACTAAAAATCATTTACTGAGAGCTTAACCTTGTGCAATATACTACTAGAAGCTGCAGGGAAGAGGGGGATGGTAATTTTAAAGATAATGTTGTCTCGCATCCCAAACTGTATGTTTTCTACACAACATAATCTTACTGTGTCATTTCCTTTTCATAAAAGATAATGACAATGTCACATCTAATACAGTAACATCACACAGTAATTCAAATTTCCCGATGAGAAGTAATCATCATCCTTATATTCTTATTTTCCTTTAGAGGAAATGTCCATCTTGGACAACTCGATGCAAATGCAAATAAATTTTAAAAGTGCTACCCAATATGCCTGAATTGCAAAAATAAACAATGACAACAAAAAAAAAGGCAAAATAGCATGCTTACTTACCTGTGTCATTTCTCTAATAGATGTAATACTATCCAGAGCTTTCATTACTCGGTCATAGTTCTTCTTCTGTTCAAATGAAAACACACAACTGATATTAACTTACAGACCCCTAAAGGCAAGCATTTCTTCACTTAAAATCTCCTCTCTATATGCAAAGCTTTAATTGGTGGTAAATCTGAAGGTAATGGTTCTTCAACAACATTGTCAAAACAAATTTTAAAAGACTTAAAACTCTGATAGATATAATAAATTTTGATTCCTGAATACTGATGATGAAGAATGTCAAGGATATCTTGAAATAAAAGTGGTGGACTTAATCAGACAGATATAGATTTTTTTAGACAAGGTCAATAAAGGGAAATTGTTTTGCTTGCTTATGTATATTTGTTAAAGAGGTTTTTCTTTTTTTTTGTTTTCACTAGAGAGGGGAGGTGATTGGAAGAGACAATAAATACTTGATTTTTAAAAAATATGTATTTTTTAAAAATTTGAATTTTTTTCTATCTCCAACTTTCTCTGTTACTCCAATTTCTGACAATGGAGAAACCCTTCTCCTTGCCAAGGTGACATGCCCTTAATATCACCCTTCATCTTCTACAGCAGACTGCCTCCTCAATCACTCCCCTGTTATGTTTACTTAGTTTCTTTCTTTCTGCTGCCTTCAAACATTCTCAGGTCTCTCTGATTTTTAAAATATCTTGACTATGTTATACTATTTGACATTTCTGATCCTTTTTTCGTCAAACTCCTAGAAAAATGTCAACACTCAACGCCACTACTTTTCCCTCCACTCACTTCTAACTCCACTAAATTCCAGCTTCATCACTCAAAATAAATTGCTCTGTTTATACTTAAAAATGATATCTTAATTATCAAATCTAGGGGACATTTTTCTGGCTCAGTTCTCATTCTTTTTGACTTTTCATCATTTCCCTCTGTTGTGCATATCCTTTGTCCTAGGTCTTTGCTCTTCTCTGAGTTTTTGTGACACTGGTTTTCTGATTCTCTTCCCATAGGTACCCACTGGTTTTCAGCATCCAATGAAGGTTCATCATCCATCTCATTCCTTTTAACTATAGGCATAAATGAAGACTCTGTCTTGGGTCCTTTTTCCTTTTCTGTCTCCATTCTTTGACGTGATGACTTCATTAACTCCCAGGCATGTAATTATTATCTCATAGCATATGGTTCTATCTATCCAGATCTATCCAGGCCATCTCTCTGGCTGCCATGTCATATGATCAACTTCCTATTAATTATTTTAAACTAGATGTGCTTTAGATACCTGAAATTCAGCATGTCTAAAACAGAACTCATCTTCCCCACAATGAACCTCTATAGAATATTTCTATTTCTATCAAGAGTATGATCATTCTTCCAGTTTGGGGGGAATATAATCTCAGTGGTATCCTTGATTTCCCCATTTATTCTCATGCCCACATATCCAATCACTTGCCAAATCTCATCATTTCTTGCTCCACAAAATCTTTTGTGTTCAGCCCCTTCCCATTCATAGACATCCCATGCGTTCTCACTTGCATAAGTATTCCAACAGCCCCCTAATAGGTTTCTGTCTTAAATCTCCCCCCACCCCTCTAATCCATTCATCACACATTTAGCAAAATGATTTTTCTTAACTATAGATCCAACTTCTTACTCAATTAACTGTGATCATTTCCTATTACTTCTAGGATATAAATATGGTCCTCTGTTTGGGTTTTAAGGCAATTCTCAACTTAACTTTCCAACTTTGTTGCATGTGATTCTTGTTTTGATATCTAACCAAACAGGCTTTCTCTCCGTTTCTCACATAGATCATTGCATCTATTGTCTCTGTGCCTTGGTACTCTCTATCACTCATTCTCAGATTGAGTTGCACTCCCTCTTCACCTCTACCTAAGATAACCTCTCATTTTCTTCAAAACCCACCTCAAGCACTATGATATGAAGCCTTTTTACTTAACCTAATTCCCAGTAAACTCTAGAGCCTGCCTTCCCTCCCTTCCTTGTTTTTAACTTACTTATTTGTTTTGTGTTGATTTGGCTGGATTCATTTTGAAAATATTTATATAAGTACATACTGTCTTTCCCAAATAGACCATGAGTTCCTCATGAACAAAGAAAATTTCATTTTTATTTCTGCAGTCCCAAGACATGGCATAGTCCTTAGCACATAGTAGGTGCTTAATAAATTATTTTCCCCCTTGAGAAGACAAACAGCTACCTGAAATGGCATGAATTTTGAATGATCTGGAAGAAAACAGAATACTAAGTTGCCACTACTATGAGATGTGAGAATATTCCTTTGGTAGCTCCATGAAAAATAATATTACAATTTTAGCTTAATCTCTCCTGTTTCATATCTTTGGAGGCTGTTACTACAATATTGGGGGAGGGGGGGAAACAAACAAAAAAAAATCCAACACTAATGTAATGGTAATGGTAATTTGAAGATCTTCCCTTCCCCTTAATAAGCCTAAGGGAATTTGAAGACCTTCCCTGCTTTCAAGATATACCCTGCTCCCTAATAGGCTGAATGTAATCACATGGAGTCTGTGGTGGGAGGAGTTGACTGAAGAGTGCAGCAGAGCCCACAGGAAGCCAGGAGAGTCAGAGCAGCTAGACAGATGGACGCATTGGAGGAGGGCAGTTAGTTTTGTGAGGAAATGTTGGTGTTTGCCACCTGCTGTGATAGCTAGGCTTGTGTTCGTTTGTGGGAAGGCTAAAGGATAGTGTGGCTCTCTGCTACATTGTGGCACATTAACTTCTACATTGCTACCATGTTTCCCCGATAATAAGACACTGTCTTATTAATTTTTTTGGACAGAAAAACACCAGAGGGCTTATTTTCAGGGGAGGGCTTATTTTAATGAACATTGACAGCAATTTTAATAAACAGGTAAATGTGAACAAAAAAAGTACCTTTATTCAATAAGCAAATCACTGGGGAAGAACAGGATGAAGCGCTCACTGCTGCAGCTCTGATTGGATGCAGCTTGGAGCGCGGCGTGCATTTCATGGGGGGTGGGGGGACAGTGCATACAGAGGGTACCATAATGTAGCGTGTAGCGCAGGGGATCACCTTCACTACAGTAGCAATCTCAATAGGGCTTATTTTCAGGGGAGGGCTTATTTTAGAGGAATCTTACACAGTAAGAGGAGGGCTTATTTTCGGGATAGGTCTTATTATCGGGGAAACACGGTATGATGGATTCAGTTTCCTGGTGTTGGAATTTGGTTTTCTGAATAAATGTTTTGCTTCTGTCTTCTATATGGAGAGTATGTTATATTTAGCTATCAATTTATGCCAGTATATTTACAGTGACTGCTAGTGCTGTTTATGAATTACACAAATCAAAATGCAAACATTGATGTTTTAATTTTTCCCACCATAATAACACTTGGCCTTTTATAGATAATATAATATAATATAGATAATAGACAATAAACAGAATACACTCCAAACACTGATATCCACCACAAAACATACATTTTAAGGCATATCTTTCAAATTAAATGAGTGTTTGATGAGGACTTATTTAATACAAAAGTACAAAAAGGACATGGCATGATTTGAATGGCAATAAATAGGTCGGGATTCAAAAAGTTCAAGAGTTTTTAGTGAGGTTGTAAAAGAGGGAAGGAATACAAATAACCAAAAATGAATGGCTTGTATGATGTCTTGGAAGTGGGAATTAACAGTTGAAAATGGGAGAAATGAAAAAACAGGTTCTTTGGGAAAGAATTACAGGATAAAAGCAGAAGCTAGAGATTTAAGTACATCTAGAAAACCTAAAATATTGCGAGGCTTTTGTATTATAGAAAGGGTATCAAGTAAGAGAACTAGAAACCTGGGTTTAAGGTTGTGCTAGCGCCATCTTGTATCAGCTGTTCATAAGAGCCAATTGGTAAAGTTTCATTGTGAGCATTTACACCTCAGATATTGGCAAAAACTACAAATCAAGGTATGATTTATGCTTTTATAAATGGGAAAGCAAACTTAAAAGCATACAGTTATTAAAAATTCATCAGTATACCATTACCTAGGTCCATATTTGAGTTTTATTACAAAATAGCTGCATGCCTCGGTCAAACACTCTGCTTTCTCACACCTCTAAAATTGGAATCACATTGGAATAACTTATTTTTAAGACAACAAGAAGTTCCACAACTTTCCAAGTCTCTTCTAGGAAGTCTCTATAAGTATCACTTACCCTAGGATTGAAGGCCAGCATTTGAGGATCATTAGGATCTACCACAGACGGATACGGCTCAAAAATAACCACTTTCCTAGGGGATTCCAAGGCAGATCGACACATAGACACAAGCAGGTCTACCACCTAGAAGTGTAAATGTAAAACCAGTTAATTCTCTTGTTCCAACATGCTTTCAACCAGCCATTCCTTCATTGAATTAATTCAGGAAAATCTTTTATTTTTTCCTCATCACCTCCCCTGTATCAGCTTATTTTGAAGTTTCCTAGTTCGTACGTTTAAGAACAAAAATTTCGGTAATGTCCACAGTAACTCCTACTACAATGGAACATTTGGAACTGAACAAGAAGGTTAGAGGTTAGAGTATTAATGCCAAATCTTCTGTATGGAAAGCTTATATTAGTAGTAATGATATAATATATGACCTACATCATGGAAGGACGGTAGAAGAGGCAAAAACTGACCAAATTTAAAAATAAATTGTTGCTCAGTCATTTTCAGTCATGACCGATTCTGTGTGAACACATTGAAGGTTTCCTTGGCAAAGATAATGGAGTTGTTTGCCTTTCCATCTCCATCTCATTTTACAGATGAGGAAACTGAGGAAAATGAGGTTAAGTGATTTGCTTAGGGTTAGGGTCACAGAGCTAGTAAGTGTCTGAGGTCACATTTGAAGTCAAGAAAGATAAGTCTTCCTGACTGAAGGTCTGGCACTCTATCCACTCTGCCACAAAGCTGAATAAAAATAAATAATAAATCTTAATTAAAGATTCCTTCAAATTTCCTGACATTACCTGACAAACAGCTTGCAAAGATCAGCCTTGTTGGTAGGGACAATAAATTTGAGGATAAAATTGAAAAACAAAAACAATGAAAGTCATTGACAAGATATTTTTGGTTTTTTACAGGAGAAAATTCCAGCAAAGCCATTTTTGTGACTTACAGGTAAATCTTCAGGCAGTACGGAAAGAGTGGTGGATTTAAAGTGAGGAAAACTTAGTTCATCTAGCTCAGCTGCTTAGCACTTCTGTGACCCTGGGCACATCAATTAACCTCTTTGATACTAGTGTCCTCCTCTGCTTGAACCAGGAGAGCTCTGTCTTCCCTTTCCTTTGACAAGATCCTCTGTGCTACAACTTATTCCACCATGAAAAATAAGATGACAGACTACAGGCAATGATGCTAACGTCATAAGCTTAGACCCACCTAAATAACCCCTCCAAAAAATCTACAAAGCAAATTTAACCTAAAAAAACCCTCAAAAACAAACCTAAAATTATTTTTAAAGATTTCAAAAAAATTAATGTGGCTGTAGTAGGGGTAATTAGAGCCTACAATGATGCAAAATGTTGATATCTAATAAGAATCTGGCTTCTAGATGTGTCTGTGTTCACATGACATTCAGGAACCTAAATTTTTTGAGATTTTAGCAGAACAATTAGAATGTAAGCTAGCTGAATTAAATAGCAAGGCAGTAAGCTTGAGATCTAAATATAACAGATAACAAAGCAAAAAAAAAGACATTTTAAAAAGTGCAATAATTAAAACAGCTGAATTTGGGTCAGGTGGGGTTTTTTGTGCTTTTTGCTGAATTATAGTAGTTTAGAAAAATAAAAAAAAGTTGAGATTTCAAAAGCAGGCATGCAATTTTCAAAGCCCTAGCTGTGATTTCTTTTTTTCTTCCAACTGCACTCCTACTACTCCCAGATGGGGGAGGGGGGAGGGGAAGCTTCATACCAGTCCAACATATTCTCAGTGTTTCCTGATCTTATCATGAATGTGAAATTAACATCACAATTTCTGAGTTGAGATGGAAGGAAAGATAAACAAACCTTCTCCTCCCCAACCCTCCAAAAAAATATGGATTAAAAAAGGAGGCATGATCTTAAGATAAATGTTAAAACCAATCCTATGTCAGCATGTAATTGTAGCAACAACAACAAAACAATGTTATATTAACATACTATAATGTACTAAGCAGAGAAAGGAAGGGAGCAATTCTCGTACTAACATGTTTCATTCAACTACTAGCACTTTTTTCCCCAAACATTTGCCTGTCTCTCATTTTACATGATTGCAGATAAATTGAATCAAAATTGATTAAATGAACTAAAAAGAGAAATGCTACTTATTTCTATGTGCTAGTTTTATTCAGCAACATTCTAAGTATTCGCGGAGTAAATATTTCAGTTTGTTCTTTAAAAAGAAGAAAATTTAAAAGTAAAATTTAAAATAAAAATGAGGAAGAGACAATGGAGACTATTTTTGCCACTCAAATCACAATTTTTTCCCTTTCTTTCACTAAAATGTTTTAGTTCATGACAAGTGTTTATCTACATGACAGGAACCACACAAATAAAACTAAATAAGTCTTTCCTCTTAGAATGCTACAAACTAAGAAATGCCAAAGTGTTACTGAGGACTGGAAAAAACTTTGAACATGTACCAAATTCATGTACTGGCAAAGGAAATATGTGGACTTAAATTCACGGGTCATTACAAGTGGGCAGGAAACTTAGAGACTACCTTGCTCACAGGATGAAAGAACTGGAAGAAATTTTAGATGACATTTAGTCCAGCCCAGTCATTTTACAGAAGAGAAAACTGAGACCCAGAGATGATGGCTGAATTACTTAAGGTATCAAAGCAAAGTAAGGGCAGAGTAGAGGTACAGGTTTCCTGAGTCTCTACCCACAGAATGTGTTTCTATACAACACTGGCTCTAATTAGGGTCATGAGTTATCAAGGGATTTGCATACAGTTTTAGAAAGGACATCATAAGATCATGTGGCACGGCTGTTTTAAAGATGGAAAGGGGAAAAGACTTGGCCAGTGTTATAAATGATTTAGGGATAAAATCACAAGTGAAGTGTGGCATGGGTGAAGAAGATAGCTGGTACCATTTTCAAAAGGTTAGGGTATTTAGAAACTAGACTTAACAACTATAGTTTAAAATGTGGAAAAACTAAAAAATGATAATACTTTAAAAGACTACTGTTAATAATTTTAAAATAAAACCTTACTTTATTATCAAAAATAGCCGAGCTGCTGTTGTTGGTTTTTTAGACAGTCTATAAATGAATTTATTCTGCATTTTCAGGTCTGGGATCAGTGGATAAGGAAACATCCTTGAGCCACTTGTGGAAATACAAAATAATACCATGGATGATTGTTATCTTCTTTGTTTAGGTAGCCAGACAATAGTTTATTTGAATCTACTAGAACATAGATATCAAATAGCAGATGTTACTTTTTATGACTTCTAACCCTTTCCAATGTCCCCTCTTAAAATGGTACAGGAAATTGGAAGGTTTTCCATTCCTACTCCTTCACTAATGATGACAATCCTCTGTTTCTGTCCTATATTATTTTTTGGATATTGATTTGATTATGTGATATAATAAAAATAATTAGTAAACTCCTTAAGGATATCTTAATTTCTCTGGTTGTTATGGGAATGGGAATCTGAAGATCTTTCCTGCCCCTTGGCTAGGCTTAAGTGACTCTGAGAATCTTCCCTGATTTAAAAATATACTCTAAGAGTAGGAGCACTGGCTCCAGTGTTGGGATGACCTGGGGATCGAATCCAGGCTCAGACACTTAGCACCCACCCAGAAACACCTGGCTGTGTAACCTTGAGCACATTACTTAACCCAATTGCTTATGGGCAGCCAGGTGGCTCAGTGAGTAAGACCACTGGCTCCAGTGTTGGGATGACCTGGGGATCAAATCCGGGCTCAGATACTTAGCACGACACCCAGAAATAACTGGCCGTGTAACCTTGAACAAGTTACTTAACCCTGATTGCTTTAAAAAAAAAAAAATAAAATATACTCTGCCTCCTAATAGGCTGAATGTGGTCACATGGAGCCTGTGGTGGGAGGCTTGTTTTTCAGGAATGCCCACAGCTTGTTGCTTTGTGATTGGGCAGTGGGTCAAGAGGGTTGTTACATTCTCTGAGCCAGGAGAAGGCTATATATACCCTGATGTGAGGTTTTGTTTCGGGGCTCACTTTGAGAAGAGTTGTGTGATTTGACTAGATGAGACTCTAGGCAGCCATTAAGCCCCCCAGGTTTAAAAACCCAGATGTTGGTGCTTCCCTCTCTGGTAACTGACTAGTTATGGATGTAATGGTCAGACGGTTGGAAGCCTATCTGCTGATCTGAAGTTCTTCTTCTGAGAAGAAATTCTCTGAAGTTCGGGGTGCTGACGTTTTTCCCCTGAACTAGGTAAATGACATATATTGGATTAAAGCAAGATTGTTAACCCATTTTGAGTTGCTTTCCTTTAGAAAAGCAAATCTAGGAACCTGTGCTAGCAGCCATCCTGGGCATGCTAGGGTGCTTGCTGCTATAATGGGAGAAGGGTTACTTTCAGCAATAGACAGATATGTCTTATTTTCTCTTTTTATAAGAATGGCTCATTTAATTTAATCTTTAAATTATGATAAGTTGACTATTTTATCCTTTATTGTAAGGATTAAAAAAATGTATATACTTTCAGTCGAAAATGTTGAGGTTATGAACAACCTATCATCTACAACATTTAGACCTTAAAATAAGCTATTTATTCTGAAATTGTAGACTAGTACAAATTACTAATACCAAATTAAGAACATAATTAACATTACATATTCCTACCTGAGCCCCAGTTGCTATTTCATCAGCAGCTTCATTCATTACTCCAAGAGTCTGGAAAGCAAAGACGCAGAGCTCACGTTCACACACAGTAGGCTACAAAACAGAACAGAATATAACAAATTACATCATTCTTGATTTTCTTAAAAGTTAAGCTCATGTTGCATTGTACCACAGAATATAAAATATAGACTTCTAGAGTTTGACCATTTTTAAGAATTTTTAATTTTATTTCTTCTATTTTTGTTATGATATTATGGAAGTTGTACTAATTTGATTTTTGAATAGGCAAACAGTGACTACTAAGGTTTTCATTACTCTAATAAGGAGCTGAACATAAAGCAGATTTTAGCATTCACAATTTGTACAAATGAATTTATTTTATCAACAAATTTTTTTTAAATGACTGATATACCACTACTTCTTAAAACACAATGAGTTCCTTGGGTTTTCCTTTTTTCATACATGTTACTATGCAAAACCCCAACAAGTGAAAGCAAAAGAAATGCACCTATTATAAATTTTTAAAAATGCAATGAACAAATGTAGATGCTTTTTTTTTAAAAGAGTACCATCTTTAGGAAAGCAATTTTATTTGCAAAGAATGGGCATGCACCCAATCATTTTTTACATCACTTGTGAAAGCAGACTGATCTTGCTGCTACAAATTTTGACTTCAATAACCTCCTGAAATCTACAGCATTGAAATATTCACTTTGTGATTACTTTGGAAGAGTGATCATCTTTCAAGCCTAATACAGTGTCATGCATGTGATTTATCTCATCCCCTAAGTTACATTGCATTAGGCAGCAGATGAAGCCTGACATAATCCAATTCCCTGAGCCACTGCACCCCAGACAAAAGGCATTAGTTATTGCCAATGTTCTTATGCTTACTTGTTTCAGAGGATGACTTATTCACTTAAATAGCAGGAAATTATGGAAACATTCCTATCTTCAATACTAGCTCACCAATTATCAAGATTCCTGACTTTCAGTCTAAAGCATTAAAAAAAGTGTCCTTTCTTCCTCTGGAGTTATGCTTTGTTTCAGTGTAAGAAGTTTTGAGTAAAAAACACACAGACACACACACACACACACAAACACACAAAACACCACACTTGAAATTTAGTAAAGGGACTAAATTTGTCATCTAGACACAAGAACTGTTTTCAATCTAAAGAGAATAACCCTATAAGTGTTTCAACATACTCAGTGCCAATAGGTTGTGCTATTTCCCTCACCTTCCTTTTACCATAAACCACCATCTTATCTTTCCTCCTTCCTAACTTAATGTAAACATTTCCCTAAACACCCATCAATTATCCCAATGACAGTAGCTTCGTTTTTTCTGTTTTCCTTAATTTACCTTGTGCCTAACATAGACTATATAAATACTAGAATAATCAGGAGGTCGACTCTGAAAATCAATTTTAGTTATTCAAGGCATGGAGCAGAATAGACATTGTTTGGAAAAAGAGATATGGAGAAAACATTAATATTTCCATGATGTGGATGAAGTATTCCTTATGCTACTACTAAAGTTTATCAATTCTAAAATGCAATGAAATCAAAGAGGTTGCTGTTTAAGAGATTAAGACCATGGATATGAATATGAATATAACATGCATGACAATGAATGAACAGTATTATTGAGTTTGGATGAATCAATTAAATTTCCTTTCACACCATTTACTTTTTACACACATATGATTATATGTATGTATGTATCTATATACATATTGGAATAATGAAAACAAAAAGACAGACAAACAAACCCAACTATGTTACATATAAATTCTTGCTTCAGGTCAGAGGTTGAAAAACTCTGTCTCCTATGCCAACGCTTCCCATCCATTCCTCCCACACCCATGACCTAAAAATGGTTTTGACATTTTAAAATAAAATTTATTATCATTAAAAGGTAAAACAAAAAAAACATTTTCTTTTAAAGCAATTGGGGTTAAGTAACTTGCTCAAGGTTACATGGCCTGTTATTTCTGGGTGTGGTACTAAGTATCTGAGCCCCGATTTGATCCCCAGGTCATCCCAACACTGGGGCCAGTGCTCTTACTTGCTGAGCCACCTGGCTGCCCCTAAGCAATTGGGGTAAAGTAACTTGCTCAAGGCTACACGGCCAGGTGTTTCTGGGTGGGTGCTGTCTGAGCCCGGATTCGATCCCCAGGTCATTCCAACACTGGGGCCGATGCTCTTACTTGCTGTGCTACTTGGCCGCCCCACATTCTTAACATCAGGGTCAAAATCTTATTTGGCCCATGGAACAAATTCTGTTTTAGATAAGAGTAAAATAAATGAACTGAAATAAATTTCTACTTTTACTTATGATATTTAATTTTTTTTCCAAGTAAGAAAATTCAACTCAGGGGCATCTAGGTGGTGCAGTGAATAGAGCACCGGCCCTGGAGTCAGGAGGACCTGAGTTCAAATCTGGTATCAGACACATGACACACTTAATAGCCATGTGACCTTGGGCAAATCACTTAACCCCAATTGTCCTGCCCTCCTCCCTCCAAAAAAAAAGAAAAGAAAATTCTGCTCAGTAACAACTTGATTAACATAATACCTAATTCTGATTAATCTTCATTGGTTTTTAAGTTTTATGAAAGCAGGTATTAAAAAAGTAAATTTCACAGAACATCCCCAGAATCCTAAGTGATATATCAAAGGGGTCATTTATGGCTGTAATTCAACTCACATTCCAATATAACTACAATGTGAACTTACTTATCTTCCTAAAAGTACTATGGGAATGAATAAAATAGAGAAATATAGCCATAGTTCATAATTAGGTATGTTACATGCATGTTAACACATACAGACACACACATACTTTTTATCATTGTTGTTAACAACCCCTTATTTAGGTAATTGTAACATTAGGCTTTTTGTTTTCTATGATGATCTTTCAGAGGGCATGTTCTAATCCACAGTATATACAAACATATTACTTATATGTGAGAAAGATGAAGATCTGACAATACATAGATGCCCTTAGTCAATTACTACAAAAATAGTTGCACTGATTATCAAATTATATTTCAATGTATAACATTTACAAAACACCTCAAACTAAACCTTAAAGCATTCAGTAGATCCAGCCTTATATAGCCTTTTCCATTTTACTCGAATAATATGCATCCATTCTTACCTAACTTCAGGAGACTCTTTTCTCACTCATGTTGGCCAAATGTTACTTTTTAGAAAATGAATGGTTTTCCAAAGCCCAACTACAACTTTTTTTTCTCCCTTTTACCCCCTTACCAGATAATTTTGCTTCATTCTTTGAAGGCAAAACTCGACTGGTGGTTCTCTTTCCTCTTTTTCTCCACAGCCCTATATTTTGTAATCTATACCATGCTCTAAGTACAGTGTTTATTTTATTTCTTTAGTTGTATAAAACCTTTATCTGAACCCAAGACCTCTGACACAAGATATTTATTTTCAATATATAAAGAGCCTTGTTTATTTTTTTTAACAACAGCCCTTGTATCATCTCATTAAATAATTTTTTTAATGTACAAAAATTTTTAACAACATGATCTTATTATCACTTAATTTTGATCCAAGGATACTATGTATAAACCATCAACTCATTACAAATGGGATTCTCTAAGATAAAACATATTGTAGGTAGGGGGCGGAGTCAAGACTGCAGAGTAGAAGCAGGACTTCCCCTCTGCTCCAGCTTCCACCTTCACCAATCCATGTAAAAAGGGGACTCTAAACAAACTTTGGAACTGCAGAACACACAAAATGACACAGAGAAGCTAACCTCCCGCTGAGGACAGCCCAGCAGGAATTGACCAGGCCAGCACTCTCGAAGCCCAGCCCAGGCCCGCCATGAGCCTGAGGTTTTAGACCCAGGGCAGGTCTGACCAGCGGGACTCCAGATCAGCAGCAGCTGTGGCCATTTCCAGATTTATCAACACATAGATGCGAAGGACAAAGTGAGACATCAGTGCAGTCTGGACTTTGGGACCCAGTAAGTGGGAGTGCATAGCTTTTGCCCCTGGGGCGAGAAGCCACTAAGACCCCAGCACAGCCAGCCAGTGCCATGTGGCAGATTCAGCTCCTAGCCTGCAGAGGCTAGGGAGACCAAGCACCAGTCTGGGGGTAATCGCTCTTGCTTTAACCTGCCCAGATCTGGATTGCAGTCTAGGGTGGAGGTCCTGAGGTGTGTGTCCAGCTTGGCAGAGAGTGTGGAGACCTCAGAGAGGGCACCCATCTAATACATCTGGCAGCTGAGAAAACCCCAGCGTTTGGGATGAAAGCTCCCCTGTCTGGTGGCAGAGTCCTACTATGGCAAAAAGCCCAGGGGTCAAGTGACTGAGGGGTGACATGACCAGGCAAAGGAAACAAAGCAGACAGAAGATTACAACATTAGACTCCTATTTTGGGGACAAAAAGGGGCAAAGCATGGAATAGGAGGAAGACAGTGAAGTCAGAACTCCTGCACCAAAAGCTTCAAAGGAAAATATGAACTAGTTACAGGCCATAGAGGACCTTAAGAAGCAGATAAAGAGAAGTGGAGGAAAAATTGGGAAGAGAAATGAGAACGATGCAAGAAAATTATGAAATCAGAGTCAACAGCCTGACTGAAGAAAATAACACCTTAAAAAATAGATTAACTGAAATGGCAAAAGAGGCTCAAAAAGGCAATGAGGAGATAAATGCCTTAAAAAGCCAAATTTGCCAGATGGAAAAAGAATCTCAAAAGCTCACTAAGGAGAATCATGGCTTCAGAATTAGACTGGAGCAAATGGAAGCTAATGACTTTATGAGAAATTAAGATGCTGTTAAACAGATCCAAACAAATGAAAGAATAGAAGGCAATGTGAAATATCTCAGGGGAAAAACCACTGACCTGGAAAACAGATCCAGGAGAGATAATTTAAAAATTATTAGACTACCTGAAAGCCATGATCAAAGTAAGAACCTAGAAATCATCCTCCAGGAAGTTCTCAAAAGAAAACTGCCCTGATGTTTTAGAACCAGAGGGCAAAATAGAGCTTGAAAGAATCCAGCGATCACCTCCTGAAAAAGATCCCAAAAAGAAAACTCCTAGGAATATTATAGCCAGGTTCTGGGATTTCCAGATTAAGGAGAGAATATTACAAGCAGCCAGGAAGAAACAAATTGAAGATTGTGGAAACACAATCAGGATAACCTAGAATCTGGCAGCTTCTACACTGAGGGATCGAAGGGCTTGGAATATGATATTCTGGAGGTCAAAGGAGCTGGGATTAAAACCAAGAGTCACCTACCCAGAAAAACTGAGTATCATGTTTCAGGGGAAAATATGCTCATTCAGTGGAATAGATTACTTTCAAGCATTCTTGATGAAAAAACCAGAGTTGAATAGAAAATCTGACACTCAGATACAAGAAGCAAGAGAAGCATGAGAAGGTAAACAGGGAAAAGGAATCATAAGGAACTTATCAAAGTTGAACTATTAACATTCCTACATGGAAAAACAATAATTATAATTTATGAAACTTTTCTCAGTAGCTGAAGGGATTAGAAATATATATATATATATATATATGTATGTATGTCTATATATATGTCTATATATGAGGGTATATGGGCACATGAATACATGTGTGAATGTGTGTATATATGTTTATAGGTATACATAGATAGAAGGCACAGGACCAATTTAACAGGAAGGGATGATACTTAAAAGGTGAAATTAAGAGGTGAGAGGAATATAATGGGAGGAGACGGGGAGAGACAGATTGGGGTAAACTATCTCATACAGAAGAGGCAAGGGAAAATGGTTACAATGTAGGGGAAGAATAGGAAGGCAAAAGGGAATGTGTCAACCTTATTCCCATTGAATTTGGCTTGAGGAGGGAATGAAATACACACTAAACAAGGTATCTCACCCTCCAGGAGAGTAGGGGGGGGGAAGGAGATGAGAGGGGGGATGATGGAAGGGAGGGCAGACTGGGAGGGGAGGGAAGTTGGAAGCACCCATTTTTGAAAAGGGATGGGATCAAAGTACAGAATAGAACAAGTGGGAGGTAGGATAGGAAGGAGGGAAATATAGTCAGTCTTTTACAATATATCAACTATGTTATTGTTTTGCATTAGCCACACATGTACAACCTATACTGAACTGCTTATCTTCCCAGTGAGGGTAGGTGACAAGGGAGGAAGGGAATGAATCTGGAATTCAAAGTTTTAAAAACAAATATTTAAATATATATATATATATACATATATATATATATATACATATATATATATATACTATTATTAATACTATTTTACATGTAATTGGGAAATAAGATGTATGGGCACTGGGGCATAGAGATCCACTGAAAAAGTTGAAAGGGGAATGGGAGAAAATATAGAAGAGAGCAGATTGGAGGAGGGGATATCCTGTGGGACTGTTATTTTGGGGGTGGTGGGTAGGGGAAAAACAGGGAGAAAATGTGTAACTCAAAATCTGGCGGAAATGAATGATGTAAATCAGAAAAAAAAATTTTAAAAACCATATTGTATTTCCCATTCTCAAGGACTAATCTGTAAACAATTACATTGTCTAGTCAGGATCTGAATTATGCACATTTGAAGTAGAGCATCTCTAGGCTTTTTTACCTAGCATATCAACCTGTTTTTGTTCATTAACGAAAATGGGCAGAAGTTCAAAACTGCAACACAAGATGGCACTCTAGTAGAAATTTCTCAACTTAAACATATTCATTTTAGATGGTCAATATTAGATATTTCTTTGAGGACAACATGGGAAGTTCTTTGGGATTAATGTTCCCTACTGGACCACTGTAATTAATTTCATAGATTTCTTTCTGCCCTCTCCCTCTGTGAACTTTGATTATCTCTAGGGAAAACACAGAAGCTATTTAAAAGGGGGCAGTTACTTTAATGGCCATTACAGACAAACCAAATATGCAAATAACGCGTTTCATTACCCAGAATTTAATACCAGGTTCAAGTTTCATATGCAATTTTGTAAATTATTCATTAACTAATTTTAAAACTTTTCAATAAAGCGTTTACACTACCTTGGCATTTCAGAAATACTCCATCCCTAATGTTACATTATTAAAGTATTTGACCTTGCTTTCCAACCATTAATCTGCAAGATTCAAGACTGAGTTTCACAGACTCTGGTTAATACTTTTTTTTTTGGAATATGGATGGATCCTCCTGACCATTATTGCACACTAAATGGATAATGAAATAACTTACTCATCCCAAAACAGTGAGGTTTGTTTTGTTTTTTTAATATATTTCTGTAGGCAAAAGCCTTTGAAATAAAAGGAAACAATTTTCTTAGGAGGAGATCATAAATTTAGATATGTAAGGGAAACCTAACCTTTTAGTTAGGTTATCTATTATAGATAAGAAAGCTGAAGGCCACAGATGTTTAAAAAAAAAAGTTGTCCAGTGTCTCTGAGTAAGGCCTGCAATACAGATCTTCTTGCCTCCAAGTCCTGGGCTCTATCCACCGTATCTATCACCATATCATTTTAGCTAGAATTCAATACTGATCCCACTAATTGTCAGCATTATGAAGCTGAACAATACAATGAACTAATACCAATTATTCTGTATATTTCATGCTCACATTTCAATTACCATTTTTTTGTCTTGTTTTGTTCTTTCCCTCTCTTCCCTTCTATACCTAGTAGAATATAAGCTCCTTAAACAGAAACTATTTTGTATTTTTTCTTTTTATCTCCAACAACTGATGGGTCCCTGAAATATAGGGGGCCTTAAAAATGCTTATTATAATGAAATAAATAAAAGCATGACTTTCAAAACACAATTCTAAGTAAATAGTATTTAAGCTTTAGGAAGGATATCAGAAACTCTTCTTTATGTTACTAAAAATATAAGAATGACAAAATTAAATACTTTTTCTTTATCAATATAATTCAAATAATCTCTTTATAAATCACATGCAATTTTATCCAAAATTTCACATGCCCTCTATAGAACTGCTGAACTCAATTTAGATTGGAGACAACTACTCTAATACATAAGTGATGCATGCTTGAGTATATATACTTATAGCACAACATTACATTTAAAAAATCTTTTTTTTAGGAATCCCATACACTGGATACAATATTTTTAATAACCTGAAGCTTAAACAGCTCTTGAGAGACACCACCAACAAATACACAAAAGAAAAGAAAGACAGAAGACAGACAGATGATAAATGACAACCTGATTTTTAATCTCACATGTGTGGTAATACAAAGAGTATTAAAGTTAGAATTCCAATCCAACATAAAAACCATCAATTTAAAATATTATATTCATGTGCCCATAAAAGCATAGTTACAGATGATTTTTTTCCCATAGTACTACAGTACTTTTAAAAGCACAAAAGCACATCTATAAAATGTTATGGTTTAGAATATACATAATAATGGACTACTATTACATGTCTTTATAATTAACAGCAGCTGATATTGATATCATGCCTTAATGTTTACAAATCAATTTGTGGAGCTCTACCATTACTTAAAAGGATCTGAATTTTCATAATTTGATATCTTCTGCTGGGTTTCCCTTTCTCATTGGATCACATGGAGTTTCAAAGTTGGAGTTTAAGAATAAACTATAAGATACTGAGGAAGCAACAGACCTTGGCTGGTTGAGATGATTCTCAAAGACACAGGTGAAAACTGCCTAATAATAGACAGAAGTAGCTGCAACTATATTCTGAAGAGAAATATCAGCTGCCCGGTAATAAGAGTTTATATATTGTCAGTGACATACTCAGGGTCCTTTTGGAAATTACTTAGTTCACACTCACTTTCTCTAGATAGACACTGATCACTCTCCTATGATCAAATGAAAAGCTAAGTCTGTATAAAACTTGGAAAAGAAAAATAATGCTCCTATTGGAGGTCAGTCAGTCAGTCAATCAATATAGATTTATCAAGCATCTGGGATATGCCAGGCAAAATGCTAAGAACTAGAGAGATATAATTTAATAATCAAAACTATCTATAGAGAGAATTAGAGGGTTAAGATAATGATGAATGGAAGGTCACAGCACAGAAATCTTAGGAGTTCTGTTCATCTAGGAAAAGCAATGGCAAAAGTCACTAAAAAAATCGTCAACAGGATTAACTTAAGAATTCACTCTTGTGCATGAGTTCTAAGCTTGATTTTCTCAGCTGGATGAAAATAACATGAACAACTGCTATACAGACAAAACTAATTCCTGCAGTGATTTAAATAATGGCTAGTCTCTAGAGTTCTCCCCATCCCCCACCTCCAGTACTTATTATGTATATAAAAATATGATTCTGCTTCTGAAAATCCTGTGACTACAAATGCTATCCTTTCTCACTGAGGAATATAAATTAGTAGGATATATGAAAGCATACACACACGTATAGCTACCTACATTAATAACTTAGGCTTTAACCGCCCCTCCCCTCCCAAAAAAAAAAACCAACCCAACTCTGTATCAGAAGTTTATACCTCCTACCAAGAACCACTCTTGTCACTTGCCAGACAACTAGAATGTATTGCATATCAATTGTTCTTTTCTTTTTCCTTTTACTTCTTAAGCAAAGAAACTTTCACTCTTTTCCCAATAATAATCTCACATATAAATTGTCTTTTTAAATCCATATTGTCCCATGGCACTTGGTGTCACAGAAAAGATCCTCAATACTTCCCTTGTCAGCTAACCTTGAGTAAATGAGAGGATGTTTCAGGCACATACTTTCTCATCACTCTCTTCCAATTATGGTAGATTCCCAAGCAACAACCTAAAGGAGGAGGTAAATTGTGCCTTATCTTCACCAAGCCCTGAAACCTTCAGAAAGGTGAGATCGTTTCTAATATACATCAGACATACATAAATTCCGTACATAAAAAGGGAAAAGTAGAAAACAGGTGTGACCAGTGCAACTAAAATCTAAATATGTCATACTTTTCCCCAAAATATGAACACAGAGGACCACACTATCCTATGTTCACCTCCAGAAGTTGTACCTAATATCCTTTAGTAAATTCATTCTGGACAAAAAATTTTGATTGGATTTCCTTTTCCCTTCCATATTGTGCATGAAGGTATACCACATAATCACACTTTTGGAGAAGCACTTGCAATTAAATAGGAGGAAATGAAATGTTAAGAGAAACTGATCAAATCTTCTTTTCATTTTAAAATTCCCTAAAATCATTGAGCCTTTCTTTTGATTGCTGCAGTAAGTAATAAAATTTAATGGTTGACATCACCAACCTGAAGCCATCGGTCTGAACATGAAACACTGAAATGAGAACAATAAGGTTGAGCTATTTTCTTAGTGATAAGGTGGGAATGTGTAAGGTAGGAAGATTTTGGTATCCATCCCTCAAGAGTTTCAGAGTAGACCACCAAAGACTTTCATCTCAACTTCTCTTCAGCCCTCTTAAGTTAACTCTTGTTTCTTATACAACACTGAAGACTGGTACACAAAGACAGATATACAAAGACAGATGGAAGGTAGGCAGATAATCCTTTCAGTTTCTCAAAATCATTCACATTCCTCATTTCTTATGGCATAATAAAATTCTATTACATTCATATGCCAAAATGTGTTCAGCCACTTCAAAATTAAGGGTACCTATTTGGCTTCTGTTTGTTTTTTCCCCAATAATAAACACTGTTTCTATAAATATTCTTGTATATATGTACCTCACCATATTAAACAGGAGGGAACCCAGCACAGATCACAGGGGAGCACTTTTCTTAAGTCCCTACCAAGTCCCAACCCTACTTCCTTTTCCCTTCACCCCAATGAAACAGTTAATTACTGTCTGGCCATTCATTTAGTTCCTAAATCATACAGTTGTAATATTGTTTAGCCTTTATCTCTACATCTTTTCTACAGCAATAAGATGGTTTATCAAATGCATTAAAATTTTGGTAAACTATAACTACAGCAGACTTCTAACCTACTAATTTCACAAAACTCCTAGAAAATGAAATGAGGTTAATTTGGCATGAAGTGCTCTTGAAGCCATGCTGCTTCTTAGAATTCCTTGCTTCCTTTCCTATATATAGACTAATAATTTAATTATGCATTCCAGAATTTCTCCAGGAAGCAAATTCTAGTTCCCTGGTCTATAGCTTATAGAATCTGTTTTCTTCTCCTTTTTTACATTCTTAGAATTATTTATATTTTGGATATATAATATTGGATATTTAGACAATAAATTTAGATTTTCGAAAATCAGAACATTTAAGAAGTAAAATGATTACCAATGGGGATTCTAGTTATTGTCCTAGAATATCTCACTGACCTTTAGGTCAGCTTATTAAAACAGGCTGAATGGTGACCCAGATTAAGATCATTTGGATTATGACAATGGACAATATGTCAAACTTTCAATGAGGCCCTTGAAATATCAACTTCTATAATCACCAGGTAAAACGACATACCACATGTGGACCTTTAGGTCTCCAAGGGGGGCCCTTTAACTGAATCCAAACTTTACAGAACAAATCCTCTTGATAAAAGGATTTGTTCTGTAAAATTTGGAACACAGTCCAAAGGTCACACCCAAGGCTGCAGGTTCTCCATCCCTGGTAATATCATGGAGAAGGGAAATAATTAGTATAGAGGATAAGGAGGCATATATTGAAAGCAAAATACTAGCACATAACTTCTTAGAACACTTCTGCCAATTTAAGAATTTGATGGTTGGGAAAGAATTATGAGGGCTCAATCAAAGACATTTTCACCCCATATAACCTAAATTCACATTTTTTGTTGATCTTCCTTAATTAAGCCAGACTCATATGCTAGAAGCAGAATTCAGTAAACAATGTACAACCAGAAAATTTATTTCAACAGAGTATCCATTTAAAAAATATGGCTGGGTCCTGGAGTCAGGAGGACCTGAGTTCAAATCTGGTCTCAGACATTTAACAATTACCAGCCATGTGACCTTGAGTAAGTCACTTAACCCCAATTTCCCTAACCTCCCCCCTCCAAAAAGCAAAAAAATATATACATGGCTGATATTTGAAAAAAAATTTTAATATTGTATGTTAATATATATATATAAATTCCTATTTAAATAAACATGTTTGTATTTATACACACAAAAAAATATGTGTATTATATGTGTGTCAAAAAAATCTTTGCAGTTTCATTTAATCTAAAAACTTGGTTTTCCTTTTGTACCCTGGAAATATGCAGCTTTATAATTCTTAATGTAAAGAGAGATTTAGTTCTAGAAAGTCAAATATGGATTTATAGATCATAACTGTAGAACTAGGAAGGACCTTTGCAACTGTCTAGTGTTCTAGTCCAACACTCTCACTCTACAGATTTAAGACAGTGAAGCCCTGAGCAGGCAGACTTCTCCATGGTCAAACAGCTAGTAAATGCCTGAGGCAGGATTCATCATTATTGGCATCAGCGGTGGTAAGTGACCAGCATGGGGTTCAGTGAACATAAGGAATGTCATAAAATAATATTCCATTAACCTAACAGGTCTGTGTTCTTATTCATGTAGATATTGCCTCAAAAGAATTCAGTTCATAACTTTTCTGTCCAATCTTATGTGATTCTTATACAAGTTCAAGCAAGAATATGGAATTAAAGTCTGTCCAATGTGTTGGATGCCACCTTATAGAAAAATAAAAATTGCCAACAATAAGAATCTCTTATTCTCCCAATTGCCCTCCTTGCTTTATATTTCTCTGATGACAATCATATGTCCATCTTACAGACATTTGAAACTATGTAATCAGGGGCAGCTTGGTGTCACAGTGAATAGAGCACTGGCCCTGGAGTCAGGAGGACCTGAATTCAAATATGACCTCAGACACTTAACACTTACTATCTGTGTGACCTTGGGCAAGTCACTTAACCCCAATTGCCCCTCCAAAAAGCAAAAAAAAAAAAAAGAAAGAAAGAAACTGTATATAATCATCATTAAATAAGCAAAGGCTCAACATATTTTATTAGCACAACAGTTCTGTACAGGTATTCTGCACTAAGCCCTCCCTCCACAAAGAAACAGTTTTGAAGGAAGTTCTATTCGTTTGTTGTTCTTCACCAACCTTCAACCAAAAAACATTGCTCCAAAATGGAAAAAAAAACCCATAACTTCTGGTTATGTGTCAGTTGTAATACATATTCAAAATATGTGTGAAAACTTTAAGATTAATTTTACAATTTGAGGTCATTATGGAAAAACCAAAGCTTATTCTGTAAATGAACAAAGATCTGCTTTCCACATTCTGGGGAAGTGATTTTCTTAACTAGTGGTCAAAGCAAGGTGTTGATGAAACAAAAACTCATTGTTTTTAGCTAAGTATTAGAACCTTTGGAGGATGGAAAGGAAAACAAAATTAAGAAATGTAAGTTGGCTCCAGGAAAGCGTCTATTTCTGGGAAAAGAGATTAGCACCTGGAAGGAAAAACCTTTTTTTTTTTCCACTGCTACCTCTGATTTTCAGAAAGACCCTGATGCTCATCCCTACTCTGCAAACTGATTGAGAGTGGACTAAAGACTGGCTTTACATATTCCACAGCTTCAAGCTAGGGTTAAAATCTGTACTTTCTAAGAGGCTGACATGCATTTCTCTGGAGACTACCCCAAATATAGGATGCCTGATTATTTGGGGATTCTTGCTTTAACAGAGATTAATGAAGAGATAGAGATAGGACATTACCCAGGTTACAGGAGGATTTCTGTTTGAATGACAATGTGGATGCAAAGTCCTCATATTTGTATTGAAAGCTTAGAGTACTGGACTTGATATGAGGTGGTGAGTATCAGTGTGAGTGTGTGTGTGTGTGTGTGTGTGTGTGTGTGTGTGAGTGTGTGTTGGGGAAGGGGGGAAGGGAGAGATATGATCTACTTCAAGTATGAGGCATAAGTAGATTCTGTCAATAAATTCCTGTTTACTGTGACAGCCACACAGCAGAACCATAGGTACCTGGTTAACCTAAAAGGCTTAAAATTAGCACTAACATCATAGAAGAGACAGGATGTGAGCACAAAAACTAAAAGAAAAATAGAGCCCTCAGATACAGATAGAGTCTAGAGTGTTTGTGAAAAAAGTAAAAGATTTATTTCACATCAGAGATTTTAATCTCCAACTAGGGAATGAAATTTCATTTGCTTGTCAAGTAATAAACCACAAAAAAATATACACTACCACTTTTTTTTTCCAGTTTTTTTTTAAAGAGGCCTCAAACTAATTTATCAATCTTGTCATCTTAGGAGGAAAATTAAAAAGTAGTGACTGAATGGAGCCAAACAGATAAAGCACCTATATCTCACATATTTTGATCCTATAAGGTCACCTCTTTAAGGGAGCTCAGTTCCATTTCCCATAGAATTTGTTGTTACTTCTCCAGACAAATTACTCATTCCAGATCTCAAGTCAATTTTTTAAAACTGGGGAAATCAGAGTAGCTCCCTCCAACTCCCATTAAGAAATAATCCAATAAATAATGCATGGTCAAAGTAACAGTCTCAAAAAATTAATACAAAATAGCTGAAATACCACTATCCAGACCAAGTTGCACTTTGACCTCCAGGAAAAGAGACAGACAGATATCCATTTTTTGGATCCAGGAATTTTCTCTGGCTGTTCCCCAAGTCTAGAATGCTTTTTCTCCTTGACATCTCTTCCTGGCTTCCTTTAAACACCAACAAAAATCATACCTTCCACAAGATGTTTTTCACAGCACTCAATTTTAGTGTCTTCCCTCTGTTAATCATTTCCTATTTAAATCACATATAGCTGTGTCTACATATTTTTTGTTGCCACTTCCCTCACTCTCACCCCTGACCTTTTAAATTGTGAGCTCCTTGAGGGCAGAGGCTTTTTTTGCTTCCCCAAACTCTAGCACGTAAATGGCGCTAAGTAAATGCTTATGGACTTATTGCTTTGCTAAATAATACTTATTGACATATTGATTTAATGAAAAGGATAAAAAGTTATATGTATGTATAATATTAAATTACCTCACATACACATCAGTATGTGTTGGAAAGAGAACACAGTAAAATTATTCCCCAAAATCCCATCAAAATGTGGCTTTCATGTCTGAAAATATCCAGCTTTATCTAACCAAATGCCAGCAATTTATCTTTATCCTCAAGCTATATATCCTATACCTCTTTAGCCCTTTCTCTATATCCTAAGCTTCAGTATTTGTAGGAAGTTACCATGTGTTTAGATGAAAAACAATGCTTTCATTAGTATCAAATCCTCTCTCTGACTGTTGGGTACTGAGATGTAATTTTTTAGGTCATTACCATTATCTTTAGTAGAGACAACATATAACTGGGAATATATGCTGTTCATATACTAAAAGAAACCATCATGTGTTTTAAATGTTTTTTTGCTTTGTTTATTCAATTAAAACTAGAATGTCTAGAAATGAAAACTTACCCTTAACATGGGGCCATTTTGAAATACATGGGGTTCATCACATACCACACAGTATTCATTTAGCACAGGTATCCGCTGCTCAGCAAACTCAATTGTCTAAGGATAGTAGGAAGGAAAATAATAAGTTCTATTTACAAATGATTAAAGGGCAGATACAGAGCTAAACTTTTTCAATAATACATGGAATATTCTATCATACCTGAATAAGAAAACCTCGGTCTCGAACTGGAACACATTTCACATTATAATTTGGCTATAAAGAGAAAAGAGAAACAAGCAAAAATCGATGAACAAACTGAAATTTTCCTGAAAACCATGAACCTGAAGATAGTTTTTTACGCTTTCCCGAATTAGAGCTTTAAACCAAAAAGCACAAAAACAAGACTTTTATATTTCTTCATTCATTCTCCAGTTTTCCAATTCCTCATTTTTTCTCTGCCATCATTACTCTCATTTCCCAAATAAAAAGGTCAGTTTGCTTAGTTTCTAAATATCTTCTAATAGAAAAGCTAACATAACGCGTTTGTGAACTTTATTATGGTATCCTAATTCAGCTTCTCACTCTAGTTAGATGACTGTAACTAGACATCTTGTTCCACACTATTTGTTAAAATTCTCACAGAAATCTATGAATCTGTTTATAAAAAACAGATTGTGTAGATGCTGAGAATGGCATTACTGCTCTTTGAATGTTGTCTTTCACACCCCCCTTCCCTTCTGTGTCTCTGAAAATATCTTATTTACATATGAAAAAGGATTATTGTTGACTATCTCCAAAATAACGTTGCCCATCTCACCCCAAACACATTTTTATAAGACGTATCCTTTAAGAACATTGGCAAAAAACTATACAATGGACAGAAGGAAGTTTTCATAAATAAATACGAAGTAAACTGTTTTTGATCTTGAAGTTGGAAGTGTGCATGCATTACATTTATAAAACTACTGACAAACAAGTGGCTGAAAACAAATATTCTCTCTTTCTCATAAGCTACACATTCTGGAGTTTCTAGTTTTCAGTATTACTTATAAAAGGGATCCACAACATCTGAGAATGTCAGTGCTAAAACAGATCAAGGATACCAACAACTAGTGTTAAAGCAAACTTAATCAGTCAAGTAAGAGTAAAACAACAGGGGGCTCACTTTGAGAAGTGTTGTGTGATTTGACCAGATGAGACTCTGGGCAGCCGTTTAGAGTCCCTCGGCTTTGAAAACCCAGATGTTGATGCTTCCCTCTCTGGTAACTGTGACTAGGTATGGATGTAATGGTCAAGACAGATGGAGACCTGTCTGCATGATATGTTTTTCTGTTTTCTTGTAACCTCTGCTTTGTAACTTCTGTCTGTATACTCTGAAGTTTGGGGTGTTGACTCTTTCACCTGAACTAGGTAAACAATATATGTTTGATTGATTAAAGCAAGGTTGTTAACCCTCCCCCCACCCAAAAAAGGAGTAAAACAACCTCATTTCATTACAACTGGACATCATTTTGTCTGTGACAGTAAGAGATACAGCTTTTATATCACTGTGTTGTTTCAACAATATCTGACTCTTCATGACCCCATTTCGAGTTCTTTTAAGCAAAGACAATGGAGTGGTTTGCCATTTCCTTCTCCAGCTCATTTTTCAAATAAGGAAACTAAGGCAGAAAGGATTAAATGACTTGCCGAGGGTCACATAGCCACTAAAAATCTGAGACTAGATTTGAATTCAAAAATATGAATCCTCTAGACTTCAAGCCTGGCACTGTATCTATTACACCATCTAGCTGGCTCTTTATAAATACCACTCACTACCTCTTTACAAACAAAAAATATTAGAATTTTGCTCTGATTACTCATTTTAGAAAATTTGGTCTCAGGGTGATATGCTATCCAGAAGGGTTTAAATTGCTAAAGTAGCAAAGAGGCTTCATCATCAGGTAATTATCTCATAACCTGAACCTGAAGCATAACTTTACAGTGAAAATTTAAATATTGCCTATCTATACACATAATGATGCTTAGATACAGTGTTACACTATTAAGTTGGCCAAGAAGGGATTTGGCTCTAAAATTTAACTGTCATAAGAAAGCATTAGAGGTTAAATAAATTTATAAGTTATAACATTAAAATAATATGCATTTTAAGAAGGGAAAGCTTTCTTTTACCAAGACACATTACCAGGATGAGTATTAAAACAGTTCCTTTTCATACATTTATATGACAGATGCAAAACTCAAATGAATAGTTGCAGTCTTCTCTTAGAAACCAAATCCAAAACACTTATCACTGTTATAGGCAGTCCCACCCCCAACCCTATTGTCTACAGTTACAACACATGCCTAGAACCTTCTAGCATCTTCTAAGTTTTTGAAGGGTGGGGAAACAGAGACATTAGACCAATGATTTTATAGGTGTAGGAAGCTCTAGGTGATCAATTGACTCTACCAATGCCAAAATGTATTTTTTCTGCAACTTATGGTTTTTGAAAGTTACCAGGGGGCAGTAAGAACTTAATTTAATCCAACTTTACCACTCAGTGTTAGAGGTGGAACAAGGAAGTTAAGTTTTTCTGACTCTGGCACTAGGTCCTCAGTCACTCTGCCAGTCTACTTCTCATGAACCCTTGGCTACCACTTTATTTAATGGTCTAAAATGAAAAAGATTTACGCACAGCTGTCTGGGGCGATGAAGATGTGGATGGTGTTAAGATACCAATAAGCCCTGAGGTAAGAGAGAGTCTCCTGCCCTCTGCAATAGGTTCCTTGAAAAGCTCCGTTTTGGATGACTTGGGGGCACTGGGGTGAGACTTGCTGAGTAGCTTGTGGTTCTTCAGCCCATCTAGCTCCTCCATTCTCAGGTTACTGGAGTAAGACCTGCTGAGCAGTTTGTGGGGCTTCAAAGTACTGTTGTGCTCACATCGAGGGTCCCCAGAACAAGATCGAGTCAATAATTTATGTGGCTTTAGAGTGATGCACTCCTCGTGTTTGACAGCTGCAGCACAAGGACGGCTCAGCAGCTTGTGCGATTTAATAGTCACGGCCTGCTCAGCTCGGGGGTCGCTGGACAGGGAGCGGCCAAAGGTCCTGTGGGACTTGGTCCCACACACATCCTCAGCCTTGACTGTGCTAGAACAAGTCCTCCGCAGCAGCTTCTGAGTCTTGGAGATGCCATCTTGCTCTGGTTTCAGTTTGGATTTGTTTTTACCACAACCTGGGGGAGGATAACTCGGCGACCTTTGGGGGGGGAAAAGAAGATTTTTTTTTATAGGATATGACTGGCATAAAAACCATTCAGATACTACTTGCATGATTAAAATTCAGCTAACAAAAAGGAACTTAATAAAGGGTTGGAAGAGATGAATGAGTATTTTCAACATTGCCAAGTGATATGTTTTCTAACACACCAGAACGTTTAAGTTAGGAGTTTTGTGTTCACAGGAACATGAAAGAACTTTTCCTGAGGAATAAACTGTTATGGAAAAAAATAATATATGTCCAATCCCAAATCAAAGGAAAGTATTTTAATTTTGCATGCACACACTTTGAGAAGTGGTAATAAAATGTGCAACAATTAAACTCTGAAAAAGATATTTTTAAAAGTTGGAGGTTATCAAAATCAGTGAGACAAAGTTGAAAGGGAAAGAGAATGAGATTCACTGCATAAATTAGTGACAGATATTAAAAGAGAAACAAAAAACTTAATAAGACAATGATAGGGTAGGTTGTTACCTGCGCAAGGTAGAAAATATGTGAAGAGGGGATTTCACTTTCTTCTCTGAGAGCTTCTTATTGTGTGTGCAGTTGGATTTTTCTTTGCTCTGTTTCCACTGTTGAGTAACATATGTCTGCATGATTCTGTCAATTGAAAGAAGTTCTGTCATCATAGTTCCAGACAATTTAAGATAAGATTTTTATTTGGATAGAAAAGTTATACATTGGTGGAAGGGCTACATGATCCTCAGAACATTGTTACTCAAGAACCACACGGCGTATTTTTGAAATCAGTTATGAGGCAAAAGCTCTCTGTAGATACGAGTATAATGTCTCGGGAGGGAGGAAGGGAGGAAGGGAGGAAGGAAGGAAGGAAGGAAGGAAGGAAGGAAGGAAGGAAGGAAGGAAGGAAGGAAAGAAGGAAGGAAGGAAGGAAGGAAGGAAAGGAGGGAGAGGAATGGGGGGAGAGAGAGAGAGAGGGAAGGAAAGACTAAAGATAGCAAGTATCTAATGAATCAACCCTATAAAGACCTTTCAGAACAGCCTTGAGGATCAACAGCAGTTGTACAAAACTAGAAAGACATATTTTTAATAAATTTAATTAACTTTAAAAAATCAGAGAATATGATTTAGTTTTTCACTAGTTTTATTGCCTAAGA
Source organism: Petaurus breviceps papuanus (assembly GCF_028583685.1). Lineage (NCBI taxonomy): Eukaryota > Metazoa > Chordata > Mammalia > Diprotodontia > Petauridae > Petaurus > Petaurus breviceps. Next base: position 4,737,875 of record NW_027185890.1, read on the forward strand.
AATGAATCAATTCCATTTCAATAATGAGATGAGAATAAATGCCAAACTCTATTATAGTCTCCTTCATGAAAATAATTTTAGAAGATTTGATATGAAAATATTATCATGTGAAGAGCTGGCCATAACTTATTTTGAAGTAGGCAGAATATTCTTGTATTTCCCTTCTATCCACAAGTCAGAATTTATACCCTTTCTCACCTCAAGAATGAAAAGTTCCTTGCCTTCATATAGAATCTTAATGAACTCATTTCCATGACTTTTTTAAACATCATTTTCCTATCCAACTTTGCCTGTCTTGGATTCCATTTTTTTTTTTTGGAGGACCAAGCTACAAAACCTGTTAACCGACAAATGAATATAAACTAAAGTGTAAAGGAGCGATAATGGCTCAATATGTTCCCCACTCCTAGGTTACATTTGCATTTTAATAGAGGGTTGCAAAGCCTTTTTAACCCAAAAGTGTGGCTAATGGAAAAAAAAAAATTCGGGCATATTGGCAGGTAGCTGAGGTAGACAAGTTGAAAGGAAGAACATTTCAGCAACTTCTGAATCACACTACATGGCTGCCCACTCCATCTTTCCAGAGAAACAATGCTAAAGACAAAGCATAGAATTATTAGATAATCTATAGATTCCACATTCTAAAAAAGTAGATTCATAAAGAGGACATAACAATTACATAGTTGTAAACAAGAATGGATTCCTGAGTTTTCATGCTTGCCCTAGTCACTAATGTCCTATATGACACATGAAAATTCAATTAATCTTTTATGTATTGCTCTTTCCTCCTCTTTAATATTCTTTAATCTTTAATATTAAGAATTTTATTTTTTTAATATTAAGAAGATTAAATGAAGTGAAAATGATCACATAATTTAAGAATTGGAAGGACTTGGAATGATGTAGTCTAACATTCATTTTGAAAGTAATGAAACTTCATCACAGAGTGGTGAGGGGACTGTCCAAGATGACAATGATTAGTGGCAAAGCCTGGGTTAGAACTCAGGATTTAGGACTTCAGGGTTCAGTGATTCTTCTATCCATGTCATTACAAGACCTCAGAACACTTTGGAACACTATGTGAATGTGAAGCAGTAAATATATAATAATATTTCTGCCATAAATAATTTAAAGAGAATGCTACTGAATCTTTTTGGCATCAACAAAAGTCTATATGTGAATGGCAAAAAAATCAATGATGTTTATCTCTCTGTGGAAAAAACAAATAGTTCAAACATTTAGATGAGAATCTTTATAAGACAGGGCAATTTATTTTTGATGTGGCATGTTTTGGTGCACAGAAGACTGGACATTGAGTCAGGAGAATGTGAGTTCAAATCCTGTCCCTTACTATTTCCATGACTCTGAGTTAGTCACTGAACTTTCCAGAGTCTTCTTTTTTTCAAATATATTTTATTTTTTCCACTTAAATGCAGGTAGTTTTCAACATCCATTTATACAAGGATTTGAGTTCCAAATTCACTTTTTTTTTGCTTTTGTAAATAATATATAAAGGAGAGACATTAGTTATGACTCCCAAGTCACTATTATTCACATCTACTCTTGTACTATATCAGATGTAACAATGTCCTTTGTAGCTGAAGATTTATGGGGCTAATGGTATTTACACTAAATAGCCAATGGCTACTACACAATTATTAAACCATAGAGTTTGTTTCCATAACATTTTAAATTTATTTTCTTCACTATCAAGCTGTCAAAAGAACCTACCTTTATTAGTCTGCCTACCTGTCTAACTACTTTTATTCACTCTTGTTTGAAATAAAACTTGTTAGATGTGAGGGTACAAGAGTTCATAAACTCTCATTTAAAATCTCTCTAAAAAGTAATAGGAATGACTTTAATAGCAACTTTTTCAACTCAGAAGATTTTGCTTCCTCACTTCCAAAGTTTCTGTTTTATAGATGTCTAAAGTTTCCAGTTGTTGGATTTCACATTAATAAGGTACTTATTTACAACATTGATAATGATACAGTAAATATGGACTGAAACACAATGTGACCCGGTCAGTGACCCTCAGAATCAGGGAGAACTGGGTTCATGCCCTTTTACTGCATGTCCTAAGTGTATGTTATCAAACTGAAAGAGAAACAGATCGCTGAAGATTGCATATTGACTTAGAGCACCACAAATTAACCTAATTTTTCTTGTATGGTGTTTTTATTTATTTTGACATTTTCCAATTTCATTTTAATCTGATTCACAAGGGATGTTTGACACCTCTGCCCCAGAACATTTTTAAAGCTGTATATTACAGATAACTTTTTTGCAATTTTTGTGCATTATTTAAAAGAGCTTTCATATCAGGATCTCCCAATACTGATAAAAGTATACAGGTAGGCCAATTGAATTAACACATCAATTACCCTATACTCTTATACTTATATACTCTTGTACTTATACTATATACTTCTTATACCTTTTTCTATTGAGAATACATCCTGATCAAATCAATCAAATCAGAATCAAAAAAAGGTATCAACATCTATAATTTATAGAATAAGTATGACAAGACCTTGAAAAAAAAATTAATGAACTAGTATGAAACCAGTAGGAAGTTGCTTTTGACTGAGCCACAGAGCACTGGTGGGTGAGTTTTATATAAAACTAGGTGCTAGTTTAGAACCTAAGATATTCAAAGGAAATAGGAACCGAGAGAGAGCTGTTCTAGCCAGGCCCTTGAAAAGAAGGTTCTTAGAGATGGGAAGACAGATGTGTGTATGTATGTATGTACACATACAAACATTTATTAAAGAACTATATTGTTCAATAAATACAAAGTGATATTGCTGACAAGTATAAGAGTGTTAGTGAATCTGTTTGTACACATGTGTTCTTAAGGTTCTTATACAGCAATGACAAAATCTCCCAAGCTCAAAAAAATCACTGGTTTCCAAAAGGAAAATGAAGCATTAATGAAATCTCATCAGATAAAAGTTGGTTTTGTTTCTTTTAGAAACTTACTTTTTTAATTGATGTCCCAATCCAAATCTTTCTTTTGTGGAAATCTGAAATACATCCACAGTGGGCACTGAAAAAAAAAAAGATCAAAATCTTTGTGCTCTAAATCTTAGAGACAAAACACAGACTTTATTCTCTTCCATTTTAAATGACTATGTCCTAGTGTCCTACAATCTGATCAGGACACAGAACACATTGTACAGAAATTGTTCAGTACTTCAAGAATGGCCAAAACACAGAACAGATTCTTAAGACTGGCCTGAACCAGAGAGGCATCAAAGACCAATCCCAGGTCCAGGTTCAAAGGTGGGCATTTAAGAATTCAATCCAAATGTCAATTACATAGGAATGAAATAAGAAGATAAAAGAGAAAACAGATCTAGAAGGAGATGGGATTCTGAAGTCTATGCCGTTTAGATCCAAACACTCTCCAACCACTACCATTGTATAATCCATGAGAGAAGGGACCCTGTAGTCTAGTAGTGTTTGTACTTAGTAAGTGTTGGGTGAACTGAACTGGCAGATCATAAATCTGTTCTTCTTCTCTGGTTCCAACAGCTCAATCCAAGAGACATGCCCAAAAGGGATGTTGAGAGTTTGTTTGCTTGTTTTTAATGGACAGGAACCACAGAGACTGGGTCTGTATCCTGTGGGTAGATATACCAAAATGTTATTTTCACTATCTAATACTTTTCCTGACTTGGAGCTAATCATGGTAAACATCCAGAATAAAGCTTAGGAATAGTTTATGTCCAGTTCACGCAAACAACAAGTGACTGGTCTTCAACTGATGTATAGGCACTCAGTGGATCATGAGTACTGAGTGCAGAATAAACTCCATTTTACCCTTGTGCCATGAGTAGTGAGTGCAGGACAAACTCCATTTTACCCTAAAGAAAATGTGTAACGCATTCAAGACTTACAGGAGTAAATATACAAAGACAGAAATATAAAGCACTCAAATAACCCCCTTCACTTCCCCAACAATAGAACTGGACTTGGGAGTGGTTATTGGGACAACAGGAAATTATAGGACATTTAAATTTGGAAAAGGGGATCTTTTTTCTCTTTTAAAAAAAAATCATCCACTAACCATTTCCCCCCTTCCACTGAGCAAACACAAATAGAAAAATAAAGCACAGGACATGTACTGCATATTCCAAGGGAAAAAAATACAATTCTATATTGACCATGTCTCAAAATGTGCTTCAGCGTTTTAAATGGAAGGTGAACAATGTCTTTCACCCTCATTATTTTGGAATCATGGTTTATCATTAACATAAATAAGATCTTCAAAATCTTTCAAAGATGTACATAATATTATCATTGTAAAATTTGTTGTAGTTCTACTCAACTCACTCTGATTCAATTCATAAAGGTCTTCTCAGTTTCCTTGAAAACATTTATTATTTTATCATTTGCTACAGTGCGATAGTATACCATTACATTCATATACTACAATTAATTTGGCCATTACCCAATAGAAGAATACATCATTATTTTAAATTTTTAGCTACTTTTACAAAGAAAACTACTAAATATTTTTGTATATGTAAATCAACTTTTTCCTTTGATTACTTTGAAGGTATAGCCTCACTTGTGATACTGCTAGGTCAAAATATATGTACATTTTAGTAAATTTGGTGGTATAGTTCAAAATGTTTTCTGGAATGTCTAGATCATTGATATGTCTAGCAATAGTGCACGACTGTCCCAGTTTTCCCCACAGTCTTTCTAAAATATGTCATTTTCCATTCTTCTTTGTCAGACTCAAAACCTCAAACCTCAATGTTGCTTTAATTTGCACTGATCTAATTATTAATGATTTAGAGTATTTTTTTAATGTGGTTGTTGACGGCTTGGATTACTTTCTTTGATGTCTCATAGTCATATAAATTTGAATCTGTTCTTTTCTTAGAGAAAGTCACTGATATTTTCCTCAATAATCTAATTTTTGCTGCATGAGATTTGCATGAGCAAAAGTTTTTTTAAACTTCATATAATCAAAGTTAATTCCATTTTAAGTGATCCTCTCTATTGCTCGTTTAGTCATAAAACCTTCTTTAATCTATAGATCCCCAAGGTAAATTTTCCTCTAAACTTCTAATTTTGTTATGACATCATCTTCTATATCTATGTCAGGCAAGCACTTAGAATTTATCTTGGTTTATGGTATAAGGGGTAGGCCTTTAACCCTTTTTTTTTCCCCAGAAGGCTGATCAGTTTTCCAAAAAGATTTTCATCAAATAACTAGTCCTTCCTCCAGCAGCTAGAATATTTGGGCTTATGAACACTACATTTATTTATTTCTGTATGTAGTATATCTAATTCTCTCTCGCCAAATTAAATTAATGTTTACTGCTCTGTATTACTGTATGAGATCTGGTCATAACAGACACCCTATCTTCTCACTTATTTCATTATTACCCTTGAGATTCTTGAACTTTTGTTCATCCATATGAATTTCATTATGTTTTTAGCTCTATAAAATATTTCTTCAGAAATTTAATTTGTAGAGAGCTAAGTAAGTAAATTCATTTAGATGTCATGTTTATTATACTGGTTTGATCTACCTAAGAGTAATTAATGTTTCTCCTATTAATTACTTCAATTAATTTTAGTTGACTAATTAAGGTTTGCCAAGTTCAACATCAGCCTGTGCTTATTCCCTTAATTTCTTCTTGTTGCTTTGTTACATTATATTGAAAGGGTAGTAGTGATAATGGGCATCCTTGCTTTATGATTAATTATTTAGAAAATTTTAAAATCTGTTGTGTGTAATGTTTGTTCTTGAATTTAGATACATATTATCAACTTTATTAAGGTAAGAAAATGAAATTAACTGTTTTCTAAAGTTTTTAATAAAAATTGGAGTGCAATTTTGTCAGATTTTTCTTTACTAAGAGCAGAGGTTCTTAAACTTTGTGTATGGATCCATCTGACTGACTATTGAGAGCTACAGAACCCTACCGAGAACATTTTCTAAATGCATATAACAGAAAATATAGAGATTATAATTGAATTGAATAGTTACCAAAATATTAAAAATAAAAATCAAATGTCTGGTTCAAAGCCTCAGATTAAGACGTCATAGTCTAAGAAGAACAAAGACTGAAAGTGAATGTCACTGTGAATGTTGCAAAGCATAATAGAATAGAGATGGAATTGTTCATTAAATTATATCTTGACTCCAAGAAAAAGGACAATCCAAAAGTTGAATTTTTTGGATGAATAAAACAAAACATAACTTCATATTGAAAGCACTAACCATATCAAATCAATAAATACTTATTGAACATGTAATACAGAGATGCTATCGTGCCTAATTTAAGGGATGAGGAAGGAAATAAAAAAGATACTGAAAAATCCAATCCTGATCCCTAAACTTTAAGGAACAATAGCAACAACAAAAAAGTTAGAAAAGTTTTCTAAGAGAGATCCATAAATCTATAGAATACATTACCCTAAGAAGAACATAGGTTACAATTATAGGTAAGTTCAAGAAATCAGAAAAATTCATGAAAGAATGATAATTTTAATGTTAAAGAGACTCTCTAATCCAGTACTTCTTTTTCAGATCAAGAAACTGAGATAAAAATTCATTTCCCCAGTCATATAGCAGTCACGTTCTAATGATGCCCAAACAAGATTGTGATGAGTTAAATCACAGGTGGCAACTAAATCTCAAATCTATGGGCCTGATGCTAGATGAAGAGAATCCATTGCATTAGTATATATCTTTATAATGTTCTTGAGGAATTTTTCCCAAATATTTTTAATTGTTTAAGATATGTACTAATCTATCATTTAACGTAATTTTGCTTTGTTTAGTTATTTCAAAGAAAAACAGACTAATTTTTTATCATCACTTGCAAAATGATAGTTACTCTATCAACCTAATACCTATATTTTCTGTATTTATGAAGAGTATGTAGCACAGATATATAGCAGTATGTGCAAAACAAAAAATTATATTTCCCAAAGACTAACAGAATTTTTTTTAATGAAGGGAAGACGAGGGGTTGATTTAGATATGTTTCAAATGTCCATTAACCTAAAAACATTAATATAGTCAAAGCATTCATTTACTAACAATGCTTAAAGGGAACACAGTGATTTTTACTTATGCATATCGGTAAACATTTTTAGGGACTGAAAGGTAGTGGGTTTTGAAAAAGGTAGCTTGGAGCTTGACTAGCAAGGGCTGTGATTTCCTGGCTTACAGTTTTTAATCTTAAAGGCAATAAGAAACCAAGGAAGATTTCTGGGGGGAAATATGGCATAGGATAGCCAGATTTAGAACCCCTTCATTTAATAGAAAAACAATATCAGACTATGAATAGGTAATTATTGACCAAGTCACTGGCCCCATTTGATAAATTCCAGTGGTATTCTTATCACTTCTAAGATCAAATATTAAATCCACTGTTAGGAGTTCGAAGCCCTTCACAACCCTGGTGTCCTTCCAACCTTTCCAGGATTTTGCAAGACCTTCCTCTACCACACACTGCAGTCCCCACCCCTATGCTCTGTCCCAGTTCAGTGACACTGGTCTCTTAGCTGTTCTTCCTGACTAGCCTATTTTCAATGACTATGCCCTTTCTTCCTGGCTTCCCTGGCTTCCTTCAGATGCCAGCTAAAAACCTCACCTTTTACAGGAAGCCTTTCAAAACACCCTTAATTCTAGTGCCTTCATTCTGTTTGTTTTTTTATCTCTAATTTAGCTTGTATAAAAATAGCTCTATTGTGTATAACTTTTTTCCCAAGGTCTCCCTGATTAGACTACAAGTTGTTGAAAGTAGGGACTTTCTTTTGCCTTACTTTGAATCCACAGCACTAAGTACAGTGCCTAGTACATAGCAGGAACTTGATAAATGCTTACTATCTGATTGAAAGTCATATGAATGATGTAGAGAAGAGGGATGAGATTGGAAGAAAGTAGAGTCAAATTTGGATGCTGTGAGTAAAACATGCAAGAGGTCAAGAAGGCCAAAAGTAAATCAGTGACCTCTTTGCCATTTACTTAGTATTTATTTATAAACTGAAATACTATAGCACAAGAATTCATTTCCTCTTACTATAAACATATAGTGGAAAATAAGACCAAACATACAACCTTGACTAACCAAAAAATCAGAGAGCAAAATGATTAGACATTACAGTAACTGTTTCATGGCAGAACCCTGAGGCTTCACAAAAACCAGACCATAAAGTATACAAACATCTGACTCCAATGACCCTATGGTAGATTAAGCTTCTACCTTTAAGCCTCATAACATTTATCAACAATATTACTAAGGTGGCTACCCAGCATGTAGAGACTGAATCAGAGTAGGATTTCCATGTCCCATAAACTATTCATTCTCACTTCAAAAAAGGAAAAAGGCAAAGAAATAAGACCAACCTGGGCCATTTAAATATTGTGTAAGTGAACAGTGCAGTCGGACTATTATAGGCTCCGTTCGAATGACATCCCAAGCCACAGCAATCTCTTCCTGAAATAAGATTAAAAAAAATTAATTTAGCAGCCTTCTTATAGGGTGCTTGAATATTGTTTCTTTTTACCCCTTTCAAATACAACTGTATTTATTCTATATGGTAAGAGGTATAAAAATCACGATGTCCTACAAATAACATTAATTCCACTATATTGTCAAGAAAAAAACAAATTACTCTTAATCTTTGCTTTTTCACTTACACAGTAAAACAGCAAAAGTCTAAGATATACAGAAATACTGAGGCACTCTCCCTATAAATTTCTGAACCTATTAAAAGATACCACAGAAAAAAAGTATAGATTTTTATGACTCAAACCAGCCAGTGTATGTTTTTTCTCCACAAGTCACTTTAACAAGGAAAGAAAAAGCAACAGCCACATAATGTATATAATGCAGTGAATTACATATTTTTAAAATCTTAAAATAAAACATAATATATGAGGAAGGAATGTCAGTGAACAGCGTGACCATCTAAAATCAAAGCTCCAAAACAGTGACAAATAAGATACTTTAAAGTTTGTCAAACCTATTACAGATACTTACATCAAGAAAGCTAACATCAATATGCAGATCAATATCTACATCATCAATGGCTCCATATTCCCTGGAAGCAAAGATAAACACAAATTGCTCAGCCTTCCCAAAAGCATAATTCTTCTTGTGTAGTTAAAAAACGACAAATCCTACTTCCAAAGTATACATGAGGTCTTCCCCCTCAAGATTTTAAGCTCTAGAGTAGCTAGGTGGCACACTGAATAAAGCACTGGCCCTGGAGTCAGGAGAACCTGAGCTCAAATCCTGCCTCAGACACCTAAAACACACACACACACACACACACACACACACACACACACACACACACACACACACACACACACACCTTGGGCAAGTCACTTAACCCCAATTGCCCTACCTTCTCCCTCCCTCAAAACAAAAGAAAAAAAAAAAAAAAAAAGCTCTAATCTTTGTATTGGTATCCGAAGGGCTTAATAGTAAACATATATTTCTTTAAATTTGTTCATTTATTTATTTATAACTATTTATATGTATATGTACATTAAATGTTTTATAAACAGATCTAAACACAAAAGATGCTTGATACATTGAAGGATTTCTGATTTGAAATTTCAAATATTCAGTTTTTTCTATTAAACTTTAAGAACTCTAGCCATTTTTTTTTCTAATGAAGGCTCTGTGTGAGTGAACACTATAAACTCCAAAGGTAGGGTAGGTAAGAAGCATGCTGTTGTAAAGGTAATAAAAGTATTTTATTACTAGACAAAGGAGATCAGCTGAGGAGTAGATAAGATGCTATAAAAAAAACTCCAATGTCAGAAGCATCTCCAGAGGAATGCTAGCTACTGTAAATCACTTAAAGTTAGGAAGGGGAAAAAGTACAAATGTCCATTGTAATTAGTAAGCTTCACTAGGAATTACTTTGATTAGATCATCAGAACTAACGATTAGAATTGTACAAATAATAATACTAACATTTATATATGTGTCAGATAGTAGGCTTAGCACATTACAATTATTATTTTATTTGACCATCACAACAACCCTGGGAGGCAGGTACTATTATCCCCATTTTAAAGAAGAGGAAACTGAAGCAGTAAGGGGTTTAACCAAATTAATTTCAGCTGCTGAGTATCTAAGACTAGATTAAAACTCGGTTCTCCTAGAGATCTGTTTAACCTAGCGATACCAGCCAGAGAGCCTTAAGAAATGGGAATTCTAATCCATAGAAAAGGAGACTCTAAACAAATTTTGGAGCTGCAGAACCCACAAAATAACACAGAGAAGCTAACCTTCCATAAAGACAGCCCAGCAGGAAACTGCCAGCACAGCGCTCTGGGAACCTAGCAAAGCGCCACACCAAGGCTTTAGCCCCAGGGCGGGCCTGACCAGCAGCAGGGCAGAGGGACTCCAGATCAGCAGCAGCTGTGACCATTTCCAGATTTATCAACACATAGATGCGAAGAACAAAGTGACAGGTCAGAGCAGTCTGGACTTTGGGACCCAGTAAGTGGGAGTGTATGGCTTTTGCCCCCTGGGGTCCCCACAGCCAGCCAGTGCCACATGGCAGCTTCAGCTCCTGGCCTGCAGAGGGTAGGGAGACAAAATGACTAGACTGAGGGGTAATCACTCTTGCTTTAACCTTCTTGGATCTGGATTGCAGTCTAGGGTGGAGGTCCTGGGGCGTGTGTCCAGCTTGCCAGAGCATGTGGAAACCTCAGAGAGGGCACCCATCTAATACGTCTGGCAGCTGAGAAAACCCCAGCATTTGGGATGAAAGCTCCCCTGTCTGGTGGCAGAGTCCTACTATGGCAAAAAGCCCAGGGGTCAAGTGACTGAGGGGTGACATGACCAAGCAAAGGAAACAAAGCAGACAGAAGATTACAACATTAGACTCCTATTTTGGGGACAAAAAGGAGCAAAGCATGGAACAGGAGGAAGACAGTGAAGTCAGAACTACTGCACCAAAAGCTTCAAAGGAAAATATGAGCTGGTTACAGGCCATAGAGGACTTTAAGAAGCAGATAAGAGAAGTGGAGGGAAAAGTGGGAAGAGAGATGAGAACGATGCAAGAAAATTATGAAATGAGAGTCAACAGCCTGACTGAAGAAAATAACACCTTAAAAAGCAGACTAACTCAAATGGCAAAAGAGGCTCAAAAAGGCAATAAGGAGAAGAATGCCTTAAAAAGCCAAATTTGCCAGATGGAAAAAAGAATCTTAAAAGCTCACTGAGGAGAATCATGGCTTCAGATTTAGACTGGAGCAAATGGAAGCTAATGACTTTATGAGAAATCAAGATGCTGTTAAACAGATCCAAACAAATGAAAGAATAGAAGGCAATGTGAAATATCTCATGGGAAAAACCACTGACCTGGACAATAGATCCAGGAGAGATAATTTAAAAATTATTAGAGTACCTGAAAGCCATGATCAAAGTAAGAACCTAGAAATCATCCTCCAGGAAGTTCTCAAAGAAAACTGCCCTGATGTTTTAGAACCAGAGGGCAAAAGAGAGGTTGAAAGAATCCACTGATCACCTCCTGAAAAAGATCCCCAAAAGAAAACTCCTAGGAATGTTATAGCCAGGTTCCAGGATTCCCAGATTCAGAAGAGAATATTACAAGCAGCCAGGAAGAAATAATTTGAATATTATGGAAACACAATCAGGATAACCCAGGATCTGGCAGCTTCTACACTAAGGGATCAAAGGGCTTGGAATATGATATTCCGGTGGTCAAAGGAGCTGGGATTAAAACCAAGAGTCACCTACCCAGAAAAACTGAGTATCATGTTTCAGGGGAAAATATGGTCATTCAGTGGAATAGAGGACTTTCAACCATTCTTGCTGAAAAAACCAGAGTTGAACAGAAAATTTGACATTCAGATACAAGAAGCAAGAGAAGCATGAGAAGGTAAACAGGAAAAGAAATCATAAGGAACTTATCAAAGTTGAACTATTAATATTCCTACATGGAAAACCAATAATTGTAACTTACGAAACTTTTCTCAGTAGTTGAAGGGAATAGAAATATATATATATATATATAGGCATATGAATATGTATGTGAATATATGTATATATGTTTACAGGTATACATAGATAGAGGGCACAGGACCAATTTAACAGGAAGGGATGATACTTAAAAGATGAAATTAAGAGGTGAGAGAGGAATATAATGGGAGGAGATGGGGAGAGACAGATTGGGGTAAACTATCTCATACAGAAGAGGCAAGTGAAAATGGTTACAATGGAGGGGAAGAATAGGAAGGCAAAAGGGAAGGGGTCAACCTTATTCCCATTGAATTTGGCTTGAGGAGGGAAAGAAATACACACTAAATAGGGTATCTCACCCTCCAGGAGAGTGGGGGGGGGAGGGGACAAGAGAGGGCATGATGGAAGGGAGGGCAGACTGGGAGGGGAGGGAAGTTGGAAGCACCCACTTTTGAAAAGGGATGGAATCAAAGTAGAGAATAGAACAAGTGGAAGGTGGGATAGGAGGGAGGGAAATATAGTCAGTCTTTTACAATATATCTACTATGTTATTGTTTTGCATTAGGTACACATGTACAACCTATACTGAACTGCTTATCTTCCCAGTAAGGGTGGGTGACAAGGGAGGAAGGGAATGAATATGGAATTCAAAGTTTTAAAATCAAATATTCAAATATATATATATATACACTATTATTAATACTATTTTACATGTAATTGGCAAATAAGATATGCAGGCACTGGGGCATAGAGATCCACTGGAAAAGTCTAAAGGGATATGGGGAAAAATATGGGAGAGAGCAGATTAGAGGGGGGGATATCCTGTGGGACTGCTATTTTGGGGTGGTGGGTAAGGGAAAAACGGGGAGAAAATTTGTAACTCAAAATCTGGTGGAAATTAATGATGTAAATCAGAAGTTAATAAAGCATTTGAAAAAAAAGAAATGGAAATTCTAACTGATAAAAAGAGGACATGTTAGAATGAGGACATATCTCCCAGTTGGTAGGGTGCTTAGGAAAGTCATAAGGAAGTGAAATTTACACAGCACCTAAGGGCACAGAGTGTTTATAGATCAGCAAAGTACAGATAGAAAATAGGAAAGAGGACAAGAAATGATATGGAAGACCAAAAAGGAATAAGTTCCTTATACTAAAATTACCACTAAAAAATAATGTGCCAATGGGAAGCTAAAGTCAGAGTTAAGATTCAGTACACATTTAGAAGGTGACTTACTTCAAATTCTCCTAATTAAGCAAAATGCAATAACAAAGTTTACCTTCTTCAGTTTTCCCTTTCCCCATCTGCCTGCCCCTCCATTGCAAAAAGGAATAATTTCGATAAATCCATTAAATTCAATCTATATTTTTTAATTCCCTAATATGTGGCAAGACATAAAGGAAAGAGACAGAAGACATATTTCCACCTTTGTCTCCCTTCCCTCAATCAGGAAGCTAGAGTGTGCTATGAAACTTCTCTACCACAGGTCCCTTAGAATACAATCCCCCAGAATGGCAAAAGTACTTGAATCCAACATGTCTTGCTCTCTTTTGTGTGAAATTTTAATATAAATCAGAAACCGAAAAAGAAACAGAAATTTTTTTCCCTATTCTAAGGTTGTCAAGGATGTCATATGCCCAGTGAACTAGCAGGAAAAGCAGCACAGAAAATTATTTAAAATATAAAGTTAAATGGGTATAATATTCTCTGTCTACATTTCAATTTGATTTAACATTTATTAACTGCCTACAATAGGCATCATAGAGCGTTGGTCTATAAATTCAAAACACAAACTAGTCTCTCCTCTCAGTGTTTACATTCTTCTAGAGAAGAAGGCAAAACCTATATACATAAATGTCGATATAAAATATTTTAAAAAGAGAATAAAGAAAGAGAATGGATAAGGGGAAGAGAAGTTTTGTGCAGATGACTCCTGAAGCTCAAAGGAAACTGAGGATTCTAAGAAGTAAATGTGATTCAGGATAGATTCCACATATGTGAGATCCATGGGGCAGAGGATGAATTGATAGATCTTAGGTTACTTTGTTTGGAACAGAAGGAATATGTAAGGTAAAACATAATGTTTAAAAAGACATGATAGGAACCAGACTGCAAAATGCTTTAAATATAATTTAGCCTATAGACAATGGGAGACAAGATTTTGGAGCAAGGGTATAATACAGTAAAACCTGTGCAATGGAAAAGTTATTCTGCAAATAAATTGGCTTACTGTTACAATGGCTAATTCTATGGATATTTTTTTACAATGAAATTTACAAGGTAGTCAACAACAAAATCAGATCATTTTTGCATCCAAATGAAGCCACAAATATTTACAAATTGTCATTGTGGCATATGACTTAAATGGGTAAATGTTAAAATCTAATGATTGCATGTGCTTTCTACAATTCTAACAGATAATGTTTTTAGGGGGACTAAAGGATGGTTGAAGGTTCAGCATAACCATATATTTTGGTAGTCTGTTCGTCATGTAAAAGGTCATCAGATAACAAAAAATATATATCTAGCATTTATTTAGTATCTACTATATGCCAGGCACTATGCTAAGTGCTTTATAAATATTCATTCATTTGAACCTCACAAAAACCTTGGAAAAGAGGTGCTATTATTATACCCATTTGACAGCTGAAGAAAGTGAGCAGATAGAAGTCATGTGACTTGCCCAGGGTCAGACATCTACTAAGTGTTTGAGTTCATATTTGAACCCAGGTCTTCCTGTCTCCAGATCTAATACTCTATTCACTGTGCCACATAACTGCCAGATCAGAAGACCAGAGATGGAAGCAAGTAAGAGTCTATCTAATCCAGCTCTATCCAGAAGATTGAGAGGTTAACTTGCCTAATGTTACAAAGGTAGAAAGTGACAGAAGTAGAATTTGAACCCAACTCACCAGTGTGATTCAAAATCCATTTCAAATTTTTCCTACCATGTTACTGCTGCATGTCTGGATAGATTATTATTAATTTAAGAATCAAAACAATTTTCTATTATTATCCTAAGTCCCCTAACTGATAATAACTTTAATTCTTGGACTACATATAAGGCCTTCTTTTTACAACTTCAAAATATATCTAAAATTAATATATAATCTTATTCAATATCTGTGCTGATTCTTATTTATCCACCAGATAGCTCCAGGGTAGGGTTGAAACTCTGTACCTTTTTAACACCTACAAGAATATTATGAACACTGAGAACATTTGTACCTTTTTAGTCACCTGTTTGTTCATTTATTTGTTTTGGTATGTGCATATATACCTATCATATAGCCCAAAAGCATGTAATCTTTTTGAGGAAACCAGCCAATTTTCTTTTATTTTTACATGCCTAGCAACAAAGGGACAAGACAATAGCAGGTGCTTATTGAAATACTTTATTGACTGATAGAGAGTGGATAGGCTCAAGAAATGCTTGTGATTTAGTACTAAACAGAACTATGCCTGATGAGACTGCTCTTGTAGACTTTCCAAAATACAGGACATTGACTTCATCATCAACCCAACTTGAAAGTTTCCATCATATCTATGGAGTATTTGTACTTAAACCTGGGTTGAAATTTATTTATGACAAGTACAGCCTGTGTGATCTAGGACAAGACAGTTTAAATCCATTGAACTTGGTTTTTCACATGTGTAAAATTTGGACTACGTGGTATTTGAGGTACTATCCAATTATACATCTGTGTTCCAATGATCCATTAATTTCATATTACCATCTTGGAATTTAGTTACTCTGTATACATTTATATTTTGTGAGTAGGTGCCCATAGCTAAAGTGGCAAATGCATCAATGTGGTTTTACTGAAGTCTGAGCTTCTGCATATGTAAACAAATTAATATCTTGTTCTTCAATTTTGATGAACTTGATGCTTTGTGAATTGGTTTATATTACCAAGAAATTTCTGAATTTTAGTAGTACCTCTAAATACTTAATAACATAACTTTTAAGAAATATTCTGGGGGCGGCCAGGTAGCACAGCGAGTAAGAGCACCGGCTCCAGTGTTGAGAAGATCTGGAGATCGAATCCTGGGCTCAGACACTTAGCACCCACCCAGAAACACCTGGCCGTGTAACCTTGAGCAAATTACTTAACCCCAATTGCTTAGGGGCGGCCAGGTGGCTCAGCGAGTAAGAGCACCGGCTCCAATGTCGGGATGACCTGGATCAAATCTGGGCTCAGATACTCAGCACCACACCCAGAAATAATAACTGGCCATGTAACCTTGAGCAAGTTACTTAACCCCGATTGCTTAAAAAAATAATAAAAAAAGAAATATTCTGGCAGAGATGGCAAGATTGACTTTGGATAGTTACATAAGTGAATCCTCAAGGAGTAAATCTAAATTGACCTCTGATCCTGATTAGAAATGACAAACCCTTAATTCTAATCAAATTTCTGGATATTTAAAGGAACACTGAAACACTACTGGGAAAAAAAAATTCCTTCCCCACCTTCCAAGCTCCCACCCCCATCACCAATGAACCATAGGGAACACAGACCTACAGATCAAAGGGACTTCAGAAGACATCTAGCTCAAAACCCAAATGAAGAAATGGAGGACCAAGGACTTTTATATTTACTTAAATAAATGAATTGTGCTTAGATATTTTTTTACTATTTATTAATAAAGAACTGAGACTATATAATTTGTAATTACTCTAATGTTTTATTCTTTCAAATATAAATGCATTTGGTATTTCCTAAAATAAGAATTGGCAAAGAATAATTTAAATTGCAATTATTTTTAAATGAAGAGAAGAAAAATAATATTAACCATGTTTAGAACATGAACATTTTGTAATCTGACGGAGAATAATGTGGCAGTGTATAATTAAATAAAAGATGAATTTGGAGCAGTGACACATCTACCTCAAAGAAGATAAAAATTTTTCCATTCTAAAACAAAATTTTCTACTTTAGAAGATGGGGGGGGCAGAGCCAAGATGGCAGAGCAGAAGTAGGACCTTCCCGCTGCTCCAGCTTCCACCTTCCCCAATCCATTTGAAAAAGGGACTCTAAACAAACTTTGGAGTTGCAGAACCCACAAAATGACATAGAGAAGCTAACCTCCCACTGAGGACAGCCTGGCAGGCCAGTAGGAATTGGCCAGTGCAGTGTTCTGGGAGCCGAGCCCCCCAGGGAGGGCCTGACCAGCCACCTGCCAGAGGGACTCCAGATCAGCAGCAGCTGTGGCCGTTTCCAGATTTATCAACATATAGATGCGAAGAACAAAGTGAGAGGTCAGTGCAGTCTGGACTTTGGGACCCAATAAGTGGGAGTATGGGGCTTCAGCTCCTGGCCTGCAGAGTGTAGGGGGAACCAAGTACCAATCCAAGGGGTAATCACTCTTGCTTTAACCTGCTTGGATCTGGATTACAGTCTAGGGTGGAAGTCCTGGGGTGTGTGTCCAGCTTGCCAGAGTGTGTGAAGACCTCATAGAGGGCACCCATCTAATACCTCCAGCAGGTGAGAAAACCCCAGTGCTTGGGATTTTTCTCAGTAGCTGAAGGGAATAGAAATATATATATGAGGGTATATGGGCATATGAATATATATGTGAATATGTGTATATATGTTTACAGGTATACATAGATAGAGGGCACAGGACCAATTTAACAGGAAGGGATGATACTTAAAAGGTGAAATTAAGAGGTGAGAGAGGAATATAATGAGAGGAGATAGGAAGAGACAGAATGGGGTAAACTATCTCATATAGAAGAGGCAAGCAAAAATGGTTACAATGGAGGGGAAGAATAGGAAGGCAAAAGGGAAGGGGTCAATCTTATTCCCAATGAATTTGGCTTGAGGAGGGAATGAAATACACACTAAATAGGGTATCTCACCTTCCAGGAGAGTAGGGGGGGAAGGGGATAAGAGGAGGGATAATGGAAGGGAGGGCAGGCGGGTGGGGGGGGGGAGTTGGAAGTACCCACTTTTGAAAAGGGACAGGATCAAAGTAGGGAATAAAACAAGTGGGAGGTGGGATAGGAGGGAGGGAAATATAGTCAGTCTTTTATAATATATCTACTATGTTATTGTTTTGCACTAGCCACACATGTACAACCTATACTGAACTGCTTATCTTCCCAGTAAGGGTGTATGACAAGGGAGAAGGGAATGAATCTGGAATTCAAATTTTAAAATCAAATATTCAAATATACATATATATATATATATATATATATACTATTAATACTATTTTACATGTAATTGGCAAATAAGATATGCAGGCACTGGGGCATAGAGATACACTGGAAAATTCTAAAGGGGTAGGGGAGAAAATATGGGAGAGAGCAGATTGGAGGAGGGGATATCTTGTGGGACTGATATTTTGGGGCGGTGGGCAGGGGAAAAACGGGGAGAAAATTTGTAACTCAAAATCTGGTGGAAATGAATGATGTAAATCAGAAATTAATAAAGAATTTGAAAAAAAAAAAGAAGATATCCCCCGAAACACTTATCTGTGTACGTACACATCCACACACGTACACATGCACATACAGGCAAACTCACATACACAGGTACACACTCCCACAGAGTTGGTTTGGGTTTTTTTTGTTTGTTATTTAACTGTTTCTGAGCACCTGCAGAAGGCTAACTCTGCTCTGATCTCACTTCCTCTTCTAGCCTAACATCCCCCTCCACCTACCATTCCCCAGGAACTATTATAACTTACACTAAAAAATTTCCCAGCATAGGTCCATATGGAGACAGGCTTTGTCAGTCCACCACTGGGTTCTTCTTGCAACTGACATCTGAGATGGGTAATCAATTAATTAGACATAGCAGACTAAAAATCTGTCCCTACCCAAAAAATTCATTGACCTACTTAATGAAGTGGAAATGATCAAGGAACCAGGCATCCCACATATTATTAACTAGAAGGAATAAGAGATTAATAGAACTGGAATGTGTGAAGTCTAAAGGGAGCCTCTCTAAAGACAGTCACTGATCTACTTGCATTTCCTCCTATGACTTAAAGACCACTGAGCTCAAGATTTAAAAGACCTCCTGTTTTATTTTATTGGCCCTGTCATACTCCCTAGATATTTCATGTTAGTCTTGTACCTCAAAATGATCAACAGAAAAAACTTGCCTCATAGAACACTGGCCTCTCTGATTTTTCCCCCAGATAAAACCTCTTTTAAATGCCCACAACCTGCTGTTGAGGACTAAAAGATGCTTGCTTAATTAAATGATGTTAGACATTTCTAATTGAGTCATCAAAAAAAAAGTCATCACAAAAAAATTGCAAAAATTATGTTATATGTTTCTTTTAATACTTTTAACAGATAAAATAAAACTACTTTTTCCCTTGGAATCCCTCTTTGATTGCTAATGACTACTTAAACTGATTTGAGTAAATCCTTTGTGTATTTCCCACTCCTGCTTTTCTGAATTCTGGGGAGATGAACCCTCAGGGGTCTGCACTCAAGCTTAAATGTTCTTTCTTTTAATGTTTTCTGAATAAAGAAAGGAGGTAAGCAGAAAAGAAGCTTCAGCTGGAATTAGACATTATAGACAAAAAATTCTGGAGACCAGAGTTGGCATTCTTTACCTATTTTTATGTCATGAACCACTTTGGTTGTCTGTGGAATTTTATGAACCCCTCCTGGGAATAATTTCTATAAATGCAAAGAATAAAACCTATAGAATTATAAAGGAAAAGAAATATACTGAAGTAGTTATCAAAATATCTTTGTACACATAAACACAAACACACGCATATGTTCCTGGATCCAAGGTTAAGAATCCCTGACTTAGACACAGGTTATTTCCCAGTGCATAATAAAGAGATGTGAGGGAGATCTTATCCTTTAAAATGGAGCAATCACTCTCAGGTTATTTCTGGACAAAAGGAAAAATAACAAAAGATGGCAGGATAAAAACAAGGAACAGGAAGTAGGTCCAATTTGGCTGTAATCTAGTATATACAAATGGCTGTAAAAGCCAATAACAGTAATGACAGCTAGTGCTTACATAGCAAACATTTACAAACATTATTTCATTTTATCCTAATGATAATTTGGGGGGAGCAATAGGTGCTTTTATTAAGCCCATTATATAGTTAAAGCAACTGAGGTAGACAAAAGTTAAGTGACTTGCCACGGGTTATATAGCTACTAAGTGTCTGAGATGAGATTTGGACACAAGTCTTGCTGACTCCAGGTCCACCTCTCAATCCACTGAGCCGCCTAAGCTGTCATGTTCTAAGATAGGGTTGGAACAACAGATAGTAGTCTACAAGGCAAGAATTTCCAATTTATTCGATGACAAATGGTAAACAAGGAAAGGATTTTCCACAGATCTGCCAGAGAGAAGCATATAAAAACTGTCATCAATAAATACTGAAAATTGAGAGAAGGGAAAGAAAGAATATTTTTTCTGACCTTCCCAACACATGAAAGACTCATCGACCCAATCCTGTACATAAGGAAGAAACATCAATACGTGAACACTCACGTAGTTTCTCTTCAAATAAATTTGCCAACCATGGGAAAGCACTGCATAATGATCTTTTAAGAAACTCCAAAACATGGAAACACCTTTCATTTAGACCTCTCAGTAAACAAAATAAATTTTCAATGTTATGTTAAGTATTTTGTTCTTCATTACAAGTTTAGTTTACCTTTCTAACACCTCCCCCCCACCCCTTTACAATCTTTACAACTCAAGGGAAGAAGTGTTCTATTGCAGGAATGGGTAGAATGCCTGCAGAATTGTAAAGAAGCAAAGACCTTGCAAGGTCTGGAATTAACTAGATTCTGCAGGTGTAGGTCTGTAAATAGTTACATCATTTTTGTTTTTATGCAACACTTCTTTGAAGTGTTTGTGAATTCACAAATAGCATTGTATATATGCAAAACTATTTCCATTGTGAATACCATTTTCATATAATGCCAGTAATTTCACGTTCATGCTGAGATGTTACAAAGCGTGATTACAGTTTGCCCAGATGGAGCCTTTGCAGTCATCAGCTTTGGCGCTGTAGCCGCACAACATGGAGACAGCACATAGCAATTGGCAGAATTAAAGCCACTGCCTGAATTATGAATGCACCTTGTATAGTGAGGAGAGACAACTGATTGTACTCTACAAAACATACAGGCTTATAATAACTCAAAATAATTGCTTACATTACCTTGAATGAATTAAAAAACAAAAACGAAAACTGTAAGCTAACAAGATATTGTATGCTTTATCACACTAGAACCATAAGCTCAGACAACTGCCTTCAGAAATTTTAATAACTGTTCCATATCCATGTTCTGTTTTGCAGGACTTAAAATTGGACAAACGTCCTTGTTTCTTTTACTGAGTCAGAGTAGTGTACTGGAAAGAGTCCTGAATTTAAAATCAGAGGCCCTAAGTTTGAGTCTGCCATTCATCACGTGACCTTGAAAGTCACTTAACCTTTGCACAAGTCTCTAACTTATAACTATATACAATTAGAATTTGGTATAACTATAACTATAAAATAAGTAGGCATATCTAGATGCTTCCTAAATTTCTTCTGTGACATTAATATGTGGATATATAAAGTAAAGTTGTGCTGTTTTTATTTTTTATCCCTGAAACTTGGGCACAAAATGCTTTCAATAACAAGTATTTACTAAAACTAGGCTAGAATTTCATGAATTATTTCTCTCAAAAGAAGAATGACTCACCAATACTTGTTTAAATGTAAGGCTTACATATCGGTTCTAATTTCTTTAGAGTGGGTGACACCCTACCTGATATTTTGAAAATTAATTTTCTCTGTCATTTAAGGATTAAATATGCCAGGCTTTATGGTTTGGAGAGGTTTGCTTTATTTTTAAACTATCTAATTCTTAGATTCTTCTTCCTTCCCACAGTTTCTTGAAGATAAAGCATGCCACAAACAAGGATATCAGATAACAAACTGCTCTGATTACGTTATTTACTTCCACATCAACAGGTCAGAAATGTTTAAAGAATCAGGAAGAACTCTATGTTCTCTGACAGCTCAAGCTCAGCAGTCTCTGTGTGCTTGCTAAATATGCTTTTTGGTGCCCAGTTTGAGAGAATTTTCACGGTGGGTCCAAGGATTATGCAAATTCAGCAAGCAGGAAGAAATCTTGGCAGACAGGACAAATTTTAGAAACTATCTTAAAGATGTTATAAATTCTTCTAAATAATGAAAGAATTCTATGTGTTTGCTTTTTGTTTCTTAATAAGGCTAGACAATGTAGTAATTTGTTTTACTTGACTATATATCTTGTTAAAGAGTTTTGTTTTTCTTGTTTCCTCAATGTGAAGAGGAGGGGAATGGAAACCTGAAATGACATTTTTTTCTTCTAAATGAAAGAAAGTCCATGACTGAATTGGCAAATAAGAAAAATTGTTTGGCATCCTGGTACTAATGTTAACAAATCAGGTAGAGGAATAGGAATGCAACTAATGGGGAGCCATCAGTGAGGCAATGAATAGCATTTGGACACTTGTACTTACCCTCAGCAGTCCTTACCTCCTCTTGAAAAAAAGGAATGAAAGGAATAGGACTGTTTTCAAACATAAGTGGTGAGTCTGGGGGCCTGGGCTTTGATTCTAGGGAATGCTTCAAGTCTGTCCAACATTTTAATGAAACTAGACAGTTATTTCTTTACTCAGAGACTCTTCATAAATTTCTCCTTCCTCCTGGCTCATGAGTGTTCCCCATGGTGAAGAGAAGAGAAATATGGTGACAGAAGCATACATAGAATTTTGAAATGGGAATGATCAGATGATTTGTACTTGGCAAGAAAATTAAATACAATAAAGTTGGGAATCAATTTTAAACCCTTCTATAAAAACCTTTTATTGACTACATTTTTTATTCCATTGTGGTGAACAAATTAGATAGTTAAAATTTCTGCTAATCAGGATCTAAAGTTTTTAACATTCTAATATATGGTTACTTTTAGAAAAAGCTGTTGGGAGATTGAACAATTTAACAACTATTTTCTTTTCTCATTTAGTTACTAGTTCTATCATCTCTAACTTTTCTAAATTCCCACTCATATCTTTAAACTTCACCTTATTTATCTTTCTATTAGATTTGTCTAGGGATACCTTAAAGGGATACCTTAAATTCCAATACTATAGTTTTACTGTGGATTTCTCGCTGTAATTCAGCTACATTTATCCTGTAAGTATTTAGGGGTGCTATGCAGTTCAGTGTACACATATTTAAATGCTGATACTGATGCAATTATGGTAGCTTTAAGCATAATGAAGGTTACCTGTTTATCTTTTAACAGAATCTACTCTTTACCATTTCTGAAATGATGATCATTTCTCCTTTTCTTTTTGAGTTTATCTAAAGTATAATGTATTATTTTGTTCTAGCTCCTAATTTAAACTGTGTAAATCTTGATCTTTCAAACATGTTTTACTGTAAATAGCATAGTTAATTCTGCTTTCTAACATATTCTATAATCCTATTCTCAATTATAAGTAGGCTCATCTCATTCACCTTCATGATTATAATTATTCATTTTGTATTTCCCTATACCCACATCTTCCTCTATGTCTGTCTACTTGTCATCTCACTTGCCCCTATTACATGACATAATAAGTTGCATAAATTAGTAAAAATTAACATTTATATCGCATTTGAGTTTTGCAAAGTGCTTAATAATATCTCATTTGATCCACACAACAACTCTGGGAAGTAGGCACTATTATTATAAACATCAAACAGATGAGGAATTGAGGATGACAAAGGTAAAATGGATACAGTTCTGGACCTAGACACAAAAAGAAATGCAGTCTCAGGCACTTAATATCTGTATGGTCAAGTCACTTAAGCTATGTGACTCCCAACTTCACCTGAAAACTGAAGATAATAAAAGCACCAAACTCTCTCACCAGTCAGATTGGCTAAGATGACAA
This sequence comes from Petaurus breviceps papuanus, assembly GCF_028583685.1. Classification (NCBI taxonomy): domain Eukaryota; kingdom Metazoa; phylum Chordata; class Mammalia; order Diprotodontia; family Petauridae; genus Petaurus; species Petaurus breviceps. Next base: position 4,761,781 of record NW_027185890.1, read on the forward strand.
AACAAGAAAATGACAAATGCTGGAGAGGATGTGGGCAAATTGGAACACTAATGCATTGCTGGTGGAGTTGGGAACTGATCCAGCCTTTTTGGAGAGCAATCTGGAATTATGCCCAAAGGGCTATAAATAGTTTTATATCCTTTGACCCCGCAATACCAGTCCTAGGGTTATATCCCAAAGAGATCATAGAAGTGGGAGGAAGACCTATACGTACAAAAATGTTTATAGCAGCTCTTTTTGTGGTGGTAAAGAACTGGAAATTAAAGGGGTGCCCATCAATTGGGGAATAGCTGAACAAGTTGTGGTATATGCATGTTATGGAATACTATTGTGCTATAAGAAACAAGGAGCAGACGGTCTTCATATATACCTGGAGAGGCTTATACAAACTGATGCTGAGTGAGAAGAGTAGAACCAGGACAAATTTGTACACAATTACAGACACAACATATGTGTGATGACTAACTTTGATAGACTGGACTCTTCGCAGCAATGCAGTGATATAAGTCAATCCCAAAAGACTCATGATGGAGAGAAATATGTGCATCCAGAGAAAGAACTAGAAAGAATTGAGTTTATATCCAGGTGGAAGCAAAATACCTGATCTTTTTCCTTCTCTTGTTTGGTTTTATGTCTTCTTTACCAGTTTTCATTCCATCTGATACAACCCGTCTTTATAACCTGACTAATGTATAATGTGAAAGTATTTACAGATCTTATACTTGACTATATGCCGCCATGGGGGGGAGGGGAGGAAAGGGGACAAAATGTGAAACTCAAGGAATTGTGGAATTGAATCCTGAAAACTAAAAGGAAACAAATTAATTAAAAAATAAATAAATAAAATTAAGACAATAACAGCACCAAACTTGCAAGGCTTTTGTGAGGATAAAATGTGATGGCATTTCTAAAGCAATTTACAAATTTTGTAGTGCTTATATAGATGTATGAAAAATGACAGCTCACAGACTAATATATAGTAGCTTTCACGACTTTATCCCACCTCCTTCTACAGAACCCAACCATTTTCTTAACTTCTTTCCATATTTCTGTGAAGGACAGCACAATGCTTCTAGTCAACCATTTTAATTACCTCAAAGTCAGTCATCCTCAGCACGACCCCTCCCCCCCAGGTCTCACTGGTTTTACCCACATGGAATCTCTTGCATGTCTCCTCCCAACTTATATATTCATCATGACAGCTCAAGCACTCATCACCCTTATCCAGTCCCTCAATGGATTTCCCTATCTCAAATCTCTTTCAGCTCTAATCCGTCCTCCCCACACTTTACAAAAATGATGGTATAGTACCAACCTGACTTATTACCTCTTAAAATATAAATGCTTTCTTTGGTATTTTTGTCACAAACTGTCTGATTTCAGACAACCTTTCAAGACTTGATGCCCATTTGACCATAGGGTGGAAGTGATTTCTTGAAAGTAGAATTTCTCCCAAGAATGCTTAGCAGGGTAAAAGCCATAGCCTCACTAACAGGAGGGTAGGATTTAGAGCTAGAAGCAATTGTAGAGATTACCTAATCCAACTTCCTTGCTAAACATGTGTAATGGGAATGTAAATTTGAAGATCTTCCCTGCCCCTAGGCTAAAGTGCACCTGGAGCCTGGGGTGGGAGGCTTGTTTTTCAGTAGATACTTCTTGATTGGCCAGTGAGTCAGTAAGGTTGTTACATTCTCTGAGCCAGGAGAAGGCTATATAAGCCCTGATGTGAGGCTTTGTTTTGGGGGCTCACTTTGAGAAGTGTTCTGTGATTTGATCTGGATTCTGGGAAGTCGTTGTCCAGAGTACCCCTCCCTCCACCCCCCCACCCTCCCCCCACCCCCGCTTTGAAAAACACAGATGTTGATTTGGTATAGATGTAATGGTTGGACAGTTTGGAAAGCTGTCTACTTGATCTGTTTCTGTCTTGATAATTCTGCCTGTATACCTTGAAGTTCAGGGTGCTGAACTTTTTCCCCTGAACTAGGTAAACGATACATATCTGACTGATTAAAGTAAGCTTGTTAACCCATTTTGAATTGCTTTCCTTTATAAAAGCAGATCCAAGAACCTGTGTTGGCAGCAAACCCTGAGGATGCTTGGGGTGCTTGCTGCTACAACATGTCACATTAATTTCCAAAATTCATCAAGGTAATTATTAGCAGAACTGAGATTGGACCCCAGGTCTTCTGATTCCAAATCCATTGTTCTTGACATTATACTATGTTGCTTTTTCAGGTGAGAGATTTCTTGAACAAATCATTCTCACACTGCCATAGTCTCAGTCTAGCACTGGAAGTCATATGTAGTTTAATTAATCTGAATTTCCTTTCACTGGAACAATTATCAAAAACTGAGTCTTTGGGGAAGAGAATTTATAGAAATGAAAAGCTCTTTCTCAGTGCCTAGTTCCCGAATGCTTTTCTTTCCCAGCTCAAATCTAAAGGGGAAAAATCTCAATGGTTCTGGGTATTCCAGAAACTTCACAGTTATTCTGAGGTCAGTAACTGACCTAATTAAAAGGCATTTTCTCAAATGGAGACAGAAAACCGATTTAGTTTTTCATTCCTGTTATGAAGAAAACAGTATTTGTCAACAAAACTTATTCAATAAATCCCAGAGAAAATTATGTAAGCTTCCAAACATATTATTTAAATGGGTTTCTTTAACTGTTACATTAGCCTTAATTATGTAATTTGAATATAAATTATTTTTGTTTTAGTCCAGGCTGATATTGCAACAGTATATAGGAAATTCTCACGTAAAACCTTCCCTCCATGAAAACTGTCAGTTGGTCTCATACAATCATAGAGAGTTGCACAGGGTACTCACAAATTAAGTACATGTGACCACTCACTTACCACATGTCAGAGGCAGGATCTGAACCCTAGAGTCTTCCTGACTCCAAGCAAGAACTAGAATTAGGCACTGAACCATGCTGCTAATTGTTATATATTATTAGCTTTTGTTTTGTTTTGTTTTTTGCTTTTATTGGAGGGCAATTGGGGTTAAATGACTTGCCCAAGGTCTCACGGCTAGTTTTTGTACTAAGTGTCTGAGGCCGGCTTTGAACTCAGGTCCTCCTGACTCCAGGGCCAGTACTCTATTCACTGCACCACCTAGCTGCCCCATATTATTAACTTTTATAGTTTAGGTAAGACAAGATTTAATTTATGATAACAGTATGTGTCCAATTTGCCAAGTAAATTACAATGATCTATTATTGTCAAACCTGGGCCTTAAGACCCACAAATTCAGTGCCTCTAAATAAATAATTATGTCAAGCAACTGAAATAATCTAAATTATGAGCACCTGAATACTGTGATGATGGATATCCATTCACCAAAAGTAGTCTCAAAACAAAACACAAGCCTCAGGAATTTGTAAAGATAGTAATGAGAAATCTTTCATTATGCAGCATCTTAAAAAGTTCACTCCAGGCAAATTTCCATATATAAAAACATCAAGGAAAATCCCTATGTTCAGCCAAGTATTAATTTCAATTTTATTCAATAAAATTATTGTGTACCTGAGAGAAACTGCATGAGGCCCATATATTTCTCTCACTGCTGTCAAATCAGCTTCCAGCTGTGGGTGTTTGTGAAGTTCCCCATCATAGTTCACCTAGTGAAAATAACTGATTTAGAAATTACTTGGTATGTGGATGTTGGAGAAACCAAAATAATACTGAATATAAATGGTTTGCTAGACAAATCACCTTGTCAACCCAATGTACTATGGATCTACTTCAATATTCTGCATCTGCTTGATGTAGAAAGAAAATAACTCAGAACTAGATTTGCTTTGAATTCTTTAAAGACACAAAGGGTATAGAATAATTCAGTGCTTTTTATAAAATATTAAAAATAAGACTACTTTGATTCCCCACAAGTTGAATTTGAAGAGGTAGTAAAACACAGAGTATAACAAAATGTCAGAAAAATTCCACAAATCTCTAGACATGAAAAAGAAGGCATTTTTATTTCCTATCTGCAAAATGTCTATACAGAAGTAACAGTCAAGCAATTTTAAATTTCTTTCCAAATAGAAAACTACTAGAGTTGTGATAAACCAATATTTCAACCTGACTTACTGGCTAAAGCAGTCATTAGTTTCAACAAGAGTATATCAACAAATTATGTGTTTGTATTGTTATAAATCAGCAAAACTTTTACACTTTGATATCCTACCTTCTCCATCTCAGACTCCTGAAGTATCTTTAAGTCAATTCCTAAGATTGAAATTGTAAGAATATTTCCCCAATTCTTACTGTGTTGTTGAAGAGTGTGTTATGTTTATTATTAAAAATTATTATTAAAGAGTGTTACTTTTATTACAGAACAATATTTAATAGGAGTTAGTCAAAGTGCACAAATACAAAACCATAAGCAAATTTATTATTAACATTCTTTTCATAGTTGTGTTTCTAAGGACAATAACTTGTTAGCTAAAATTCAATTCTTATCTCTTTATTACAAGCTTCATTATGTGTATTTGTTGAGGGAGCCTGAATTGACTGTGAAATAGTGAGATGTGGAATTCACACTTGTAAAATTAATCAAATTCACTGACAGATTCTAAAGGCTATCACGAACTAATAAGGCCTTAATTAAAAGGAGTATATAAGTTACAAAAGAAATAAACTAGAAACACAATCCAGATTAAAATATTGAGTCTTTTGTCATAGATCTAGATAATACACTGAGACTGTAACTTAAGTTCAACACAAAATCCTAATATAACAATCATTTTTTTCTTAAGTCTTAAAAGGGGTATGCCTTTTTACAGTGAAGATTTTAATGAGTATCATCAGTGAAATTGTTATCTACCATCCAGGGGTGTGAGGGTAAATGTTTAACAACCAGCTTACCAACATTAAAAATGTATGACGGGACTCACTTTTAAGTTTAATCTACTTTTAACTATTAACATTTTGTTTTCTCCATCAGTTCTTTAAGTCTAGACAGTGAACAAAACAATCATCCTTGATTTGTAGTGATTACTGATTTCCATGACATAAATGCCCACACTGAAAATTTAACAGTAAGAGTTTATTTTAATTGGCTTTTCTATTTTCCTGATAGTTCAACTGATACAGCAACACATATAGAAAGGACAAGGATAATAAACTTTGCACAGAAGGGTTATGCAGATTTCCTAATGAGTCAAAGGCCCAAATATGGACCAGGGCCTTTAAAACTCACAACATGGTGATGCTTCCACTGGTACTCTCAGGAATATGACCCAAAATACCAAAATTAGCCATGAATTTGAAAGATTGGCTTGCTTACCTGCCCTCCATAATAAAATTCTTCAGAATCATTGTCTCCTTCTGAATCTTCTTCCACTGTACTATTTTGTCTTGACTCCTTAGATAAAAATAATAAGAAGAATGCAAAGACAAATTATATTTTGCCTGTTGAAAGCAAGATTTAATCCTATAGATAGGTAGGGGAGAGGAGAGACAGAGGAGAAGACAGGGAGAGAGAGAAAAAAGAGATGGCAGCCACAGTGCATTGGCAACAGACAACATCAGAGCCAAGGAAAATTGGGTTCAAATTCTGACTCTGAACATGAGAGTTCATCAGGAGAGACACTTAACCTATCACTAATGTAGGCAAATCTAACACTATAAATGCTATAAAAGATGCCAACCTGCTTGAGTAGAGGGAGTTTTCTTTATCAGTGAAATCATAAGTCTAGTCCTTATACTTGTGCATATCTTAGAAAAATAATAGCTCATCCACTGGTTACTGGCAAATATGGTCAGCAACTTAGGGCACTTACCTAACAGGGTAGCAGAAGATTGCAGCGACTAACGCTTGTATAGATTAATCTCCCTAAACTTGCACCTAAAAGACACAATACAATGGTTTTAACTCCCTGTTCTCTTGACTCAACTGTGGAGTCTGGAGCTATTTCAATTTTAAAGCCTAGAAGTTAGTGTAAGTACTAGATGTACACAGCTATCTTCCACAGTATTTTTATGAAAGTAGGTACTAAGTAAAAATTGGCTCAATGTAACCCTAGGAACTGGCCAGCTGCTATCAAACCACTGGAAGCCACCTGAGGGACTGATTTAATGAAATTAAATTCAACACACTGATATTCTAATTAGAACCCTAGGTTTGATTTATTCAAGTAAGTTTCTTTCTATTCCTTGCTCTTCTTGTCTCATGACTAGAATACCCAAATTTGCTTTAAAACATTCCAACTCTTTCATCCCTGTCATCCTAAATTACTGACAGCCAGAGGGAAACCTCCTTTTATCTAACAATAGTTGCATATTTTCATGTTGATCCATGGAGTCACCTTGACTACTATATATTGGAAGCTCCTCCAATAAAATGTAAGTTGTTTGAGAGCATAGGCTTTCACTTTTCTTTTTATTATAAAGTCTTGAACTCTTCACAGTTCCCTCTGTCCCTATTACTTCCCCATCCCCTATATATAATCTCATTCTAATGGTATCTGTTCTTTACCCTCAATGAACTACCAAATCCATTTTCAGTCTAAAACATCTATTCCAGTTTCTCTTGCTACCCAGTCTAAACAGCTCTGGTACCTGTCTCTATGCGTGAAAAGATCAATCACTCATCAAAGCATTTTCTAAGCCTCTACTATATGCCAGGCATTGAGTTATTTCACTACCAAACCAAATCTTATATTTCTTCATCTTTGTTGGTCCCTTTTCTTTACTTGTGAACAATCTCAGGTTTTATCTATCATTTAAACACAACACCCTCATGTGAGCATGCACACACAAACACACATGTGTGCACACACACACACAAACACACACTTATTCTTAACCCTAAATTTCATCTTCTATCCTCTACTTCACTACTAAACGACCAGAAAGCATAAATGTCAATATCCACTGCCCTCTACATTATTTCTTCACTACCCACTCACTCAGTTGCTAATATTTCCCATGACCAGCATACAACTAAAACTGTTCTTGCCAAATTAACCAATGATCTTCTAAAGCTAAATTTAATAGTCTTTACTAAACCTTTATATTTCCTAACCTTCCTACAGCATTTGAAATCATTGCCAAACATCTCCCAGGTGTTTTCTCCTTATTTACATTTTATGATTTGTTTTATTCTGGATCTCCTGAATTTTAATTTGGGTCTTACATTATCCCTATTCCTTTTCCACCAAGGTGTTGTATGTGAACATTCCCAACTCTGGTCCTGAGCCTTCTATTCCCTCTATTACTTATTTACTATTTTTTTTAATGCTTTATTAACTTCTGATTTACATCATTCGTTTCCACTAGATTTTGAGTTACAAATTTTCTCCCTGTTTTTCCCCTACCCACTGCCCCAAAATAGCAGTCCCACAGGATATCCCCTCCTCCAATATGCTCTCTCCCATATTTTCTCCCATACCCCTTTCCTTCCTTGTCACCTACCCTTACTGGGAAGATAAGCAGTTCAGTATAGGTTGTACATGTGTGGCTAATGCAAAACAATAACATAGTAGATATATTGTAAAAGACTGACTATATTTCCCTCCCTCCTATCCCACCTCCCACTTGTTCTATTCTCTACTTTGATCCCGTCCCTTTTCATAAGTGGGTGCTTCCAACTTCCCTCCCTACTAACCTGCCCTCCTTCCATCATCCTCCCTCTCATCCCCTTTCCCCCCCCCCTACTCTCCTGGAGGGTGAGATACCCTATTTAGTGTGTATTTCACTCCCTCCTCAAGCCAAATTCAGTGGGAATAAGGTTGACCCACTCCCTTTTGCCTTCCTATTCTTCCCCTCCATTGTAACTTATTTAATCCACTTTTATAGCTTCAGTGGTCATTGAGAAGGGATTCCTAAATATTTTTATCCAGACCTTATCTTACTCTTAAACTCCACACTTCCAAATACCTGTTTGATACTTGCACTTAGATGTTCAGGGAATTGGTAGCAGAACAAGTCCTGAATTGATTCATGGTTTGTCCTGTCATGGAATTATATCCAAGACTTCTATTTTGCCCCTTCCTTCCATACTCCCACTGGCCAAATTCAGACATCAACGATGTGTTTAACGGATTACTAACTGGTCTCTGTTTGCACCTACTGGTCTTTCTTTCTTATTCTTTCTACAGCTGGCCAAAATAATTTTCCTTAATTCCAAAGTGCATCGGTGTTTTATCTAAATTTTACATATCCCCAAAAATTTATCCAAAAAGTAGGTACATTTTTAAAGTGAAAGAATGAATGAAAGCCTCCTGCTCAAGATCATTCAATAACTTTCTATAGCTTACAGAACACTCATCCTAAAGCCAACATTCAGGTCTCTCTAAAATAGCCCTCATTCCACACTGTTCCTGTGTATACATGCTATACTATGGGAAAACGGACAAGTTATTCCCTGAGCTCATTCTGCATCTGAACAAGTCATTCATTTCATGCCTAAAAATGAATCACTCCCAATCTCTAACCAATTAAAATCCTTCACATCTAAAATTGTATAACAAGGGAGAAAAATTCTGCATCATTTTTTTTGTCTGACAAGGGTCTAATATCCAACACATTTAAGGAAGTCATCAAAATTAAGAATAATAACAGCAGCCACTCCTCAATTGACAAATGGTCAAAGGATATGACCAAGGAGTTTACAGTAGAAGAATTATAAGCTATCAGTAGCCATATTTTTTTTTAATCTCCCAAACAACTAATAACTAGAAGATTTCAGGTGTGGCCAGGTAGCACAGCGAGTAAGAGCACCGGCTCCAGTGTTGAGAAGACCTGGAGATCGAATCCCGGGCTCAGACACTTAGCACCCACCCAGAAACACCTGGCCGTGTAACCTTGAGCAAGTTACTTAACCCCAATTGCTTAGGGGCGGCCAGGTGGCTCAGCGAGTAACAGCACCAGCTCCAGTGTCGGGATGACCTGGATCAAATCCGGGCTCAGATACTCAGCACCACACCCAGAAAAAAAACTGGCCGTGTAACCTTGAGCAAGTTACTTAACCCCGATTGCTTTAAAAAAAAATAACTAGAAGATTTCAAATTAAATGAACTCTAAGGATACATACTAAACCACTGGATTGGCCACGCTGACCAAAAAGGGCCAATTTCAGAGGGGCTACATGAAAATATGCACATGAATGCTCTATTGGTGAAGCTGTAAGTGGCACAGTAATTCTGAAAAGAAACTGGAAAAAGTTACTAATCTATGCATACACTTTGATGCAGACATACCACTAATAGTAGTATACCCCCAAGGAAATTAAAGGAAAAAAAAGGTTCTGAAGGCACAAAATATTGATATCAGTTCTTTTTGTAGTAGCAAAGAACTAGGACTTAAAGAGAGCACATCAGTTGTAGAATGGCTGAAAAAGTTGTGTTATATGAATTAATGGGAACTAGAACTTCCATTTTGGGGAAAATGTTAAGATGAGCCAGTTCAAAACTTCATTCTTTCTTGCACCCATTCTTGATTCTCTGGACTTTTTTTTCCACCAAGACTCACCAGCCATCTCTCCCTGGAAGATCATTCCATCCCAGTAGCTTGATCACCTTGGAAGATAACTCCATCCTACAACACCTTGGTCTAATAAGTCAGTTCCTCTCAAAACTTCTTTGTTTTAAAGAAAATGCTCAGGCCAGAAAGCTTTACACTTTCATGTCACTCCAGAATCAGTGGATTTCTGCCTCCTATCAGATCTTCTTCCAACAGTGCTTTTCAGATTTATTTCATATGTAGTCTTCCCTCATAATATAAGCTCCCTTATATATGGAGTTTCAGGAAGAAAGCAATGCTACCAATAATTGTATGAAAAAAGTACTCTAAACAACTAATACTTAGAGAAATGCAAATTAAAACAATTCTAAGTTACCACCATCAGTTTAGCTGAGATAATAGAGAAGGAAAATGACAAATGCTGGAGGGGATGTAGAAAAAATAAGTACATAATGCATTGTTGGTGGAGTTGTGAACTGGTCCAACCATTCTGGAGAACAATTTGGAACTATGCCCAAAAGGCTATAAAGCCTTTTATATATCCTTCAACCCAGAAATATCTCTACTAGGTTTATGCCTCAACAGATCAGAGGAAATAGAAAAGGACCCATATGTACAAAAATATAATTGGAGTAGTTAAAAGTTGGAAAGTAAGAGGATGCCCATTAATTAAGGAATGGATAAAAAAAAATAGTGTTATGTTGTGAGAAAATATTATTTGACTGTAAAAAATTATGAAAGTAACTGGTTTCCAAAAAACTTGGAAAACATGGATGGATGGATGCAAAGTAAGGGGAGATGAATCTGATGTGTAATCTAAACTATGAGCAATACTATAAAGATATTCAATTGTAAGAGACTAAGTAACTCTAATACAAGTTCCAACACAATTCCAAAGGGTTTGTGATTTAAAATACTATCCACATAAACATAAGAGAGTCAATGGTCTCTGACTATAGAATAAAGCATATTTTCTGTCTTTATTTTCTTTGCTTTGTGGAGTAGGTAGGGGGTTGAGGAGGTTTATGGCTAATGTGGAAATTTTTTCCATAGATTTATAAATATAATGGGTATCATATTTATATCATTTCCAACACTTAACACAGTACCAAGTATATAATAGTTACTTAATAAATTTTTACTTGACTTGGAACTTTAACTGTCTGAAAAAATTATAAAAGAGATGGTTTCAGAGAAATCTGGGAAGACCTGTCTCAATTGGTGGAGGGAAGTAAGGGAAATGAGGATAACAATTTATATAATAATAACAACATTGTTATGTCAAGTTTGAAAGACATAAAAGTTTTGATAAATTAGTGACCAATCATGATTCCAGAGGAACAATGATGAAGACTATTAACAACTGTTATGGGAATGTAAATTTAAGATCTTCCCTGCCCCTAGGCCTTTTGATAGGCTTAAGTGCACCTGGAGCCTGTGGCAGAAGGCTTGGTTTTAGGGGATGCTTTTTGATTGGGTCAAGAGGGTTGTTACATTCTCTGAGCCAGGAGAAGGTTATATAAACCCTTGTGTGAGGCTTAGTTTTGGGGCTCACTTTGAGAAGTGTTGTGTGATTTGACCAGATGTCGAGACTCTGGGCAGCTGTTGAGCCCCCTGGCTTTGAAAACCCAGATGTTGATGCTTCCCTCTCTGGTAACTGTGACTAGGTATGGAAGTAATGGTCAGACAGTTGGAGGTCTGTCTGCTTGAAATGTTTCTCTCTCTTCTTGTAATTTCTCTCTGTATACTCTAAAGTTTGGGGTGCTGACTTTTCCCCCTGAATTAGGTAAATGATATATTTGATTAAAGCAAAATTGTTAACCCATTTTGAGTTGCTTTCCTTTAAAAAAGCAGATCTAAGAACCTGTGTTGGCAGCCACCCTGGGTATGGTGGGGTGCTTGCTGTTACAACCACTCCCAGATAAAGGAGATGAATTCAACATACAGAGTAAGACACATATTTGTATAATTGTTATTTTTTATGAGAGTTTCTTTTCAATGGGAGAGAAGAAAAGATATAGGAGAAGGGAGGAGAATATATATGATTCATCTTTCAAAGCTTACCTCAGAAGCTAACTCTTCCAAGAAAACTTTACTAATTTCCTTTGGCTAAAAGTAATCCCTATACCTATATGGAGCTAACAAAGCTATTTTTCTAAACCATGGGTTAAAATTTGAAGGAAAACAAGAGGCTGAAACAGAGGAGGGAGAGCATTCCACACATGAGGGAAGCCACTGAAAATTCCGAGAATCAGGACATGGAGAGTCCTGTTGCAAGGAACAGTAAAGAGGCCAGTGACACTGGATCACAGAGTATGTAAAGAAAATAAGTTATAAGACTAAAAGTGGGGTAGGGAGGAAGGATCCTTTGTTTTCCATGCCAAAAAGAGAATTTAATATATAATCTTGGAAATTATAGGGAATATTGGAGATTAATTTGAAAGCTAAATGGTAGAATGACTGGATTAGGTAGAGATTAAAGGCAAGGAGACCAATCAAAATTCGACTGCAACAGTTGAGGTGTGAGGGGATAAGGGTCTCAGCATGGAGGGGGGATAGCAAGAGAAGAGAAGTATTATAAAAATATTAAAGAGGTGATATTAACTGACTTGACAATATATTGAATGGGAAAGGGGAGGGAGGAGTGTGAGGAAGTAAGAAGTGAAGGATTACAACTAGGTCAGAAGTCTTGATGATAGTGAGGACAAAGGTAGCCCTTACAGTAATGGGAAATTAGGAAGAGAGAAAAGCTCGAGGAAGTGGAGTGGAGTTAATGAATTATATTTTGGACATATTGAGTTTAAGATATCTATATGCTTTCAAATTATAGACTTAGAAGGCACTCTAGGTCTTTCCAAGGGACACAGACCCTGTGTAAACATGCCATCAGTGGATGAACTGTAAAACAAGGGTAACCACTCTGCCCAAGCTTTTCTCTATCCATCTCTGTGTATCTGCTTCTGTATTTATCTCTGCTACACACACACACACACACACACACACACAGTCTTTAATACATTCCATTCAACATTATTGCAAACATCCCTATCTATGCAATCTACCTACCCATCCATTAAACAAATATTTACTGAGTGCTACAGTATGACTGAGAAATGAGACAAGGTTTAGAAAAGATACAATCTCTACCTCATTGAACTGACAAACAAGGAAGTTCATGATAAATAAACAAAACAAGTTAAGGTAAATCCACAGCCTCCCATAAGAAATTTGAGCCCTGCTGAGCACTGAAAGAGAAGAACATTACTGAGCAGGGGGGCTGAGAAAGACATTGTAGACAATACATTTCTGTGTGTTTTAAAGGATAGCTAACAACTCTACAGGTAAAGGGTGATGCAGGTGACTCCAGCCAGAGGAAAGGCATTATTGTAGGGATGGGAGGGGGAGAAGGCCAGAGAGTAGTGTGTAAAGACAATTAATGTGAAAAGGCTTTCAAGGAAGGGCAATGTCAGATTGTGCAGGGTCACCATGTCTAATAAATTCCAGAGATTGCCTATTCCTTGCAGGATTAAATATAAAATCCTCTATTTGACATTCAAAACCCTCCAAAACATGTCCCCCATCCTTGATCTTTCTAGTCTTCTTATACCTTACTCACTGACATATACTCTGCAATCCAAGAACATTTGCTTCCTTACTGCTCCACAGACAAGGCACTCCGTCTCCTGAATTGGGGCATTCTGAATGACTGCTACCCATGACTAAAATTCCCTCCCACCTTATCTCAGCCTCCTGGTTTTTTTCCAAGTCCTGCACAAAATACTACCCTATACAAAACACCTATGATGATCACATTTAACTATTGCCTTCCACCTGCTAATTATCACCATTTTATCTTAATATCTTGTTGATATAAAGCTTTTTGTCTAGTGCAGAAGTGAGTAATCTGCAGCCTCAAGGCCACATGTAGCCCTCTAGGTCCTCAAGTGTGGCCTTTTGACTGAAGTTTATATTCAAAGGGCCACAGTTGTGGACCTAGAGGACCACATGTGGCCTGGAGGCCTTAGGTTCCCCACCCCTGGCCTAGTGTCTCCCCATTAGACTATAAGTTCCTTGAGAGTAGGGATTGTTTTTTACCTTTATTTGTATCCTCAGTTTTTAGTACTGTGTCTAGTATACAGTGGATTCTTTAAAAATGCTCACTGACTGACACTGTCAGAGACTGAATTTTATTAAGGAATTCCCCAAAGAATTTTGGATATTAGGTAACATGGCCACATTCATACCCAAGAAACATTAATTCAGGCAACATTATTGGAATATGGGTTGAAAAAGCTAGATAAAAGTAGAGAAAGAGGGTCATATAAGGAGGCTTCTGCAATATTATGAGGAGGTAATAAGGAAGATAATGATAATGGAGAGATAAGGGAACTACCAAGTGAGATATTGTGTAGATAGAAAGGAGCAGGAGTGGAGAAATGATTAAGAAAGAGAGGTAATGGGGGCGGCTAGGTAGTGCAGTAAATAGAGCACCAGCCCTGGAGTCAGGAGAACCTGGGTTCAAATCTGGTCTCAGGCACTTAACACTTACTAGCCATGTGACCTTGGGGCAAGTCACTTAACCCCAATTGCCCCGCCCTCCCCCCTCCAAAAAGAAGCCAAAAAAAAAAAAAAAAGAGAGAGAGAGGGAGAGATAATGGAGCCTAAAGCACCTATGATAATTAAGGAGAGACCTAAAAATATGAAGGATAGTGCAACAATCTATCTAGTGCAAAAAACAAAAAATTTTAAGGAAAAATTAAATGAGTTAAATTACTATCTACTTACCTCTCCATTTTCCTTTTGTAATTTTGATTTTATGGATAAACAACATGGAATGTCATTGGGTTTTTTTAATTCTGAAATGAAAATTTAATTATGGTTATGAAATAAATCTCTACTCTAGATAACAATGATTTTTCTCTAATTAAAAAAATTGGAAGGAAATAAAATTGCATCATGTTAGAAAGGGATTCAATATGTAGATTGTTTCTGATGTTACCATAAATTTCCATAAAAACAAAGCCAATGTGAAATCTCTACATTGACTAATTTTAAATTCTAATAATGTCAAAATATTTATCACTTTATTTAAGATAAAGGAATACAGTTAAGATACAGAAGCACATATGTGTGTATACACGTGTTCATACTCATTCCTGAACTAAGCCAAAGATATGAATGAACACATACATAGTTGCAACAAATACGTGAATTATCTATTCACAGAGAGGGGACATACATAAATAGTTAATATAAATGCTATTAAATAAATATATAAATAAACATGGGAATTTCTAAAAAATTAAATGTACATATATATTTGCATATTATTCAAAAAGAATATAAATTGATTATTTAGATTTTTTCTACTTTTTTTAAAAGCTACAGTCAAAAGCAAAAAATATTTTGCAATACAAAAATATAATCATAAATTCATACAAGACATTCATAATTACAAAAAGCAAAGATAACATTCTTTATATTTATAAATGTATTTAACTGAAAAAATTTACTTACTAAATTGTTAATTCTAGAAAGAAAATAGAGATGTATAGCCCAATTCAACTTTGATATATTTGAGATAAATACTGATTCAGAATGAAAATTATTCATCTGAAATAGAAAATGTTTCAAAATATTACCTGTGGCTATTCGATGGAAAATTATAGGAATTGGCTCAGTGGTAACTAACACATCTTCATCATTGTCTGAACTTGAAACATATGTATTATCTGCATAAGAAAAGAGATCACAGATCACTTAATCTCAGGTTACTTAAAATCATAAAAAAAAAATACCTCAAAAAATAATATTCATTTAATGTATTCTTGGGAATATACCCTATAGCAAAACAAAAACCTACTGGTTCAGTTACTTTATAGGATTGTTAAATGTAATACCCATTTTTTTTAAAGAAAGCAACTTAAATATCTAAAAAAATTTTAAAACAGGTAAACAGAAAGCACATTTCATACAATGGAATATTGTAATGCAATTAAGACCTACAAATATGATTAGTATAAAACAAAAATCTAGATTTTCATGAAATAATGCAATATTAAAAGAAACCCAAATACAAAGTACTTCTAACTTAAACATATCCAAAGGTGAGTCTAAGTGCTTAATTCTAATAGACTTAATAGCATAACTATAAGTCAATTTTTAAATGAAATCAATTAATAAATACAGTTTCAAAGCATGTATAGCACTGATGCTAAATATTAAGATCATAATAAATTCCTGAAAAGTGTTCAACTTAATTTCTTTATTATTGCCTAAAACATACAAGAAAATACACACACACACACACACATATTTATTTGTTTATATAATGGTTCAATTTGCAACTTTTTTGAGCTAGGTTGATGGGTTATGGGTGAAATAATGGTGAAGGACCACTTTGAAGATGTCATTGCTAAGAGAAAAAGAGTTCTGTTTTATGCATGCCAAATGTCTCTCTTAAATTTTAAGACTTCATAAACTACATGCATCTCCTCAAGAAAAAGAAAGAACTAGTGCCCAAACTTACTAAATAGATATCACAACCATTAATGTCTCATGTAGGAAAGGACATGAGTCTAAAGTAATTAGTAATTTAGAAAAGAATGCCACTGTACCCTGTCCAGTAAATACAATTGAGTAAATAGAACATAGTAGAGAGGGTGAAATTATTTTAAATTTAATTCACAAAACTGTTATCTTGCTATGCACTTTAAAGTGGAAGGTACAGCAATCATCCTCAATCCCAAATTAATCTGAAATAGATTATAAACTTTCAAATTAGCAATGACATATTAAAATATTCTTAGAGATTTTAGAATTTTGCTTTTCTTTCCCATTATAGCTTTCCTTCTCAAAGGAAATTAAATTCACATTTTCTTCTGACATTATTTTCCTCTTTCTTCTGACAAACAGCAAATACTACCAATCAGTATGTTTAAATGAAGCTAGAAGTGAATGGAGCTAATTTTCACTAGGTCTAAATCACTGCTCTCATCTGAAAAGTGCTGAAATATGCTAGAATTTGGTGCAACAATAATGATGTCACAAGAAAACAAAAGGATCCTAAAGATACCAGTCAGCATCTCTATGAAATACCTCTTCCATTTGAACTCTGTATTTCCTATCTTCCATGATAGTGAGCAACACCTTTGGGAAGCATGGATCACTGTATCACACCTCATTTGATATGAATAATCAGAGTGAGGATCAACATTACTTACAGTATTACACCTTTTAAGAAATTGGTAAGGACTTGACGGAATATTGTAGAGAAGAGCTATTATGCTACACCAATTCAATTTTAATTCAAGAGGAAACTTTTACATTCTCTACAAATTCTAGCCAATTCTATGACTATAGAGATATGAAATATCACGTGCTAATGGTTATTTTCTTCTTACTTTCATCTAGGATACCCTTGATCAAAACATAGAATAGCCTCATGTTTAATTTCTTTTTAATTTAACAACGAGGCCCACAATTTGTTACTAGCATTTAGCATTCTCAACTTTTTTGTTTTACTCACTTTTTTTCACTCAGCTTTACTCACTACGCCACCTAGCCACCCCTCAACTTTTTCTAACATTTTGAAATTTAAGAATGCAATATAATCCATTGAAATCCAGGAAATAGTATTTAAGTGTCTACATAGTGTATTTAAGTAATATTTAAGTATCTATGGCATTAGATACTGGTAATACAAAGATAAAATAAAATTTTTAAAAACCACTTCCTCAAAGGAATGTGCCTTCTACTAAAGAGATACAGAATATAAAAGGGTAAGTAGATACATAATAGATTCAAGAAACTGAAAGCATAGCTGATCATGTCAAGTTTAGGAAAAGGAACAGCATTTATATGACCATAATATATTCCTAATAATCTATCATTTCTATCCCAGATTTATACTCTGTATCTGTAAATATTTCTAAGTCATTATTTCATTACTAGAATTCCATATAAATGGCGGCATAGATTATAGACTGCTGAATTTGGAATCAGAATGATCTGAGTTCAAATCCTGTCTCCAACATTTACTAGCCATGGAAAAAGTTTTCTGTACCTTAGTTTACTCATCGATAAAATGGGGATAATAATAGCACCTATTTCCTTGAGATGTTCTGAAGATAAAAATGAGATAATACATATAAAGTGCTTATAAACCTTAAAAGTTCTCTCTCTCCCTTTCCCTTGGTATCTCTGTCTCTCTCACACACACACCTGTAAATATTTATTAGCTATAATTATTTGTTGTCCAGAGTAATAATAGCATACAACATCGATCTTCACTTACGCTACTCAAGTATACAGATTGGCTAAATATACCAGCACAAGTCTCCTGGAGAACACTTCTCATAATATTATGTCAGTATAGCGAGAACAAGATTTTTAATTGATAGTCCTCCCAGTCAATACTTTTTTTCTCTAAAAAGAACAAGACAAAGATCTGTACTGTTTTAGACCTTGAGTAATACAAACAATTCATTTTATTTTAACAGTAAAAACATGTCTCTAACAAAAAAATCTCAGTATCAAAACAGAGGTTTATGCTCAAAATTAGTTTAAAAGAAAGAGAATATTCCACTTGTTCAGGGGCCTTCATTCCAATAACCTCAATACCTTAGACCAGAATCATAAATTAGAATTTTCAATTCCCTTCATTAAATCTATAAAATCTGTTCTTGGTGCTTTCATTCAGTGCCTTATAGATGCTGATCTACTATTTTGTAAGCCTGGGTATCAAGTTCTCAAGTCTTTATCAGATTAAAAATTGCAACCTGGAAGGGCAGGGGGCAGCCAAGCAACTGCCTGCTAAAAACAGGCACAATAACCACATAAGTAATGAGATCTGGCAACTAGATAGGAAAAAATTAGAAAGCAGACACAGAACTACATTACTGCATAATATACTGGATATTCATAATGATGTCCTTGATGACCTTGAATTCAATTTTTGTTAGAAGGTAGGAAATTGTAGGATACATTTTACAAGGAATCCTACAGAAATTGTCAAAATAAAACAATAGTAGCACTGAAAGGGAAAAGCATTAGTTATCTGGAAAAGTCTATTCTTTGGCAAATGCAGGCTCAGTTAGGTGTGGTTCCATGCCTTCAAGCATTCCATTCTCTACCAAGTTTTGGAAAGATATATTAAAAACCTTAACTTATAATATTCACTTTTACTCTCATCATTATCATAACCTATAATACAAGAGAGAAAAAAAGGCAGCACGCGGGGCAGCTAGGTAGCACAGTGAATAGAGCACTAGCCCTGGAATCAGGAGAACCTCAGTTCAAATCCTGCCTCAGACACTTAACACTTACTAGCCTGTGACCTTGGGCAAGTCACTTAACCCCAATTGCCCTGCCTTCCCCCCTCCACAAAGCAAAAAAAAAAAAAAAAAGGCAGCACATTATAGAAGAATACTGGACCTGAAATAAGGGTCCACTTCTTCAACTTAACTGGTCGTGAACATAAGGTGTTATTTATCCTCTCTCAGCTTCAGTTTCCTGTCTTAAAATAAGAGCACTGAACAAAATTGTGCCCAAGGTCTCTTCCAATTCTAAGTCCCACGAGTGACTAAAAAAGCAAGCAACTAGCTATTTAAGCAGGACAAAAGAGAATTCCTCACCATTTAGCATTTTCAACATGATTTGGGAAAGGATCTGAATTCTACTGATTCTAGCATATGTATGTATCCCAGATTATTTTGTCTAACTTAAATGGATCTAAACAAATTACTTTTATATTTATTATGACCAAAATTACAAGTCAAAAGATCCTAAATTTCAAGGAGATTTTAATACCCAAGAAACAAAATAAAATAGCTATGACAGCCTGTAATAGTAATGGAATTTAAAAATCCCCCTGTATTGGCTTGGTTTTTGGTTTGATTGTGTTAAAACCCAGGGCTTGTGAATCCCACTTGTGGCATGGACTTGTTGATGTGAAAAGAGAGGGCTGAACAAGGAGGAGTTGGTGATGTAAATTTAAGAGAGACACAAGAAAAGATAGAGGCAGAAGAACTTTTTGGAAGCAGCATCTTGGAGGCAGAGAGAGTGTGGGGGGTTTGCTGAGGGCCAGTTTGAATTGCCCAGGACTTTTAAGAGCTGCCATCCAGAGCTGCCAAGGACTGACGAGACATGACTGTTATGCTGGTACTTTGTCTGTTTTGATGTTGTTTTGCCAGATTTATCCACTGGTGAAAGACAGTTCTGTTGTTGCAGAGTCTTGGAACCTTGCTGTTGGTTCAGAGCTCCTGAGACTGTTCTGCAGACAGAGAGTCAATTCTGTCCACTGGTGAAGGACAGTGCTGTTGTTGCAGAGGTTCTGGAACTTTGCTGTTGGTTCAAAAGCCCGGAAGAAGGATTTTCTTGTTGTATGTTTACAGAAATCCTGGAAGAGGGTTTTGCTAATGTTTTGAGGGGTCCTAGGACTATTCTGCAGACAGAGAATGAATTAATGAAGACACTGGCAATGTATTTTGTGGCCTTGCTAAGCTTTGTCTCCCCAGGAACAAAGATTGCTGAGAACTTGCCTCTGAAGAAAAGACCTCCATTTGGGTATTAAGTGCTGTGCTTAAACTTGTTGTAACTCTGGGGTAGATTCAACTGTGATCCGGGGGTGGGGAACTTTTGACCTTTTTGTGTTCTATGATTGAACAAATGAATGTACTTATGATTGGAAACTAATCTCCATTTGAGAAGAGGGGCTTAGTGATGGACTAAATGAAGGTATAGCCTAGGGGTGGAGTAGTATTTAGAACAGGGACTTTGTAATTGATTGAATGAATGTAAGGTCCTGGGGTGGGGTAGTACTTGGAGATTATTTAATCACACTTAGTAAATGCTGTATTTTGAATGATGTCATGTTTTGATCTTCTCTGTTCTTAATTTGTCACTGAATAAAATGGAGAGCACCTATGCTGGTATTTTGAACCTTGGGAAGTTGCCTTTGCTTGGCATTACACAGCCTTAAAAGAGGAATCTCAATTCAGTCAACCACTGGCTATGTGTCTTTTTATACATCACCTGCTCTTTTGGGAAAATAAAGGCATGCTACTTGGTTATACTTGACATACTTTACAGCTCTAGGAATCTAATCTACTCTTGTATTTTTGATAAAGTTCTTTCCAAGTTCTTTTGGTAGAAGTATCAAATATCTTCATTTTCCCTCTGGAGATGGAGACATAAGAATGGTTTAAGAAGGCAACTAAAGTAAGTAACAGTGGGGACAAATGCTAAAAGAATGGATAAAAATTCTAGAATTTCAAGTCTAGAAATTCTCCTACTGATCTCTGTGTATATATGTGCATGATATAGTATCAGGGGTTATTGTCTTTTCTGGAAGAGCTCAAATAATAAGTGTCCTATTAAGATTCCACTCATGTGGGAAAGAACAATGGGTGAAGTTCTCTTAATGAAGACACCAATGACTCCCCAATTTAACAATGGAATGCAAGAGATTTTATGAGAAAAACCGGAATACTCCTAATCCTCAGGGAGTCAGAGGCAAAAAAAGAGCCCATGCTGAAGGAGAAATCACTTCTGAAAGGCACTGTAGGATTATAGAAAGGCGACTAAATTTGAAGTCAAGGTAACTTTGGGTTCAAAACCTCAACTTTAGGGGCAGCTAGGTGGCACACTGAATAGAGCACCGGCCCTGGAGTCAGGAGAACCTAGGTTCAGATCCGGCCTCAGACACTTAACACACACACACACACACACACACACACACACAAAACTAGCCATGTGACCTTGGGCAAGTCATTTAAACCCAATTGCCCTCCAAAAATAAAAAATAAAATAAAAATTTAAAAATTAAAAAAACCTCAACAATATCCTTTACTATCCATATAATATTAAGTGACAAAAAGGCACATAGCCTCTCAAAGCCTCACTTTCTTTAACATGATCTATGAGGTACCACCTAGCTCTAAAACTATGACCCAATCATCCATTGAAGTGACCACCAGAAATCATACACCAATGCCCCTTAAACCTGCTAGAGAGGACCCCTTCTAGGTTCCTTGGAAACCACCTAATAGGCCACAATAGTGAAGAAATGTTTCACCTATGTTGCTAGAAACATGCCACAGATTCCCACGGATTCTAAGGGATCATGGCTTCGTTTCGCTCCAGTAGGAACAATACTAATGGCACTCAGTTGCTAGCAACCACATTTTCTATAACATTATGTCTAACAGAAAGCTCACTGCTGTCTTTGCTTCTGAGAGGCAGTCACCGGCCGGTTAATAAACACTCCTATCAAATTATAATTGGTTTCACTGTCTTGCTTTCTCGGTTGTCCATTACACCATCAAAGAACCTGAGCAGGTCTGGCAGGTATCTCTCAAGGTTCAAGGCACAATGTTACTACAGGGCCTGTGTTCTTGGGAAATTAAGTTGAATACATTATTTTGAACTCAATGAGTCCCTGGCCTACACTGCCAAAAATAAACATTCTGATGGCTTTGAGTTGCTATGGCTCTGAAGAGTACCTCGGATTAATACTCCTGCTTCTATTATCTAATTTTCTTGATATGTCCTCCACACATCTGTCAAATTAACAGCCTAATAATATAAGTGTGGCCATATCACTCCTCTCCTCATACCAGGGGCAGGCAGGTAGCACAGTGAGTAAGAGCACCAGTCGCAGAGTCAGGATGACTTGGGATTGAATCCATGCTCAGACACTTAGCACCCACCCAGAAACACCTGGCCATGTAACTTTGAGAAAGTTACTTAACCCAATTGCTTAGGGGCAGCCAGGTGGCTCAGTGAGTAAGAGTACCGGCCCCAGAGTCAGGATGACCTGGATCAAATCCGGGCTTAGATACTCAGCACCACACCCAGAAATAACTGGCCGTGTAACCTTGAGCAAGTTACTTAACCCCAATTGCTTTAAAAAAAAAAAGTAGGCTACCAAATGTCTCTGGAATAAAAAAAACAAACTACTCAACCTGGTATTTAAAGCTTCCTACAATAGATGGATGGATGGATGGATGGATGGATGGATGTGTGGATGGATGGAAGGAAAATTAAATGATGTTCTCTATGGCATTTAAAACTTGTCATAAACTTGCCCCTTTTCTGCCATCCTCAACTTATTATATCTTATCCTTGTCCAGGCACTCTAAGATCCAATTACATTGTCTTACCGGTACTTCCTTGAACATGACACTCCATTTCTCTTCTTGGTGTTCTTGACTACCTTTCCCTGTGGCTGGAATCCTTTGTCCCCTTATCTTTATCTCTTTAATTTCCATTGCTTCCTTCAAGACCACTGTCCTTTCCTGTTCCCCCCAGTTGTTAATTTCTTCTCCTTTTATATTACATTATTCATAAATATCTAGTTTCTTACATACTGTTTTTCCCATTAGAATATATACTTCTTGAGGACAGGGATTTTGCATGAATTTTGCCTTTCTTTGTATTTGCAGTGTTTAGAACAGTGTCTGATACATAGAAAACATTTAACAATTGCTTATGACTAAATTTCCATACCAGGATATAATGAATTTCATAGCACATAAAACTAATTGTCTTATGGTCCAAGAAGGGCAGAATTTGTTTTTGTAGTAAATATCACAGATCTCAAATCCATTAAGTCATGGTTACAGTAATGTTCTCTGGAGCTGAGTTCTTTATGCCCATGTGGGACTTAATTCCTATGATGTTTGCTTTAAGATCTGCATCTACAACATTTTCAGTTCATAACATGGAAAGTCTCTCTACCAAATCAGATCTCCAATTCATAGGTAGTTTCAAGTTATTAGATAGTTACCCCCAAGCAACTCTAGAAGTTAAGAGAGTTGATAAATATCACATAATTAGCATTTGAGGGAAGCAGTATAATACAGTGCAAAAAGATGATAAGAGATATAAGTTCCACAGCCATCTCTAACACCACCTATGAGACCTTAAGCAAGTCATTTCCTGGTGTAGGCTTCAGTTTTCTCATTTGTAAGATAACTCACACAGACTTTGAGGTCCTTCATTCCTCCAGATTTATACAGACATTTCTACTATAATGCAATATTTGCATTACATCAATATGCTATGTGAAATGAAACAATAAAATCTATACCAGGCTTACAGGGAAAATGTGTTAGGAATTAAATGTTAAAACGTTATCAGTTGCATATTAGACAGGAACCTAATAAAAATTGCAATACTTGCATGCATGTTAAATGGTAATAAAATACATAAATGATACAATAAGGTGTGACCATACCCATGGTCTTGGATTGCTGCTTAACCTGAGCCCAGGCTCCAGGAAAAAATTGAGGCTTTGGATGAGCAGTTGGAGTTACTGGGCCACAACAAGGAGTGGTGAGGATTGGAGGTCATGGCAACAGGAGGAGATGGGTGGAAGGGTTATAGAGAGCAGAACTCAATAAATACAGCATTTTACCTTGAAAAAGACCTGAAGTTTGCTTGTGGAAGTAGATGGTAGAAGTATTATGGCTTGTGAGTTAATATGAGATAGTGCAGTTTTCTTCATTCTTAATAATTTCCACATGAAATTTGCACATAAGCAAACTTCAGACTAACATTTTGCTCAAATTATTCCTTTATATATCAGTAGTATTGGAATAAATTCATATTTTTCAAAACAAGTTATAGCAGAAATGACGATGTCTTAAACAAGACTTGAACTTGAGTATTCCTGACTCCAGAACAGCTCTCAATCCACTACATCACACTGGCACTCAGATGATCATGTTCCTTTCTTCTCAAAAAGATTTATGATCTAACAGTGCTGACCTTCCACCCTTCTGCTCAACAATTTTTTTAGACAAATCAGCTATTAGCAGACACAATTTAATTCAACAAATATTTATTTTCTGTTAGCTATGTAAAAGATACCCTGCCATACGCGAGGAATATGAAGAATAAACTGAAATGGTCCCTTGGTTCAACATTTTACATTCTATTATGGGAATACAGCCATGCACAGAATGTTTTGAGAAAACAAAAGAAATAATGGCCAGAGAGAACAGGGGAGCTTCTGTAGCATAGACTGCACTAGGGCTAAGCCTTGAATAAAGTCAGGTACTCTAAGATGTGAAAGTGAGGAGTAGGAAGTGCAATTAAGTCACAGGGCACAGTGGCTGCAAAGTCACAGAAGTGGGACATGGGATGTCAAGCTTGGACAACAGGCATAGAAAAGAGAGTGAAGGCAAATAAGATAAAATAAGTACATGGGAGGCAAGCCAGACACCCTTGGCACATTCTTTACATTTGTGGGACACCCTCTTCCCAGGTCACACAGGCACCATAACTGGTGACTGGTTAGTAGGAGTGTCATGGTTGCTCACATAGCTTTAATGACCATTGGGACTCATTAAATTTCTTTCTCTGCCATTCCAGGTATGTGGTCTTTATTTCTTTAGTCTCATTTTAAAAATTCAGTTTAATTTCATTTTAGGTGTGCATTCCTTTCCTCTTGCCTTTCCCCTCACCATTTTGAAAAAAAGGAAAATTAAATTGTTAGAAACATAGACAAGCAAAATAAATACCTATATTGTCTAACCTTGTAAAGAACAGAGTATTCTTTCATTATTTAAAGAATTTACAGCATCTTTAGATGTAATTTCTAGAAACTGTCTTATCTTCCATGATTTCATTTGATCCTTGGAGATAAAAGGGAGCTTTTACTGGACTTACTGAGCAGTGGAGTGACAATGGTAGGATCAATGCTTTAAAAAAATCATATTAGAATCTGAGGGGTCATGAAAAGTTACAGGGCTAGATCAGTAATCTGATAATGAGGATGTTAACTAGAATTATTAATGTAAAACTAGAGAGAAGACAATACATTTGAGAAGTTAGGAAGATAGAAAAGATAAGGTTTGGCTAAACATTGGATATGACTAAGTGGATAGACTGAGAAAGAAATTTCAAGTAATCAATAATAGCAAGGTTGCGACCTGAATGACAAACAGTGATTCTGAGCCTTTGATAATCGTTAGGGAATGTGGGAAAAGGGGAGTGTTTCAAATATAGTTGGTTTTAAAGAGATGGCTATAGGACATACAATTCAAGATATCCTTGAGACAAAAGAAAACCTCTAAATATATATACACAGCCTTAAGGTCAAATCCCCAGCCTTTGGGGGGGGGGGGCACTACGTCAAGATAAAAATACTTTCTACATTTTAAAATAAGGAATCATTCATTATACTTGGGTAAGAAATAATCGTCTTACCAAAATACTCCATATTAATCAAACAAAGATTTTTATTTTACATTGGGAGACATGACCAACACCTCCTGGTGGAAAAGGGGTATTCTAGCAGGCATAGGCACACACTTTAAGACAAATACAGAAGCCTTTTATGTCCTATTCCAATTTTCATTTCCTACCTCTGTAACCCCATTGGTCAGGCATTTCAGGGTTTCCAGCCTATCTGAGAACACCTAAAATCCACCCCTTTCTTGCATCTCTCATTTCCACATTTCGATTCACTCCTCTCTCCTCCTCATCCTCATTCTCTTTACACTTTATTTTGTAAAGAAATGACAAGCAATAAATGCTTTTAGTCTCATCCCAGGATGTCTACATCAGATTTTATTATCTCCATAGCATGAGAAAGGAATTTTCACAATTGCTAAGAGACTTGACAAAAACGGGAGCTCAACATTCTACCCAGAATGACCACAAGAAAAGTATTATTATCTAAGACAGTGTCTGAATAAATGGACCATCAGACCATCAGCCTTAGCGGGCTATACCTGGTCTGGCCGCCTTTTGTGTATATACACACACACACACACACACACACACACACACACACACAAGAAAAAGGCCTTCTCAGAACAAAAGAGAGTGTCTGAGTGTCTGCTCTCAACTGCTGGGCAACATCCACTACTGCTTTTAACTACAATCAGTTTACCTCTTACATTAGTCATAACTATGACTCCTTAGGTTTCGCAAATTATGTTTCATATGATTTCTGGGATAACAAAATTCAAATCATCCCTTACATTTGAAAATGTACTGCAAAAAATTCAGGACTTTTACAGAAATACAAAAACAGATGGTAGGTAAACTATAGTTTGGCCAGCCCTATATTGTAGCTAATGAAAGAAATTAGGGTTGGATATATGGATTTGGGAATCATTTTGACAGAGATGATAATTAAACCTATGGGAGCTCCCTCCATCAAATCAGGTATACAAATTTATTTGTAAATTAAGGTCTCAAACAATTGTCCAGAGGATAAATTACTGCCCATGGCAATGTATTTTTATTCATCTTATTACCTATATTGCAACAGAGTAACAGATATACCACTCTTCTGATTTTCACAAACTATAGTCTAAATTTATGTCTCAAAGACATACTATTAAGTAAATTTAGTGAAATGGTAGAAGCAAATCAATGGATTTGAATTGTGAAACAACAAATAGGTATCACATGAACTGAAATGAAAGAAAAAAATCTAAAATGAATTTAGAAAAATTACTGGGAAATTATTATTCAAAATGTCAAATAAATTTTGTTCAAAATGCATCTAATAGCAACCTTATTTTATCTAAACAAAAAAGCCTTCCAAATAAAGAGTAAGACAACAAGCATATATCATTTAAATAGTACTTCAAAGTACTCTGAAAATTAGAAGAAAAGTTAACATTTATTGAAAACACTGTTATTCCTAAGAACTAATTTACATTCTTGATATATTGATGACTATAATTTGAAAATAAAATGGCAGATTATAATCTATTTACATAATAGAAATAGTTGTTATTCTATCTTATCACTATATAAAGTAATATATGTAAACTATAAACTATATGTATATCACTATATATACTCTATGAATATACATATATATAGTCTACATATAAATAATGAGACTACATATAAATAAAGTATTTGCACAATAAGGAACTTCAATGCCCATTCAAGCCAATTCATGTTACATAAGAAGAAATTTGAAACTGAGAAGAAGTTAAACTACTTGATCTAATTCATACACAAGTTGTAAATGTCAGAGACTGGAACTGAATTCATATACTTTGACTACAAATCCAGTCTTCTTTGGGCTGTAGCAACTCTTCTGAATGTTGTGTAATATACTCTACCAATTACATGAAAAGGTACTAGCATAGTCAGCTCTACGTTGACCTATAGATGTACTCTTTCAAAAAGGCATATGTACACTGGAATGGAACTAAATCACCTAGAAGCTGAATGGGGAAACCTACCTTTTCTTATGATTTTGAAGTCATGTAACTGAAAAAGTTTCTTCATTTTTTTTTAACTAAGGGGGTTAGACTAGATGATCTTTGAAATCTCATTCATATCTCTTTTAGTGATAACTTGAATGCACTAAAATCTTGGCTTCTTTATAAATCTGATCAAAGAAATTATCCTTTTAAAATCAATATTAAATCAAATAATCTTACTAGAATGAAATTATCACCTTTATTTTTTATTTGGAATTTTGCCTTTTGAGATTTTAAGAAAGATGCTCTTATAAACGGGAAAAAGCTCCAGAACTACCTTTGGCCTAGAACTATCCTAGGTGCAGGAGGGAAAAGTCAACCATGAGTCCCTTTCATCTGAGGACACCTGATTAGGAGGTAATGCATGGGTTGGACCTATAGCTCTTACCATGACCAACCAGCCTTGCACAGTTACCCTCATCAGTTTATTCATTTCAGGGCAGTAAGGGGATTAGATTCCTACTTGCAGCCCACTAGACAAGGGGCTGCACATTCACCAGTGCTTTATGATAATAAATGACAGGATGACTACTGTGCTGTACATGGTAGCTAGTGAGACTAATTTTCCCTAGCTAAATATCAGTGAACTATTCGCTATCAAACATCACCATTGTCATTATCATAACTTACATTTATCTAAGTAAAGTGCTTTATTGCTTACAAAGTGTTTTCTTTCCAAAGAAAGATCTGGAGGGGTAAAGCTGATTTTCTACCTACTAGAGGAAAAAAAACCCTCAATTTTTTAAACAACTCAAAAGAAATAAAATGTGATTATCTGTAAGCCAACATACAAAAGGTATATGTATCCTGATGATTAACATAGTGCCATGCCATGCTCAGGGACTAAATCACATCCTAATTACCGATTTTATTTTTATAACAACTCTGAAGCAAAATGCTTTAAGGAACTCCTAAGAGTACTCCAAGCAGTGGGCAGAAAATCAGAATGAAAAGGAGCTGTCGACTTCTATCAAGCATAGTTCTTGGTTCCACCAATTGAATCTTTCTACTACACTTGCTGTGTTATTATACCATTATAGTCACATAATTTGTAAGGATGAATAATGCCTACTGATATATCCCACTATTATATTTTTTTAATTTTGTAAAATTAGGCTCACACATCACAAAACATATTAACAGGATTACTCGAGTATAAAAAGAAAGACTTTCAATTTAAATGGTTTATAATTTTTCAAACACTTTCACTATAAACTCAATAAAAATCTCAAAAAGTATTGACACCTAAATAAAATCATAAAAACTAATAATCTCCACTTAAATAAAAAGAAAAAAAATATTAACATAAAATAAACTGCAATACAACAATAAAAATAATCAACTTACTTAATCTGAAACTCCTTGCAAATTTGGTCACCCAGTGTAAACTTAGATGTATTTGGGTAATTGAAAACTAAATTATGTAACCCTGAAGAGGGCTAGTGGGTCAAAGAACATTGAAACAATCAATAATTGAATTAAAGAGAATGACAAAATCAAACAACATAACAAAAATGGAGGGAAGAAGCCAAAGCAATACTTCAGGGAGAATTTATATCTCTAAACACTTACATCAATAAGAGGGAAAGAGCAAGTCAATGAATTGAGCATGCAACTAAAAATATTTTTTAAAAAAAGTTTAAAATCCCCAATTAAATAGCAAAATAGATATCAAAGAAAAATCAAAAAAGAAATCAAAGTGAAAGTCAAAAAAATTTTGAATAAATAAAACAGAGGACTAGTTTTATGGGAATATATATATATATATATATGTATGTGTTTGTATATATATATATATATATATATACATATAAACCATTGGTGAATTTCATTTCTAAAAAAGAAAAACAAATTACCAGTATCAAAAATTAAAAGAATGAATACATAAGAAGTGAAGATGAAATTAAGGCAGTTAAGAGCTATTTTGCTCAATTATATAACAATAAAATTGACAATCTAAGCTAAATAGATGAATGTTAACAAAAAAGTGCTGAAACAAAAAGAGAAATAGAATATTCAAATAACCCTATCTTAGAAAAATAAACCAAAACAAATAAATGAAATCTCTTTTAAAAAGTCCCAAAGACAGATACATTTACAAATGAATTCCAGAAAAATTTAAAGAACTATATTATATGAACAATTTGGGGGGAAAGAAAAAACAGATGAAGAAAGAATTCTACCAAATTCCTTCAAAGACAAAAATATGGGCTTGATACCTAAAACAGGAGAGCAAAACAGAGAAAGAAAGGTAGACATCAATTTCCCTAATGAATGCTGAAGTAAAAAAAGAAATAAAATATAATAAAGGAGACTGCGGCAGTATATCATAAAGATCATATATAATGACCAAGCTGGATTTATATCAGGAATGCAAGGCTGGTTTAATATTAAGAAAACTATAAGCATAACTGACCATATAAATAACAAAAACATCAAAAATCATATGATTATATCTATAGATGCAGAAAATATGTTATATTTGGCAATACAACACCCATTCCTATTAAAAACAATAGAAAGCAGAGAATCAATGGAGAATTTCTTAAAATGAAGAGTACTATCTATCTAAAAACAAGATAAGGGGAGCTGATGGAGAGAACACTGGGGTTGGAGTCAAGAAATAGACTTGAGTTCAAATATAGCTTCAAATACTAACTATGTATGTGACACTGGGCAAGTCACTCATTGCAATTTCCTCATCTGTAAAACAAGTTGAAGAAGCAAATGGCAAACCATTACCCTAATATTTGCCAAGAAAACCCCAAAATGGGGTCACAAAAAGTCAGAAAAAAATGACTGAACAACACAAAAGCAGGAATGATCTGTAGTAGGGATAAAATAGAAACCTTTCCAGTTAGATCAAAGGTAAAACAAGAATGACCATGATCACCACTATTATTCAGCACTGCACCAGAAATGCTACCGATAGCAATAGAGAGGAAAAAGACAGATAATGGAGGTAAAGCAAAGATGGCAAAGTATAGAAGCACCAAAATGAGCTCTCCCAATATCCCACTCCAAACAACTTTAAAATAATGCCTCAGAATCACCAGCAGCTGTGGCAGTTTCCATACTTATCAACATATAAATGACAAAGAGCAAGTGAAAGGTCAGTGTGGATGTCTGTTGGAAGAAGGGGGGAGGTTGAAGGACTGAGGAACACGGTCTGGCCCCTGCACCCAGGGTAAGATGCAGTGGAAGTGCAGTAGCTCTGCAGCTGCATTTCATAGCTGCTTCCAGAGCTCCTGGCCTACAGATCATAGGGGGGACCAAGCGACCACTACAAGGGTAATTACTATTGCTTTAACCTGCTTGGATCTGGATCTTTGTCTACAGAGAGGTCCTGGGGTATGAAGCCAGAGGGCCAAAGCTTGTGGGGGCTGAAGAGAGGGCACCCAACTGCTAGTTCTAGAAGGTGTGAAAACCCCAGCAATGTGGGACAAAGCTCTCCTCTCTGGAAGCAGATTTCTACTGTGGCAAAAAGCTCAAAAGTCAAATAACAAGCAGACAACATGAGCAAGCAGAGGAAGCAAATCAAACACAGTAATCAAACAAACATTAAATTC
>NW_027185890.1:4793068-4821426 GCF_028583685.1 Petaurus breviceps papuanus
AACAAAGTCAGAACTCGTGCATCAAAAGCTTCCAAGAAAAATATGAACTGGTTAGAGGCCATGGAGGAGCTCAAAAAGGATTTTGAAAAACAAGTGGGCGGGGCAGGCAGGTAGCACAGCGAGTAAGAGCACCGGCTCCAGTGCTGAGAAGACCTGGAGATCGAATCCCGGGCTCAGACACTTAGCACAAACCCAGAAACACCTGGCCGTGTAACCTTGAGCAAGTTACTTAACCCCAATTGCTTAGGGGCGGCCAGGTGGCTCAGCGAGCAAGAGCACTGGCTCCAGTGTCGGGATGACCTGGATCAAATCCGGGCTCAGATACTCAGCACCACACCCAGAAATAACTGGACGTGTAACCTTGAGCAAGTAACTTAACCCCGATTGCTTTAAAAAAAAAAAAAAAGAAAGAAAGAAAAACAAGTGGGCGGGGCCAAGATGGCAGAGTAGAAGCAGGACCTCCCTGCTGCTCCTGCTTCCACCTTCCCCAATCCATGTAAAAAGGGGACTCTAAACAAACTTTGGAGCTCAATAACCCACAAAATGACACAGAGAAGCTAACCTCCCACTGAGGACAGCTCAGCAGGCCAGCAGGAATAAGACAGCACAGCACTCTGGGAGCCAAGAACAGCCCCACACCAAGGCTTTAGCCCCAAGGTGGGCCTGACCAGGCAACGGCCAGAGGGACTCCAGATCACCAGAAGCTGTGGCCGTTTCCAGATTTATCAACACACGGTTGCAAATGGACAAAGTGAGAGGTCAGTGCAGTTTGGACTTTGGAACCCAGTAAGTGGGAGTACGTGGCTTTTGCCCCCAGGGTGAGAAGCCCCCGAGACTCCAGCACAGCCAGCCAGCGCCATGTGGCAGCTTCAGCTCCTGGCCTGCAGAGTGTAGGGGGACCAAGCACCAGTCTGAGGGGTAATCACTCTTGCTTTAACCTGCTTGGATCTGGATTGCAGTCTAGGGTGGAGGTCCTGGGGTGTGTGTCCAGCTTGCCAGAGCATGTGGAGGCTTCAGAGAGGGCACCCATGTAATACCTCTGGCAACTGAGAAACCCCAGCATTTGGGACATAATCTCCCCTGTCTGGTGGCAGAGTCCAACTGTGGCAAGAAGCCCAAGGGTCAAGTGACTGAGAGGCAACATGACCAGGCAAAGGAAAGAAAGCAGACAGAAGATTCCAACATTACACTCCTATTTTGGGGACAAAAAGGAGCAAAACATGGAACAGGAGGAAGGCAGTGAATTCAGAACTCCTGCACCAAAAGCTTCAAAGGAAAATAAGAGCTGGTTACAAGCCATAGAGGACCTTAAGAAGTAGATAAGAGAAGTGGAGGAAAAATTGGGAAGAGAAATGAGAACGATGCAAGAAAATTATGAAATGAGAGTCAACAGCCTGACTGAGGAAAATAACACCTTAAAAAATAGACTAACTCAAATGGCAAAAGAGGCTCAAAAAGACAATGAGGAGAAGAATGCCTTAAAAAGCTGAATTTTCCAGATGGAAAAAGAATCTCAAAAGCTCAATGAGGAGAATCATGGCTTCAGAATTAGACTGGAGCAAATGGAAGCTAATAACTTTATGAGAAATCAAGATGCTGTTAAACAGATCCAAACAAATAAAAAAAATAGAAGGCAATGTGAAATATCTCATGGGAAAAACCACTGACCTGGACAATAGATCCAGGAGAGATAATTTAAAAATTATTGGACTACCTGAAAGCCATGATCAAAGTAAGAACCTAGAAATCATCCTCCAGGAAGTTCTCAAAGAAAAGTGCCCTGATGATTTAGAATCAGAGGGCAAAATAGAGGTTGAAAGAATCCACTGATCACCTCCTGAAAAAGATCCCAAAAAGAAAAATCCTAGGAATATTATAGTCAGGTTCTGGAATTCCCAGATTAAGGAGAGAATATTACAAGCAGCCAGGAAGAAACAATTTGAAGATGGTAGACATGGACAACCCAGGATCTGGCAGCTTCTACACTGAGGGATCGAAGGGTTTGGAATATGATATTCCAGAGGGCAAAGGAGCTGGGATTAAAACCAAGAGTCACCTACCCAGAAAAACTGAGTACCATGTTTCAGGGGAAAATATGGTCATTCAGTGGAATAGAGGACTTTCAAGCATTCTTGCTGAAAAAACCAGAGTTGAACAGAAAATTTGACATTTAGATACAAGAAGCAAGAAAAGCATGAGAAGGTAAACAGGGAAAAGAAATCATAAGGAACTTATCAAAGTTGAACTATTGACATTCCTACATGGAAAAACAATAATTGTAACTTATGAAACTTTTCTCAGTAGTTGAAGGGAATAGAAAATATATATATATATATACATATATATGTCTATATATGAGGGTATGTGGGCATATGAATACATATGTGAATGTGTGTATATATGTTTACAGGTATACATAGATAGAGGGCACAGGACCAATTTAACAGGAAGGGATGATACTTAAAAGATGAAATTAAGAGGTGAGAGAGGAATATAATGAGAGGAGATCGGGAGAGACAGAATGGGGTAAACTATCTCATACAGAAGAGGCAAGGGGAAGTTGTTATAATGGAGGGGAAGAATAGGAAGCCAAAAGGGAATGGGTCAACCTTATTCCCACTGAATTTGGCTTGAGAAGGGAATGAAATACACACTAAATAGGGTATCTCACCCCACAGGAGAGTAGGGGGGGAAGGGGCTGAGAGGGGGGATGATGGAAGGGATGGCAGGGCTGGGTGGGAGGGAATTTGGAAGCACCCACTTTTGAAAAGGGACGGGATCAAAGTAGAGAATAGAACAAGTGGAAGGTGGGATAGGAGGGAGGGAAATATAGTCAGTCTTTTCAATCTATCTACTATATTATTGTTTTGCATTAGACATACATGTACATCCTATACTGAACTGCTTATCTTCCCAGTAAGGGAATATGTATGTGGATATATATGTGTGTCTGTGTGTGTGTATGTGTGTATACTATTATCAATACTATTTTACATGTAATTGGGAAATAAAATATACAGGCACTGGGGCATAGAGATCCATTGGAAAAGCCGAAAGGGGTATTGGAGAAAATATGGTAGACAGCAGATGGGAGGAGGAGATATCCTGTGGGACTGCTATTTGGGGGGGGGGGTAGGGGAAAAACGGAGAGAAAATTTGTAACTCAAAATCTGGCAGAAATGAATGATGTAAATCAGAAGTTAATAAAGCATTTGAAAAAAAATGGAACAAGTGGGGCGCGGGATAGGATGGAGAGAAATGTAGTCAGTCTTTCACAATATATTCCCTATAAAAATGTTTTGCATTACTACACATGTACAACCTATATTGAATTGCTTATCTTCCTAGTAAGGGTGGGTGACAAGGGAAGAAGGGAAAGAGAATCTGGAAAGCAAAGTTTTAAAATCAAATGTTTAATAAAATATATTATTTTTTTTACATGCAACTGGAAATCCATCTTGCCTTGCTGGAAAGTCAAAGAGGGGATGGGGAAGGATACAAGAGAGAGCAGATTGGGGGAGGCGGTATTCAGTGAGATCACTGTTTTAAAGTGGTGGGTAGGGGAAAGACCAGGAGAAAATTTGTAACTCAAAACTTGAGGAAAGGAATATTGGAAACTAAAAATAAACAAACAAAAAATCAAGATCTTCCAAAAAATAATGCCTCAATCCATTTCCAGAGTGGCAAAGACAACTAACATTCTTCCAGTCCAAGATAACTTAGGAGAAAGGAAAGAGAGATCTCTAACAGAGTTGGAGGCTGGCCCAGAGTCCATGTGGATGAAACAGCAGGGGTAAGACTAAGGAGTAGTAACAGAAGCAGCAGCAGCTTCAGGAACTTTCAAGCCAGAGACAGTAAGGAAACCTGGCAAGTGGTCAGAAAGAAATTGCAGGGGAACCCGGTGCTAGCAGTGGATGGAGAGAAACAAGAAATTGTTTGACAACGCCATTGCCTATACCCTCTTCCAGATCATAGTTCAAGGACAGAGGGGAGAAATTTCCCATCTAGAGTGAGTAGGAGCTCTGAGGGCCAATATCAATTCCTGCCCAAAGGGATAAGGAACTCTGAGGAAGTTTTATTTCCACTCCCATGGGAGGAAGGGACCAGAGAAGAAATTTGAGTTGAAGTCCCAAGGGACTGGATGCCCTTCCTGGACAAGGACCACAGTACAGACAAGAGAACAGTGACTCCCACCTCTCTGCAGATCACAATACCTTGGAAGCACTGAAAACTTACAAAGTCACAGAATTAGATCTAAAAATGGCAGTTTGGAAAAAGCTGAAAGTTCAAGACAGTGCCTATATTCCTCTCCACCCCATCCTTCCCCAAACACCTTCCACCACCCCCACGAGGGCAACATTAACATAAAGATCCAAATATAGAAATAGGGTGCAAAAATGAGCCAACAAACAACAAAGAACCTGACCATAAAAAATGCTACTATGGTGAATGGGAAAGGGGAGATGATCAAGAACCAATCTAAGTAGAAAATGAAGACAAAAAAAGGACTCAAAAAAATGTGAATTGGACCCAAGCCTAATAAAAACTCTCAGGAAAACTTACAAAATAATGGTTTTCAAAATCAAATAAAAATGGTAGAGGAAAAATTAGATAAAGAAATGAAATCAAAGGAAGAAAATTATGAAAGGCCCATAAAAGGCTGGTAAAAGAGGCAATAGATACATACTGAAGAAAATAACAACTTAAACAGAATTGGCCAAGTGATAAAAGAGGTACAAAACATCAAAATAATTCCATAAAAAGCAAATTTGGCCAATTGGAAAAAGGTACAAAAGCTCACTATAGAAAATAATTCCTTAAAAATAGAACTGACAAGGAAAAACTAACTCCATGGGATATGAAAAAAAATAGAAGAAAATTGAAATATGATAGGAAAAACTGACTGTAAAACAGATAGAAGAGGGGTGGCCAGGTAGCACAGCAAGTAAGAGCACCGGCTCCAGTGTCGGGATGACCTGGGGATGGAATCCAGGCTCAGACACTTAGCACCCACCCAGAAACATCTGGCTGTGTAACCTTGAGCAAGTTACTTAACCCCGATTGCTTAAAAAATAAAACAGAGGAGTGATAACTTAAGATGTAATGAATTAACTGAAAGCCATGATAGAAGGAAGAGGATAGAAATCCTATTTCAAGTATTTATCAAAGAATACTGCCAAGATATTCTAGAAAGAAAGGGTAAAGTTGAAATTGAAAGAATCTACTAATCACCTCCTGAAAGAGATCCCAAAATGAAAACTCCTAGAAATATAGCCAAATTCCAGAGCTCCCAGTTCAAAGAGAAAATCCTTCAAGCAGTCAAAAAGAAATTATTCAAATACCATGAAACCACAGTCAGGATCACATAAGATTTAGCAGGTACCACATTAAAGGAATGGAGGGCTGGGAATATGATATTCCTAGCAGAATATCAAAAGCTGGGATTACAAACAAGAATAACAAACCAACAAAACTGAGTCTAAACCTTCAAAGGAAAAAAAGGGCATTTAGAGAAAAAGAGGAATTCCAAGTTCTGGATGAAAACACAAGAATTGAATAGGAAATTTGACTTTCCATTATAAGACTCAAGAGAAGGGATTCAATAAGTCCAAATTGTTCACCATTATATATGGGAGGATGATACAAGTATCTTCTAAGAACTTTATCGTTATCAGGGTAATTAGAAGTACTATATACTGAAAGAAAGTGCCAGAGTGAGTTGATTATGTCATTATGATGTTTTAAAAAATGGATAAGCAATAAGGAAGAATGCTCTAAGAAAAAGGGAAAAGGAAAGGAAGAATAGTGAAAATTATTTCACATAAAAGAGGCACAGAAGGAAGAATTTTTATAGTTGAAGGTAATGATTAAACCTACATGAGTAGATATGAATCTGAATTGTTTTAAAGAGGGAAAATATATAAATATGTATACATACACATACATATGCATATGCAAACACACACACACACATTTAGTAGGTAACAGAAATATATCTTACCCAACAAGGATGTAGGAAGAGAAGGGGATAAGAGAAAGGGGATGGAGGTCAATAAAAGGGAGGGCAGATGAAAGAAGGCAGTGGTCAAAAGCAAAATAGACTTTAGAGGAGGGACAAGATAAAAAGAAAGAGTAAGATAAACATTAAAAAATAGGGAGGGAAATCCACAAGTTAGTAATCATAAATGTGAGTGTGAATGGGATGAACTCTCACTCATAAAGTAAAAGAAGACAGAAAAATGTATTGTTGTTTACAAGAAATACACTTGAAAAAAAAGACACAAAGGAAGTTAAAATCAGTGGCTGGAACAAAATCTATTATGCTTAAATTGAAAAAAGGCAGGGGTAGTGATCATGATCTCAGACAAAGCAAAAATAGGCTTAATTAAAAAGGGATAAGGAGGGAAATTACATATTTCTAAAAGGCAACAAAGACAATAAAATAATATCAATACTAAAAAATATATGCATGACATCCAAATTCTGAAATGAAAAGTTAAATGAATACAAGAAAAAAGAGACAATAAAGCCATACTAGCATCCTCATGCAGGGACTTCAACTTTTCCTCTATAAGCTAGAAATATCTAACCATAAAATAATTTAAAAAGAATGAAAGGAGACAATTAGCATCTTAGAAAATTTAGATATAATTGACCTCTGGAAAATATTGAATGGGAATAGAAAGCAGTCTAACTTTCTCAGCTATATATGGCACCTTCATAAAAATTGATCATATATTAGGACATAAAAAGCTCACAAGGAAATGCAGAAAAGCAGGAATGTTAAATGTACCCTTTTCAAACCATAAGGCAATTAAGAATATATTTAATAAAAAGGCAATGAAAGCAAAAGCATAGATTAAAAGTTTAAAAGTCTGAGCCACTTTAAAAAGTAAAGGGAAAAAAATAAAAATCAATAATTTCATTAAACAGAATAACAACAAGACTATATCCCAAAATTTGTGGGAAGTAGACAAAGCAGTACTTTTATATATCTTTTTTTTTTTTTTTGCTTTTTTTGGAGAGGGGAAGGTAGAGCAATTGGGGTTAAGTGACTTGCCCAAGGTCACAGGCTAATTTTGTGTTAAGTGTCTGAGGCCAGATTTGAACTCAGGTCCTCCTGACTCCAGGGCAGGTGTTCTTATTCACTGCACCACCTAGCCACCCCATATATAATTTATATCTTTAATTGAATAAATCAATAAAAGAGAGGAAAAATGGATCAATAAATTGGACGTGTATCTAAAAAAAGAAAAGGAAAAGAACCAATTTAAAATTCCCAATTAAACACCAAAATGAAAATCCTGAAAATCAAAATTGAAACTAAAAAAGAATAACTGAACAAAATAAAACTAGGAACTTGTTTTATGGGAAAAAAATTAATAAAATAGACAAAGCATTTTCTTAAAAAGAAAATGAAATTACTAATATAAGTGAAAATGGAATGAACCACAAATCAAGATCAAATCAAAGCAAGTCTTCTGCCCAAAAGGCTTGTGCACAAACATGCCAGCAAAACTGACAATTTAAGTAAAACAGATGGTCTCATCTGATCAAATCACACAACTCTTCCCATAAGTGAGTGTAATGGGAATGGGAATTTGAAGATCTTCCCTGTCCCTTAATAGACCTAGGGGGAGTTTGAGGACCTCCCCAACTTTGAAATAAACTCTGCCCCCTGATATGCTGAATGTGGTCACATGGAGCCTGTGGTGGGAGGAGTTTGCTGAGAAGCAGAGCCCACAGGTAGAGAGCTAGCCAGACAGTTGGAGATAGTTGGGGACAGTTGGGGACAAAGGAGTTTAGGCAAAGAGAAAGAGAGTTTTGTGAGTAAATATTGATCTTGTATTGGTTTGTGGGAAAGCTGAAGGATGCTGTGGCTCTCAGC
This sequence comes from Petaurus breviceps papuanus, assembly GCF_028583685.1. Lineage (NCBI taxonomy): Eukaryota > Metazoa > Chordata > Mammalia > Diprotodontia > Petauridae > Petaurus > Petaurus breviceps. Next base: position 4,800,957 of record NW_027185890.1, read on the forward strand.
ATTATTATAGCTTCTGAATATCTTTAGTATTATGGGGATTTGGTTTTCTGGTATCTAAATAAATGTTTCAGTTCTATCCTCTATCTTGAGAGTTTGGCATATTTTGCAATCAAACATCATGCGATACTTACAGTCATAGTCTTTGTCATGATCGTGGGCGCTGTAAATATTGCATTGGCGCTACAATGAGCCTCAAAGCAAAATCTCACCTCAAAGTATATATGTGTGTGTGTGTGTATGTGTGTGTATATGTATATATGTATGTGTATATAGAGAGCCTTCTTCAGGGTCAGAAAACATCACAACCTTTGTGACCCACTGCCTAATTACAAAGTAACAAAAGGTGTGAAAGCCTTCCTGAAAAACAAGCCTCCTCTAAGCAAGCTTCTCTTGTTGGGCTCCAAGTGAGGACCATTAAGGGGCAGGGAAGATCTTCAAATTCCCTTACCATTAGACATGCCAAGACAAATCCAGGGATTATATGGACACAATTACAAAAAACTTTTCATACAAACATAGACAAATCTATACACTGAAAAACTATGAATTGCTCCCAGGCAGACAGAACCAGTATTATAAAAATGACAATGCTATCCAAGTTAATTTACCTATTCAGTGTTGTACCAATGAGACTACCAAAAAATTATTTTATAGAGCTAAAAAAAAAATAATCTGTAAAAACAAAGTCAAGAATATCAAGGACATCAATTTAAAAAATAGGAAGGAATGCAGCCTTGCAGTTTGAAATTTCAAAGAATATTACAGAAAGAAGTAATCATCAAAACAATCAGGCATTGGCAAAGAAATAAGTGTTACTTCAGTAGCATCAATCAGGTATACAATCTAGAGTGGTAATGGACCATAATTATTCAGTGTTTGAAAAACCCAAAAATCCAAGTTTTCAGGGATAAGAACGCAAGATTTATGAAAACTGCTAGGAACACTGAAAGCAGTTTGGCAGAAACTAGGCATAGACCCACATCTCACACCACATACCAAGTTATATAACATCAAAATGGATAAATGATTTCGAGACAATGAGTGACATCATAAGTAAGTTAAAGAAGGATGGAAAAATGTGCCTGTCAGATTAATGGATAAGGAAAATGTTTATGACCAAATGAGATAGAGAGGAAAAAAAGTAAAGTAAATGATTCTGTTTATATGAATATAAAAGGCTTGATCACAAACAAACCTAATTCAGGCAAAATTAGACCAAAATAGAAAAATGGAAAAGAATCTTTATAGAAAGATTCTCTGACAAAAGACACACTTCTCTAGCAATAGGGAACTCAGCCAAATTTACAAAAAGAAGAGCCATGCTGTAATTCATGTTAAAAAAATATGAATAGGCAGTTTTCAGAAGAAATCAAAGTTATCAATAGTCATAAAAATGCTTTGTCACTATTGTAGAAAAACGCAGATAAAAACAACTCTGAGGTCCCATCTGACACCTATCAATTTAGCTAACATGGGAAAAAAGAAAAATGCCAGATATTGGAGGGGATTTGGAAAAATAGGTACACTAATGCTTTGTTAGTGGCATTATGAAGTGGTCCAAATATTCTAGAGATATATTTGGTAATATATCAATATAAAACTATATATACCCTACTCAGTAATACCACTACTAGGTCTGTATTCCAAAGAGATCAAAGAAAAAGGGGAAAAGCTCCTTTATATACAAAAAATATATAGCAGCACTTTTTATGGTAGCAAAGGATTGGAAATTGAGGGGATGCCCATCAGTTCAGGAATGGATGAACAAGTTGTGGCACACTACAATCCCATAAAAAAATGGTAAAGGGAATGAGATCAGTAAAACATTGGAACATTTAAATGAACTGATGTAAAATTGTGAGCAGAACCAAAAGAACATTGTACATAGTAATAGCAATATTGCAATGATGATAAACTGTGAAAGACTTAACTCTTATGATTCATACAATGATTCAAGACAATTCCAATTAATGATGAAAAATGCTGCCACTTTGAGAGACAGAACTGATCAATTCTGTATGCACATTTGAAGCCTTTTTTTACTTTATTTTTCTTGAGGTTTTTTTTTAATAACATGGCTAATATGGATATGTTTTGCATGACTTCATCTATATAATGATATCATATTACTTGCCTTCTCAATGGATGGGTGAGGAGCTATGTGAGAAAGAATTTAGAAATCAACATAATGAATGATGGGGGGAAGGGGAGAGGGTTGTTTAATTAATTCTGTTCTCCATTAAAAATGAATAGAAGAGCGCTGACTTTCTACTGAACTGTCAAGTATTACCAAATAAATGTTAACTTTCTTGTATCATAAAAGGAAAGCACATTTCACATGCAATAACACATATCAGTGGAAAATAAGTGTCATAATCATATGACATAATGCTTAGGGTTCTTCTTTCTGTAACATTATATTTTAATGTAAATGGGACCTACTGACAATGTATTATGTCCATCAACTCTCAGATCTGCATGATTATAATAATGTAACAAAAATTCTATTCTTTCTTGAAGGTTAGAATAAGCCAGACAAGTTATTTCCTTTTTTTTCCCTTGAAAATCAGTCACCATTCAAAGTCAGTAGTAGAAAGAAAAGGTTGAGGAGGGGATGTCAGTGAGAATAGGGTGACACCAAAGTAGATTAAGGAGAAGTAATAGTATGGCAAAATAGTGACCTGAAAGAGGAATGCAACCAAAAAAAAAAGGCTTTTTATTTTAAATACAACAGATACAAGTGGAGACAAACAAAATGACAAAGTTCCCTGATAGTTCTATATTAAATGTAGCATACCTCATAATTCATATGAAATATTTTGGTTTTTAGAAAGGAGATATAAAGATAAAAGATCCATAACCTTCTATTATGAAAAAATGCAAATTACTCCTATGGCCAGAGCATAGAAAGAATTATTTTACATCTAAAGGAAACAATGGAACACTCCTAACTGGAAATAAACATACTTTTTTCATTTCCTCCACCCCCTCCCTTTTTTTGTTTTTTGCCTTTTTTTTTTTTTTTTTGGTCCATAGTGGAATCTGTTTGTGGTTGAACTCTTAATTTTGCTCACAATGAACATATCTTTGTTATCACAAACCAGGAAAATTATAAAAAGTAAGGATCACTTTGCTAAATGCAGGTAAACAGACTGGATTTTATAAAGACCCAAATGATGTTACAAAAGTAGCTTCTAGGCCATCATGGATCACTTGAATTTTGGATTTAATATAATATTAATGTAATGTGAAGATTTCATTTATTGCTATAAATTCTGGTTTTCTTTTGTTAGTTATAATTTCTGATCTGAAATAAGGTCAGGAAAACATCTTTAAAAGTCAGGCAAAAAACTTAAATATATTATATTACATTAACCTTCTATTACATTAGTTTACCCAAGTCACAAAATAATTGAAGCATCTATCTCTTTAGGGTCCTCCAAAGCAGATTTCAGAACACAACCACTCAAAAAATGTTGATGCCACATGCAAAGCCTTCAAAAAAACTCTTTTTATACAAGTGAAAATAGTAAAATTTAATATATAAAATATCACACTATACCTGGATAATCTTCTGATACATGTACTGAATAGGATACACTGCAAGAAAGAAAGAAAATGATGATCAAAATACTGCAAAATTGTGCGCTTAATTTTTTTTTTTCAAAAACCCACTATCATCCATTCAAAAATAGTTATGCATGAAGGAATTACAATCAAAAAAGGACAAACATTCAGATATTTTAAGATGCATTGTGTTACAGAACTAATAACATTTACCTCAATACCTGTACATATACTGAAAATAGCAGTCTATGACAAATTAGCAACTAAAGATTAACCTCTCCACCACACTGAAAACAACGAAACCTTATTACAAGTCCTAATACATTAAGAAAAGCAGAAATAACATTTCATGAATTGGCAATATCTATTTTATAAAGCACATTTTCTAAAGTAGAAAAAGACTGTAAAAATATGTTTATATTCTCCTTGAAATTTCAAGTATAATTTTTTTTAATATAATACAGTTAAAAAGAGCCCTCAGGGATTCTGAAGGCAGAAGTTCCAGGTTCAAATTTTACCTCTGACACCAGCTAGCTATGACACATTAGATGAAGTTACCAAGTCTAATCTATAAAATGAAGTCATTCACTAGATCATTTCTGAAGTCCTTCTAGGTCTAGATCTATAAGTCTAAGAAATAAGCTCAATTTCATTGTATATATGACTTTGCCATTAGTGAAGAGAAAATATAAAGAATAAAATAATAAATCCCTTTATGAAACAAATGTGTATCCAGTACAGAAAATAATATAGCATGATAATATGATTTGAGTGAAATATAATGGCTGTCAATCTGTTTATCCTGTATAATTATTAATGTAGAATCTATATTATGTTATACATAATCAATCAGTGATTTAATTGACATAAAGAACTGCTAGGGAAAAAAAAAGAACTCCTAGAGGGGGTCAGTATCTTCTCTGAAAATATAGTCTTAGATAATGGTGTGGGGAAACTGAGATGATGGGTGACTTTTCTAAAGTAGTTACTCAGTCAATGTGGTCAGAGGTGGGAACTGCTGAATTCAGAACTTCTCCTTACCACCCCTTAAACACCAGACCAGACCAGCTTTCAGTCCACTCAACTGGCCTGCTTCTTCAATAAATGTCTCTCTCATTAATATTCTCTTTCTCTCGGATTTGAATCTATGTTTTCCTCAATCTATTTATACACACATATACACAACCTTTTTTGATTGTACAATAACTTCTTTTAGAATCCTTTTACTAAATGAACAGAATAGAAAAATGACAATAATAAGCTGTGGGAAATAGGAATTGCCCGTGAAAATTGGTACTGCTCAAACCATTCTCTTAAGCAATTTGGAATGAAGAACAAAAAGCTATTGAATCATGCATATGCTGTGACCCAGTATCATTGATACTAAGTCTATATCCCAAAGAGATCAATGAAAAGAGCAAACACAACCATAGAAACAAAAATATTTATAGTACAGGGTTTTTTTGGTAGTAGCAAAGAACTAGAAACTGAGAGGGTGCCCAAGTGGTGAATGGATGAACAAGCCATGGTATATGAATGTGATGGAATACTATTGTCCTGTAAGAAATGAAGAGGATGGTTTCAAAGAAACCTGGGAAAACTTATATGAAATGATAAGCAATTGAGTGACCAGAATCAGGAAAAAAATTATATAATAACAAGGATACTGTAAAAATAATCAAATTTGAAAGACCTGTGAAAGACGGAGCAACACAAAGAACAATCACAATTCTAAAAGACTCTCTAAAACGTGCTGTCCACCTCCAAATAATGAGTAAGTGACCTCACAATACAAATTGAATAACGTTTTCTCTTCTCTTTCTTTCTTTCTGAACATGGTTATTGTGGTCATTTCTGTATGTATGGAGTTGATTTTTTCTTCCCTTCTCAATAGATGGGAGAAAGGAAGGAGAAAGGAAGAAAATTTATAACTGAAAATATAATTTAATTTAAATTTTTTATAATAAAAGTAAAAAATACATATTGCAATGGGCTATATCTATTAAAATAGTTATGCTTTCACTTATTCTCATTAAAAGGAATTATTAGATTTTCTAAAGTTTGAAAATTTTAAGTTTTCACAAGACACAATATAGAAGTCTTATTTGGTTACTATGTCAACAATCAGTCTCTTTTTTTCTATTCATTTATCCATTCTCTCATAAATTAACCCAGTCACAGGCATTTATAAAAATACCTGCTTTATCTATTTTCCCAGAGTTACTAGTCTTTTTTTCTCCTCTCCATTAACATTATTACTTTCCTAATTCACTAGATCCCTTCACCTATTTTATTTTTAATTGAAACGCTAATCATTTTTACATATACTAATACTATATTGCCCAACAGGCACGGATACCAATGTCGGGAAAATGCAGTCCTTATACTAGTCCAGGAAAGAAATGATAAAAATGTGGCCTGGCACGCTGACACTGTTCATAGAAAACTAAACAAATATGCCTGGGATGGCTAGGTGGAGCAGTGAATACAAGACTAGCCCTGCAGTCAAGAACACCTGAGTTCAAATCCAGCCTCAGACACACTTACTAGCCATGTGACCTTGGGCAAGTCACTTAACCCCAATTGTGCTACCTTCCCCCCTCCAAAAAACAAACAAAAAAATTTTTTTAATAAAATATACATAGAGAAGATTCAAACAAGGACAAGTAGCAAAGGATAACTAATATGAGGAATTCTAAAGCTGGGAATGAGCCAATGCTTGTGAACAATATAAAGTGCAACAAAGAGAGCATCTATTTTTAGGGGGTGGGGGAGATAGGAAAAACAAGTTTTGAGAAGGAAAGTGATAATTGATTTTCAGGAGAACTCCTCAACATTTCTCAGCTAATAATGTTTTTATTTTCTCTTTTAAAGAAAAAAAAAACCTTCACAATGGGGAGTATGTATACCCCAAAACCCTGTGCAACAAAGATCCTTACCCAAATAATACTCAGAGGCTTCTCAAGGTAGGAAGCAGAAAAGAATGGTTTATTATGATCTTGAGAAAGGGCCACCCTCCTGACAAATGATCAGGCAGGAGAAGCATTTTACAAAAGAAAATGGTGAAGTTATAAAGCCCTAATGCCGAATTCTCCACCACCCCGCTTCTGACCCTTTTCTTCCATTGGCTAGAAGTCAGGTGCACAATCTAAGCATGGCAATCTACTTCAAGTACCAGAACAAGGAAACAGTAGACCACCCAACATGCATTTGAGAAAACACTTCTGTCCTTATTTGGCATATCTTATGCTGAGGTGTCACTGAGGAAAGGGGTGACTCCCTACTGCTCTGAGTTCTGAGTCCTTGTAAATCATGTGATTTCCAGTGAAGGGGAACTTCGGCCTGTTTCCCACAAAAAGCCTTATTAGATTTTAGAGTATAGTCTGAGAAATTTTCACTTCTTTTACTCAGGAGTTAGAAACAAAATTAGTCACTAGACAAAACTCAAGTGAAGAAAATAATAGAAAATCAGCACCCAATCAAACACAATGACAATAAAACAATTTAAAGACACTAGGTTTGAAAGTGCATGCAAACTTGAGTGCTTAACTTCTGCTGATAATTTTGAAAATTGATAAATCAATATATTAACAAGCATTATTAGTTGTCTGCTATGTACCCAGCACCATGATAAGAACCAAGGATACAAAAAAGGGAAGTGTGCCCCACAATCATATTGTGTTTCCATGAAGAAGACAATATATAAATAAAAGCAAAGACAAAAAAAGTCCCTTCCTTCAAGTACCTTCCATTTGAATGGGGGATAGCATGAATAAATAGGTATCAACAAGTTACATACAGAATAGATGGAAGTAGATCTGCAAAAATGTGAGGAATAGAAGTAATTTAGCAAAAAGAAATGCTCAATTTTTTTTAAAAAGTAAAGCAAGTTAGATTAGATATTTTTTCTGACTCTTGAGTCAATGACCTTGACCAATTCCTGGAAAATTCCAGACCACATTATTAAAATTGTGGTCTATAATCACTTAAATAAAGTAGAAGTGGTCAGGTATACCTGAGAACAAGTGAATGAACATGAATCCATCAAGAAAAAAGCATACCTGCTAAACCTCATTTCCTTTCTGAAATGGCAACTATCTGGACAGGTAAGTAATGGAAATTCCATAAATAACATCATTCATTTAAAGTTAGGAGGAAATTTCATCATTTTACCTATAAGGAACAGAAATCCAAAAACACTTTCAGGGACTGCCCAAGATCATACCTGAAGCAAACAAAAGAGTAGGCTAAAAACCTAGCTCTTCTGAATTCAAATTCAGTGCTCTTCCCATGATATTACTCATAACACAGCGAAAGGAAGTATATGTTTGTGAAGCACTTCGAGTGATGTAGGCTAAATGATAGAACAGTAAGGTGTCTGAATGACCAGACCTAAAGAACTTTGATGAATGGATTAAAGTTAACCCAGGTATTGAATTCTAGTAAAGTTCACTCAGGTTCTGCCAGGGCCTTCCTCTGTTTACTATTTTTTTATGAATTACTAAGATAAAGGGTAGATGGAATGATTATCAAGTTTATAACTATGAATATGTAAAGGATCCCTAATATGTTAAATGACTTAATTGAGATACAAAAAAATACACTCTCACTTCAAGCTCAGTTCAAGCAGTACCTTTTTTTTTTTACTTTTCAGATGCTTTATTAACTTCTGATTTACATCATTCATTTCCACGAGATTTTGAGTTACAAATTTTCTCCCCGTTTTTCCACTACCCACTGACCCAAAATAGCAGTCCAACAGGATATCCTCTCCTCCAATCTGCTCTCCCCCATATCTTCTCCCATACCCCTTTTGACTTTTCCAGTAGGGCATGGTGGATCTCTATGCCCCAGTGCCTGTATATCTTATTTCCCAATTACATGTAAAATAGTATTAATCATAGTATATATACATATTTTTAAACATTTGATTTTAAAACTTTGAATTCCAGATTCAATCCCTTCCTCCCTTGTCACCCACCGTTACTGGGAAGATAAGCAATTCAGTATAGGTTATACATGTGTAGCTAATGCAAAAGATTAACATAGTAGATATATTTTAAAGACTGACTATATTTCCCTCCCTCCTATCCCAACTACCACTTTTTCATTCTCTACTTTGATCCTTTCCCTTTTCAAAAGTGGGTGCTTCCAACTTCCCTCCCCCCCAGCCTGCCCTCCCTTACATCATCCCCCCTCTCATTCCCTTCCCCCCCTACTCCCCTGTAGGGTGAGATATCCTATTTAGTGTGTATTTCATTCCCTTCCCACGGCAAATTCAATGAGAATAAGGTTGACCCATTCCCTTTTGCCTTTTTATTCTTCCCCTCCATTGTAACCATTTTCCCTTGCCTCTTCTATATGAGATAGTTTACCCCATTCTGTGTCTCCCCATCTCCTCTCATTATATTCCTCTCTCACCTCTTGATTTCACCTTTTAAGTATCATCCCTTCCTATTAAATTGGTCCTATGTCCTCTATCTATGTATACCTGTAAACATATATACACACATTCACATATATATTGGTACGCCCGTATACACTCCGATATAGACACACACACACACACACACACACACACATATATATATATATATATGCCCTTCAAGTATTTGCATACTAAGAAAAGTTTCATCAGTTACAATTATTGTTTTTCCATGTAGGAATGTTAATAGTTCCACTTTGATAAGTTCCTTATGATTTCTTTTCTCTGTTTACCTTCTCATGCTTCTCTTGCTTCTTGTATCTGAATGTCAAATTTTCTGTTCAACTCTGGTTTTTTCAGCAAGAATGCTTGAAAGTCCTCTATTCCACTGAATGACCATATTTTCCCCTGAAACATGATACTCAGTTTTTCTGGGTAGGTGACTCTTGGTTTTAATCCCAGCTCCTTTGACCTCCAGAATATCATATTCTAAGCCCTTCGATCCCTCAGTGTAGAAGCTGCCAGATCCTGGGTTATCCTGATTGTGTTTCCACAATATTCAAATTGTTTCTTCCTGGCTGCTTGCAATATTTTCTCCTTAATCTGGGAATCCCGGAACCTGGCCTGTAACCAGCTCGTATTTTCCTTTGAAGCTTTTGGTGCAGGAGTTCTGACTTCACTGTCTTCCTCCTGTTCCATGCTTTGATCCTTTTTGTCCCCAAAATAGGAGTCTAATGTTGGATTCTTCTGGTTGCTTTGTTTCCTTTGCCTGCTCATGTTGCCACTCAATTACTTGACTTTTAGACTTTTTGCCACAGTAGGACTCTGCCACCAGACAGGGGAACTTTTGTCCCAAATGCTGGGGTTTTTTCAGCTGCCGGAGGCATTAATTGGTGCCCTTGCTGAAGCCTCCACATGCTCTGGCAAGCTGGACACACACCCCTGGACCTCTACCCTAGACCGCAATCCAGATCCAAGCAGGTTAAAGTAAGAGTGTTTACCCCTCAGACTGGTCACTTGGTCCCCCTACACTGTGCAGGCCAGGAGCTGAAGCTGACATGTGGGGACGGTTGAACAACCAGGGCTCCTCAGCAGTTTCTAACCCTCGGGGAAAAAGCCAATGCACTCCGAACTACTGGGTCCCAAAGTCCACACTGCACTGACCTCTCACTTTGTCCTTAGCATCTATATGTTGATAACTCTGGAAACGGCCACCGCTGCTGGTGATCTGAAGTCCCTCCAGCCGGTGGCTGGTCAGGCCCGCCCTGGGGCTAAAACCTTGGGGTAGAGCTGGGCTTGGCTCCCAGAACACTGCACTGGCCAATTCCTGCTGGTCTGCCGGGCTGTCCTCAGGGAGAGGTTAGCTTCTCTGTGGCATTTTGTGGGTTCTGTAGCTCCAAAGTTTGTTCAGAGTCCCCTTTTACATGAATTGGGGAAGGTGGAAAATGGAGCCAAACTTAGATCCTGTTTCTACTCTGCCACCTTGACTCCACCTCCCATTTCAAGCAGTACCTTTCAAATGAAGACTTTCCTAATTGCTTTTAGTACCCTTCCATCAAAAGCTTCATAATTATTCCTTATCTACATGTATATGCTAATTTATGCAAATGTTGTCACCATCCCAGAATATAAACTCTTGGAGGGCAGGCAGGGGCTATTTCATTTTTCCAATATTATCTCTAGTGCCTAGCTCAGAGAATGGCACACAGATGTTTAATAAATGCTTACTGATTCACTGATTGGGCTGTTTGACCTGAAAATGTGACAAATTAAGGAGAATTTCAAACAATTCCCTTCAAAACATTTGAAGCACTGTCATTTGGAAGTGAGATTAGCCTTGTTCTACTTAGTCCTAGACAGAAGAATCAAGAATAATGGGTAAAGGGGCGGCCAAGTGGCTCAGCGAGTAAGAGTACCGGCTCCAGTGTTGGGACGACCTGGAGATCGAATCCCGGGCTCAGACACTCAGCACCACACCCAGAAATAACTGGCCGTGTAACCTTGAGCAAGTTACTTAACCCCGATTGCTCAAAAATTAAAAAAAAAATTAAAAAAAAGAATAATGGGTAAAAAACATTTCCTTTCCACTGGAAGCTGCAAGCAGAGACTTCATGTAAGGTGACTTGTTAAGGATGCTCTGGGCAGGATTCCTCCTCAGGCACAGGTTGAATTACAGGAAGCAGAGGTCTCCTCCAAGTCTGTGATACTATGTTTCTGTGACCAGTTTTTAAAATGTCAAAAGAAGCTTCAGTGAGGAAACATCAAGATCAAGAAAATGTTTCTAAATGGTGCTTTAGGAGAATCAGTACCATTTAGTTCTAGCTCTTGGTCTGGTTAGAAGTAAAAGATTTGAAGCTGCATTATTGTATAGCTCAGGCCAGATAATGTCAGTCTGAGGGAAAAGGGATAAAGATCGAACCAAAAAAGAAATTATTCTCCTTCCCCAACTCCCCCTTCACCCAATAACAGATCTGCAGCCTTCCATCCAGTCATAATCCTTACAAAGAGACTTATAGACTTAACAACAGAGAGAGAGAAATGTAATAAAATAATACTCTTAAAAATCATAGGAATAATAGCCACAATGATGATGCATTCTTGGCTTTCCTGAGAAGGAAAAAAAAGATCCCATATTTTCCTTTTTTCATATTTTTAACTCAGCCATAATACATACCAACTTTCAAGTACAGGTGTGGGAAAGGCTAAAATATATAAAAGTAAAATCTTACATGAATGTTATATTACCTAAGGAAATGCATTAATATTTTTCCTTGTTGTATGTCTGTTTTAATTATAAAAAAGGCTTAATTCAATTCCCTTTCACCAACACATTCTTTCTCAATTAACCCCAACTGCAACCACAATCACAGACCATTTTGGCACTTTGTTACCAATGGAATCAGGTGGGGTTTCCATGACCAATCAGAATTTCAATAATCACAGCATATGGGGGAAAGAGAACCTACAAAATGATTCATCAGCTTCTTGTATCACAGCATTTCCTAGGTAATAGAGCAGAAGGAAAATCACCAGGACTGTAAAATCCTAATCAGTTTCACATTGTGCCTTACAGAGTTCCTAGGGAAATAATTCTGTGCAAAGACAGACATAGATGATTTAGCCGTTAGACCTCACAAGCAGAAAAAAATTAATAATACAGCTGAAATAGATTTAGAACTAAGGTCAACATGTATTGTAAACCACACAAGTAGCTATAATATGTTTAAAGACAAGGAGGAGTAAAGAATACTGGAAAAAAAGAACACAAAGAGAAAAAGAATCCAAGAGCTGCCCATGAATCACTCACTGGGAAAAAGAAACAAAGAAGAAAACCTTTTTTTTCAGAATGCTGGAATATCCTAAAGTATGATTTAATGGAGGTACTATTCTCAAGAATCACATTATTTTTACAACATGTCCTTAATCAATTAAATTTCAGTACTTCTTAGGTATAATATAGATTGTATATTAGTAGAGAAATGGCTAAATTTATAAGTATAATCCAAAAAATATGCCTTTCTTTAAGTGATGACTTCTTAATGATGACTTAGGGACATCTTTAACCTCTAGCATCCTTTGACACACTATATATAAGGGAGCTGAACTTAAAACAGAAGTGAACAGCTAGTGTTATTCTTATTTTAATTGTCATATGAGGGTGAGTCTATCTGGCTTTTGAAAAGTTGAGAAGATATTAGGAAGTTCCAAGGGAGATCAAGACTAAAGGATAAAGTCCTTAGTGTCCTAGAGTTGATCCATTTCCTTAAATTACGCAACTGATGTTTATGCCTGGAGATTAATGGTTTATTTTTTTTTCCCTAGTGAAAAGAACACAATCACACTCTTATATTGACAAGATCAGTCAACCTAAACTACCCACTACCCTCAATCACCATGACAATGATACTGAGTTCACTAATGATACATTAAAAACAGGTGAGCAAAAGCTTAGTGGTGAAGATGTCTCTGGTGGTGACAAGAAGGGCTTTATTCGTGGACTAGAAGACAGATCAAATGAGTGAAATTCGCTTGTGTCTGGATAGAAACAAGGTTATAAGGGGAAAAAGCTTTGGTCTTCTCAGTCTTGCTAAATATTAAGCTAAAATGGGTTTGCTTTTTTTGCTAAGTTTCTTTTATTCAATATGCTTTTTCTAAGTGCTCATGCAACAAATATGTATCACAATTTTACAGAACCTTGTTAAGTAAATGTAAAACAATACTTATCTCAAATTAGCCATTTCACTGCAAAACAACAAATTCCCATTCTTATCAACCGGCTTTTATTACTTTGCCATTTTAGAATATATTACGTCACAGTATTACTCCTGTTTGCAGGAAGAAATTCTTTTCCACTAGCTAAAATCAGGTTTTATTGTTCAAGGCATTGATTTTATTTAGTTTTCTTACCGGATGTCTATGGAATTGGATTTTGAAAGCAGGCATTCTAGACACAGGCTTTGTTGCTATAACATTGCAGCCCTCAAAGAAAACATAAGCCAAAAAGAGTAGAAGCACTTGGGGGAGCCTAGATTGTTATTCCCCAGAAATTACTAAACACAAAGTCTTTCACTGATCTTTTTACATTTTGAAAACAGGGTTCATATTTGCTATTTCAACCTGAAAAATAAAACTCTAGCAAAAGAAAAGATGGTATGCATAAAGCCAGCTAATTTTGAGAAAGTCTGAAAAACTGGCTGATTACAAGTATTTGATTAACAAATTCAATTCAGTTCTTGGAGAGTAAATAATTTAATGCCAAAGATAACTAAGACAATAAGATAATGTTGATTTTTAAATTTTTTTTCCAAATTTGAAAAAGAAAATGAGAGTAAAATTTATAATCAGTTAACAATGCTAAACAAAACTCTGAATCTAAACTTGGAAGTATAAATGTTAATTTATTTTAATAATTTAATTTAAGACCTAACACTGTTCTAATCAAAAATCTATTCCAAAATATACTCAAAGAATACAGAACTTATCCACACAAACGTGACTTTTTTTTTAGGCTACTTCAAGTGTAAAAAGAATTTTGGAAGCAAAATTACTTGCTTTATAAAATAAAACACTATTCAAATATGATAAGCTGTTTTGAATAACAAAGGGACAGCCTAAAGTTATAAATTGCAGAAAAGCTGAAGGGTCTCAGAAGAAGTCACAGGTTGGGAGAAAATGAATAGATACATATATACATACATACAGAGATAGATAGATAATAGACAGACAGATACATGGCCTATTGGATACATAGGTAGCTTTGAGGTCAAGAAGAACTTTGTTCTAGTCTTACCTCTGACATTTAGTGGTTGTGTGACCCTGAACAAATCACTTATTATTTAATTCCTCTGTACCTCAAACAGCTTTATTGCAAAGAAAGTTCTGCATCTTCATTTTGAAAGTTCCTCACAAGGATCTTCTTGGACCAATATATCATGTCTGCTGTTTCTACATGTAAACATATAATTTTTAATGGAACGGAAGAAAATAAAATAGTGTATATATTTTTCATGTGCATTACATACCTCTTCTCTGAGCTCACTAAAATGAAAAGCAAAATAAGCCATTTATGAAAATTAAAATTGTACTCCAATGCCAACTACTGATGATTTTTTTTCAACCTGTAATTTTTTATTGCAATCTACAAGGGTGAAGACAGGAAAGAACTTTGAAAGCATTAATGATGAATGAAATAAAATCTAATGAGTTTATTACTTCTTTTCTTTTGGCTTTTTGGAGGGCAATTGGGGTTAAGTGACTTTCCCAAGGTCACATGGTTAATAAGGGCTAATTAGGGGCGGAGTCAAGATGGTGGAGTAGAAGTAGGACCTCTGAGCAGCTCAATCAATGTAAAAAGGGGACTCTGAACAAACTTTAGAGCTGCAGAATCCACAAAATGACACAGAGAAGCTAACCTCCTGCTGAGGACAGCCCAGAAGGCTGTCAGGAATCGGCCAGCACAACACTCTGGGAGCCAAGCCCAAGCCCAAGTGAGCCTCAGGTTTTAGCCCCAGGGCGGCCTGACCAACCACCTTCAAGAGGGACTCCAGATTACTAGCAGCTGTGGCCAGATCACCAGCAGCTGAGGCCTTCTCCAGAATTATTAAAACATAGATGCGAAGGACAAAGTGATAGGTCACTACAGTCTGGACTTTGGGACCCAGTAAGTAGGAATACATTGGCTTTTGCCCTCGGGGGGAGAAGCCACTGAGACACTTGCACAGCCAGCCAGTACCACATGACAGCTTCAGATCCTGGCCTGCAGAGTGTAAGGGGACCAAGCGACCAGTCTGAGGGATAATCGCTCTTGCTTTAACCTGCTTGGATCTGGATTGCATCTAGGGTGGAGGTCCTGGGTGTGTGTTCAGCTTGCCAGAGCTTGTGGAGGCCTCAGAGAGGTCACCCATCTAATACCTCCAGCAGCTGAGAAAACCGCAGCGTTTGGCACGAAAGCTCCCCTGTCTGGTGGCCAAGTCCTATTGTGGCAAAAAGCTCAGGGATCAAGTGACTGAGGGGTGACATGACCAGGCAATGGAAACAAGGCAGACAGAAGATTCCAACATTACACTCCTATTTTGGGGACAAAAAGAATCAAAGCATAGAACAGGAGGAAGACAATGAAGTCAGAACTCCTGCACCAAAAGCTTCAAAGGAAAATACGAGCTGGTTACAAGCCAGAGAGGACCTTAAGAAGCGATAAGAGAAGTGGAGGAAAAATTGGGAAGAGAAATGAGAATGATGCAAGAAAATTATGAAATGAGAGTCAACAGCCTGACTGAGGAAAATACACCTTAAAAAATAGACTAACACAATTGGCAAAAGAGGTTGAAAAAAGGCAATGAGAAGAATGCCTTAAAAAGCTGAATTTGCCAGATGGAAAAAGAATCTCAAAAGCTCACTGAGGAGAATCATTGCTTCAGAATTAGACTGAATCAAATGGAAGCTAATGACTTTATGAGAAATCAAGATGCTGTTAAATAGATCCAAACAAATGAAAGAATAGAAGGCAATGTGAAATATCTCATGGGAAAAACCACTGACCTGGAAAATAGATCCAGGAGAGATAATTTAAAAATTATTGGACTACCTGAAAGCCATGATCAAAGTAAGAACCTAGAAATCATCCTCCAGGAAGTTCTCAAAGAAAACTGCCCTGATGTTTTAGAACCAGAGGGAAAAATAGAGGTTGAAAGAATCTACCAATCACCTCCTGAAAAAGATCATAAAAAGAAAACTCCTTGGAATATTATAGCCAGGTTCCAGAATTCCCAGATTAAGGAGAGAATATTACAAGCAGCCAGGAAGAAACAATTTGAAGATTGTGGAAACACAAAATCAGGATAACCTAGGATCTGGCAGCTTCTACACTGAGGGATCGAAGGGCTTGGAATATGATATTCTGGAGGTCAAAGGAGCTGGGATTAAAACCAAGAGTCACCTACCCAGAAAAAATGAGTATCATGTTTCACGGGAAGATATGGTCATTCAGTGGAATAGAGGACTTTCAAGCATTCTTGCTGAAAAAACCAGAGTTGAATAGAAAATTTGACATTCAGATACAAGAAGCAAGAGAAGCATGAAAGGGTAAACAAGAAAAAGAAATCATAAGGAACTTATCAAAGTTGAACTATTAACATCCCTACATGGAAAAACAATAATTGTAAGTGATAAAACTTTTCTCAGTATGAAAATAGTTGAAGGGAATAGAAATATATATGTGTGTGTGTGTTTCTATATATTAGGGTATATGGGCATATGAATACATATATGAATGTGTGTATATATGTTTACAGGTATACATAGTCAGAGGGCACAGGACGAATTTAATAGGAAGGGATGATACTTAAAAGGTGAAATTAAGAGGTGAGAGAAGAATATAATGAGAAGAGATGGGGAAACACAGAATGGGGTAAACTATCTCATATAGAAGAGGCAAGGGAAAATGGTTACAATGGAAGGGAAGAATAGGAAGGCAAAAGGGAATGGGTCAATCTTATTCTCACTGAATTTGGCTTGGGGAGGGAATGAAGTACACACTAAATAAGGTATCTCACCCTACAGAAGAGTAGGGGGGGGATGAAAGTGGGGGTGATAGAAGGGAGAGCAGGCTGGGGGGGAGGGAAGTTGGAAGCACCCACTTTTGAAAAGGGACAGGATCAAAGTAGAGAATAGAACCAACTCTATCTCATACTGGCTGTACACTTTGGGGCATGCCTTATTATCGTTTTTTGTGGATTATTTCAATGGCCTCCTAATTTGTCTCCTTGCCTTATATTTCTACCTACTCTATAGTGCTGTCAGGGTACATGCTCATGTACGCATTTGAACATAGTCACTTCCCTCTCTTTAATACACTGGCAGCTTTCTAATACCTCTAGAAAAAAATATAAGGTACTCTATTTAGCATTCAATGCCCTCCTCAAGTTAGGCAGTCTCATTATACATTTCTACCTTCCTCATACTCTACGGTTCAGACAAACTAGACAGCTGGTAGTTGCTGTGACATGACCCTCCATCTCCAAGAATTTGGACTGGCCCTCATTCATGGCAAGAATATCATCTCTCTTCCCCTCTACCTCATATAATCCCTAACTTTCATTGACACAGCTCAAGCACCACCATCTAGATGAATACTTTTCTATCTAATGTCCTCCCTTTACTATCTATGGTTGTTTTTTTCTTTTTTGATATATATTCTTTCTGAATTGATTCTTCTATATGTATATACCTGAATATGTAAATGTAGTCACTCTCAACAGAATGCATCCTCCATGGAGTAAAAAATGTTTCATTTTCTATTTTTTATTCCCATTAGGCACAGGCAAATAGAAAGGACTTAAGAAATGTTTGCTGATTAGATTGTGCCAATGAGAGTTAAGTCACAACCTCTCACTAAGGCATACCTATAAAATGGACATAATGTTATTATACTAACTACCCTGTAAAATTTGTTTCAGCAGAATTGGGCCAGCCGGTCTACATTGTTAACAACAGGCCTTTATTTGATGTACTTAAGGAAAGGATATATGAGACTCCAAGCATATGAAAAAAGGGAGGGAGTATGAAGGTTGAATATCAGGGAAGCCACCATACACTCAGACTAGGCGAACAGTCAACATCTTTAAGGAAGGAAATGGCAGGATAGGAATATGCACAAAGATTTCACTAGAGCCAACAATCTTTACTTCCAGGCAGGAGAGGGGAAAAGAAATCTAAGATGTTTCTGTGAGGAGTCAACCCATGGACCGGAAATGACCATATGTTTACATCATTTTCTCCCCTATTCCTTCTAGTTTAATGCGTGAGACCTCTATGTCCCTTGCTGTTCCATGCATTAGCACAGCTCAGAAAGAGTAAAGACTCCCAATGAATCTTACTGGTTTCTTGACTTTGATGTCACAGAAGTATATTAGGACCAGAATTCCCCCACTTATCACAAAATAGAATAATTTTCTTTAAAAATTCAACAAAGTTCTGTCAGACTTTTGACCTGATTCAGCTCCTTACACAGTTCCTGGATCTCCTAAAAACAAATTTCCAACCATAAGGAAGGGAAGACCTTTGACTTGGAGGAATTTCTAAAGATGACTTCAAATCACCACACAATGCCCTGCTACTCAGATGCATTTCTATATAGAAACAACAGGGGCCATGAGCTGAGAAGCTAAGTAAGTGTCAACTATATCCTTGTTGCAGTTAGGACAAATGAAATCACATTTTGTTAACTGTTCAATGACTTGCCAGTATCTCTTATCTCAACATAGAACTTAAACTTGAGTGGTAAGCATATTCCTCAAAAGGAAGCTCTAATTTTTAAGTTAAGACAGGAGAAACACGGAAAGCACAGAAATCTCTAGTCAAAGAAGATTAGAAAAAAAGGAGGAGGGGAATCAATGAAGGAGATGAGGATATGTCTGGAGTGACTGCTTGTCATATACTTCAAGAAGGCTGAACTATCACATGGTTATTGTAAAGCTATTTTGAGGTCAAATACAAAGTGTCCTAATGAGAACTGTATGTACTTTAAGTTTTTTTTTTCTTTTTGGAAGGCAATTAGGGTTAAATGACTTGCCCAAAGTCACACGGCTAGTAAGCGTGTCAAGTGTCTGAGGCCACATTTGAACTCAGGTCCTCCTGACTCCAGGGCCAGTGCTCTATTCACTTACTTTAAGTATTTTTAAGGTTAACCTATATCTTGGTCAAGGACTCAACATGACTTTGCAACCTAATGCCAGCATAGAAGATATTACCATAAAATGTTAACTTCACTATAACTTCAATACCATCAAAACTTTCATTGAATGCCCAGTATTATATTCTCCAGTTCAGGAGCTAAGATTGTAGATCATACATTGAAAGGGACCTTTGAAAGTATAGTAGGACAAGCCTAGTTCTTAGGCCAGCTGAATGATTCATATAGGGAAAAGGAGCACAATGAAGCATTTGTAGAACATAAAATTCAATAAAAATAAATTTATTTACAATAGGATTAAAAGGACACACCACTAAAAATAGACACTAGTCCCCTTCTAATTCCTCCACAGTGAATTCTGGGTCAGGCAGACCTCCCTCAGGGCAGTGGGAATTCTGCTAAATGAGATCAACCCCCCAACAACTGGGCTTTTTATGTCCCCAGTCCTTGGAATTAACATAACCAGGATGGTTTCCTTGTCTCCTTGAAAATTCAGAGATTAATTTCTGACTTAATGTTATAATCTAGTCAATTAGACAAGTGTTTATTGAATGAAAATTTATATTCATGACAGCACTGAATACAAAGAAAAGACCCATGAGGCTATGATCCTTGCCCTAGAGAAACTTGAGACAACATATACATGCACAAGGAAAATAGATAATAAAAGCAGTGTGATAGTGTACTTAAAACTATCTACAATGATATAGTGAGTCCTCTGAACATAAAACTCCTTTCTAGGAAGGAAAAGGATACTGATAGACCAGGTAGAGAGGCAGCTTCCGATCAAGAAAGATCATGGTTCAAGGTGCATTTCTCCATACACCTACTTAAATCAATTAACCTTTCAGTATTTTAGTTAATTTTCCAACAGTTTGGGGGAAAGTGCCAACCTACATTAGTAGAGGGAGTTTTCCTCACTTTGGGAGTTTTTTATATCAATTAAAATTGTAGGTCTCTATCTTAGAAGAAAAGCACATCAGTGCCAACATTATTGTTCAATAATTTCACTATGTTCAACTCTTCATGACCTCATTTTGGGGTTTTCTTGGCAAAGACACTGGAGTGCTTTGCCATTTCCTTCTCCAGCTCAATGGACTGATGAGGAAACTGAGGCAAATAATATTAAGTGATGTGCCCAGGATCACATGGATAGTAAGTTACTGAGGTCACATTTGCACTCAGGCCCTCCTGACTCCATGCACAACCTTCTATCTACTGCAGCACCTAGCTGCCTATCTATCTATCTATCTATCTATCTATCTATCTATCTATCTATCTATCTATCT
>NW_027185890.1:4821436-4822700 GCF_028583685.1 Petaurus breviceps papuanus
TCTATCTATCTATCTATCTATCTATCTATCTATCTATCTATCTATCTGTGTGTGTGAGTGTGGATCAAATGAAAGATTATTTTTAAATGGCTTGTAAACAAAATGTGTTAACTACAATTATTTATTAATTAATATTAAATATTAATGAATAATCATTTAATAAATATTTAATTATTTCAATTTACTTTCATTATATAATAATTAATATTAAGTATTAAAACTGCATCCATCAATAGTATATTGATTGAGATTTCAATTACTTTGGTAACTCTACAAAACAATTTACAAATATATGTGAAATGTTACAAAACTCTTCATAATCCTTAACCCAGAAATCTCACTAATGGGCATACTCCAGGAAGGTAAATGATACAAAGAATAGTCTTTGTGTAACAAATATTCATTGCAGCTGGTACCACAAAGCACTAACAAAACAAGTTGGGAATCCAGTTATTAGGCAATGGACAAATTATTATGTATAAACATAAAGAAATATTCTTTCACCATTAGAAAAAGATAAAAAATCAGGAAAAAAGAAAACTAATACTAAATGACATAGAGCAGAGATTCTTGTGTATTTTGATGAGGACATGAATCCCATCTTAGAATGATAATTTTCCAAGAATAAAATGCATTGGTTTAAAAAGGAAGCAAGTTCTTCTTTCTCATGGTTCCTCCCATTATTTCCAATTCTTCTTTACAAGACTAATGTAAAAATATGTTTAATATGATATACAGGTAGAGTCTATGTCATTCCTGTGGTGAGAAAAATGCGAAAGAGGGAGAAAATTGGAACTCAAAATCTTATGGAAGTGAATGTTAAAAACTAAAAATTAATTAATTAATAATATTTTATTTTAGAAATGAAAAGAAAACAAAATATTTTGAGGTGGTTATAAAATTTTGGAGTTCACTAATGCCCCCATGTTAAATAACCCTGATTAACAATCAGTCAAGTAGAACCAAGAGAATATACAAAATGACCACAATAATAATATGAAATTATTACAGGTCTTGAAAAGAAGCATCAAAAAAAAAAACCCACATAAATCCTCGGCATTCCTATATATTTCCAATGAAATGCAACGGCAAGAGATAGAAAGAGAAATCCCATTTAAAGTTACTGTGGACATTCTAAAATACTTGGGAATCTACCTGCCAAAACAAACCCAGGACCTATATGACCACAACTACAAAACACTTTTCACACAAATAAAGTCAGACCTAACTAATTGGAAAAGTATCAATTGCTCATGGCTAGGTC
>NW_027185890.1:4822710-4825470 GCF_028583685.1 Petaurus breviceps papuanus
ATCCAGCAATACCACTCCTAGGGTTATATCCCAAAGAGATCATAGAAATGAGAGAAAGACCCATATGTACAAAAATGTTTATAGCAGCTCTTTTTGTGGTAGCAAAGAATTGGAAATTAAGGGGGTGCCCATCAATTGGGGAATGGCTGAACAAGTTGTGGTATATGCATATTATGGAATACTATTGTGCTATAAGAAACAAGGAGCAGACAGTCTTCATATTTACCTGGAGAGGCTTAAAAGAACAGATGCTGAGTGAGAAGAGTAGAGCCAGGAGGAATTTGTACACAATTACAGACACAATGTATGTATGATGACCACCTTTGATAGACTGGACTCTTCTCAGCAATGCAGTGATATAAGTCAATCCCAAAAGACTCATGATGGAGAGAAATATGTGCATCCAGAGAAAGAACTAGAAAGAACTAAGTTTATATCCAGGTGGAAGCAAAATACCTGATCTTTTTCCTTCTCTTAAAAAAAAAAAAAGAAAGTCATCTAAGAAGGAGGGGTCAAAATATAATCTATTGGCATTTGACATGAAAAAGTTAAGGAGAGGGATGAAATTATTAACGTATATCTACCAAGACAGACACCCCAGAGTTAGAGGAGTGACAACATAGGAAGAAGTAGCAGGGAAGTGTTAGAAGCAGCTCACAAGTTCCATACTGTTAAATTTTCAGGGTGAGCATTTAAACTTCTGCCATCAAACTATAAATCAGGGCTTGATTTGATGTTTTACTGATAATCTAAGGCTTAAAAGCAATGGAGAAAATGTTAATAATAAAAGTAATGCATACTTTAATGCAGTCACGAGTACTTTTTTTCCAAGAAAGCCAGTTGTTAAACATTTAGGAAAGGTTCCTAATAAATCTAACACAGGGTGAATAAGTATTTTTTGATTAAGTGCCTATCATGTAGACTGCTAGGCCCTATAGTCTGCAGCAACAATACATACCTGCTGCCCTGAATAAACTTATGTTCTGATGGAGGATACAACATTCACATATATAGGCATATAGAAATACATATAAAGAGACCCAAGGCAACCTTGGCAAAGAAGGTTATACTGGGTCTGGGGAGGTTGGGGGACTATGAAGGTGTGTTCATTCAGGTGCTGTATAAGTTGATTCTTGAAGGAAGCTAGGGCTTCAAAGACAAAAGTGGGAATAGACTGCCTTTCCAGGCATATGGATCAACTAGTGCAAAAATTCAAACACAGGAGATGTAGCGTTGTATGGAAAGAGGAGAATAAAGGATGGCAATCTGGCTGGATCATAGAGATTAACATATATCAATAATTTTAAAAGGGTATTAATCTTTCTAGGGTTATTACAAATTACGCTCTATGACTCACCCAAACTTCTATCTTTTCTTCTGTGTGTGTTTATGCATAAACGCATTGCAAATAAATAATTATATACATTTTAATTACTTTTATAATTGCTTCAGACACAAATACACAAATGTAAAAACATGTGGGTAAAAAGTATGCCAGGTCTTAACTCAAGTAGGCAAATTTGATTTTATATGCAGGTATCATGGAGATTTGCTGTAAGTATTGGTGTATAGCTCCATCAAAAGGATGAATGTATGTAAAAAAGAAGTGTAGTCAAACATACATTTTTATATTAAGATGTATGGCTATAAAGAAATTCAGGAACTGGAGGGGGAATAATGGTAGGAAACATTTGGGTTAATATCACTGGAAGCAGAAACAGAAGTAGTAATAATAAGGAAATAGTCTACAAACTACTTGGAAAGAGGAAAGAGATAAGATGGAGAAATATACAAGTTTAGAAGCCTAACATTGAGATATGATAATAATCATAATACATCTGGAACATATTTAACTAATCATAAATAATTATCAAACACTTGCTTTGTGACTGGTACTATGCCAAGCACTGGAGAAAAAAAAAGACAAAGATGGAAAAAGTCTTTGTCATCAAGTCTTTGTCATCAAGATCATACATACTAGCTGGAAAAGAGAGATGTAAAATAGATGCCAGATAATTATCCAAACATCTGCTTGAATTTCCCCTCTGATAAAAGTAAAGAAACTAGTCCTTTACCAGCATGTCTTAATGATGCTGGTGCAAACAGGTGGCACAATGGATAGAATATCACTACTGGATTCAGGAAGAACTTAGTTAAAATCTGGCCTCAGAGACTTACTAGCTGTGTGACCCTGTGCTAGTCATTTAACCCTGTTTGTCTCAGTTTCTTCATCTGTAAAATAAGCAGGAGAAGGAAATGGCAAACCCCTCTGGTATCTTTGCAAAGAAAACCCCAGATGGGATCACAGAGAGCTGGACAGGACAAATGACTGAACATCATGATGCTCAGAGAGAAGTCGAGTGGCTACCCCTGGGTCACATAATTAACTTGTATTTTAAAAGCAGGAATCAAATAAAGGTTCCTTCTGACTCCCATGTTGAACAAATATATTCTATTTCACTATACTTCTTAATATCTAAATAATAAATTAATGTTAATAGAATATTCCCAGAACAAGCTGCATCATTTGTTTGTGTTCACACAGTTCCAAGTAGATCTTTTCCATATCTGTTAAAACGTTTTCTTTTCCAACAATTATTTAGTAGAATTAGCTTTGAATCCCACTAGCCTATTACCTTCCCCATCTTCATTAATAAAAACATAAAACTTTCAATAAATGAAAATAATCTGGAATAAGACAAGAATTTTGTGAGTTCTGACCCATGCATTCTCTCTCTCTCTCTCTCTCTCTCTCTCTCT
>NW_027185890.1:4825570-4828009 GCF_028583685.1 Petaurus breviceps papuanus
TGTCATGGGAGCCTTTGACAGTGTAGTTGAGCCTATGTTCCCTTCTCGGAATGTTTTTGGGGAAAAAATTCATAATAGATAGAAAAAACTAAATTTCTAATACAAATAAGTATTTTTTTTCATCCAATTTCAGGGATGCCTGAAATTTATCCACATTGGGTAATCTGTAGATCCCATGTTAAGAAGGTAAAAAGTACAATCTTCTCCTTGGTTTGAATTTCTTTGGTAACTGAACTTATCAATTAAAATTCATAAGAGTTCATTGGAAACTTGTATTATTGTTTCAAATGAGTATTTGTAATATTCACCAAAACAGAATGCAATTTTGAAAAAACTTTCTGAATTATAATTATCCCCAAATACCTAAATAAGCTTGGACTTTTATGGGTTTTCCCTAAGTGGGAAACACACCCATCATGTGGTCAATCACACACATGTGAATTACGGTTTTTTTCCCACTGTTGTCAAGGTCAAATTAGTCATTAAATATTATTTTAACACCTATTTATTTTAAAGAAGTGTGATCTTCTTGACCACACTACTGAGATAAACATTCTTTCCTTTTCTTTTTAACCCTACCACAGAGGAAAATAGAAGATTCAAGTCCTATGAATCACTGATGAATTTATATTTTATGGTAAGCTCACCTCATGGAAAATATCAAAGACTATTTCATAAAACTAAAAGTCACTGAAATTGGAAATTTAAAAAAAGCTAAAATCATAACTATAGAGCTACCATTTCAAGAATTTTACCATATTGCTAGGGAATATGAATCAGCACTATAATTTCATTTTGTAATTAATTATAACTGCTATTCAATTGCTCTAGAAAACAGTATCCTAACAAGTTAACAATTTTAATTAAATGTCAGCTAAAACTTATTTCTCAAAGGTAAAGCTTACTTAATTTGTTCACTTAGCATTCACACTTTTATCTCTAGTCAGAGCTGACATGATCAGCAAAGTGACAATTATATTTTTTCTCTTTGTAGCATGGGCTGAAAAATGGAAAAACAAGGCAAAGCGTTCACTCCTATACCCTTCTATTTCAATTAAATAATGACTTCGCACTTACTCTCCATGAACTTTCTGCTATAGGCAGTTGGGTGGCATAATGGATAGAGTCCTGAACCTGAAGACTAGAATAACTGAGTTCAAGTCCAGCCTCAGACACATATTATTGGTGTGATCCAGGGCATGGCACTTAACCACCATCTGCCTCAGTTTTCTCAACTAGAAAATGGGATTAAGGGGGGCTAGGTGGCACAGTAAATAGAGCACCAGCCCTGGAGTCAGGAGAACCTGAGTTCAAATCTGGCCTCAGACACTTAACACAAAACTAGCCATGTGACCTCAGGCAGGTCACCCCAATTGCCCTCCCAAAACAAACAAACAAAAAAGAAAAAGAAAATGGGATTAAAAATACCACCTACTGGGGCAGCTAGGTGGCGCAGTGAATAGAGCACTGGTCCTGGAGCCAGGAGGACCTGAGTTCAAATATGACCTCAGACACAACACAAAAAACTAGCAGTGTGACCTTGGGTAAGTCACTTAACCCTAACTTCCCTGCCCCCCCCTCAAAAATAAATAAATAAATAAATAAATGAACGAACGAACAAATTAATTAATTAATTAATTAATTATGCCACCTGCCTTCCAGAATTACTGTAAGGATAAAATGAGATAATAATATTTGGAAAGGGCTTTGCACACTTTAAAGTGCTTTATTAATGATAGTTATTATTGTTATTGATGTTGTTGTTTGGTGAAGTCTGAGAATAGAATTGTTCAACCTAAGGAGCTGGGCAGTAGGAATCTATCTTGAAGCTACAAGTTGAATTTGGTGAATGAGGACTTGTTCTCACCATCATTACTGTAATAAATTTATGGGCACTTAGATATTATAAATTTCTTCACAAGTATCAGTGACCTGGGCAAACCAGTGATGACTACAAAATCATGCAAATATGCAAACATCTGAGATTTAATCAGAGTAGAGAACTCCTCTCCCAATTGCTTTCACTACCAATGCATATTGCACCTTGTCATTGGCTACCTAGTTAAGGATGAGGGGATTCTCAGAGGTACATATCATTTAAATGACTTGCCCAAAATCACAAAGCAAACAAGTGTGAGAGGTGAGATCTGAACCCAGGACTTCCTGACTCCATGCCCAGTACTCTATCCTATACAATGAAACAGTACATTAAAAGCTGCATTATCCAGCATATAAAAATTGATACCTGTCAATTGACAGGCAGAATGTTCTGCAGAATGGCTGAACAAGATGCAGTATATGATTTTTAGGAAATACTACAGTGCTATAAGAAATGATGAGCTTGGTGATTTTAGAAAAACATGGGGGGAAAAAAACATGGATAGACTTGCAGGAGTGAAATGAGCAGAACCAAGAGAATGTTGTATACAGTAATAGCAA